>NW_020622381.1:18055925-18372684 GCF_003573695.1 Papaver somniferum
GGAAGAAGAGAAGCAAAATTAAAGAGACCAATGGATCAAGATTCAGGTGTAAATAAACAAATCTTGAAAGAATTAGAAGAAATGAGAGGAATGCTAAATAACAGAGGAGAAGTAGGTAGAAGACAATTGGATGAAGCAATAGAAGAAGCCGCGAAAACTCCATTTACAAGGGAAGTACAAGTAGGAGGAATACCACCGAAATGCAATTTTCCCGCATTAACCAGCATTTTTGATGGAACAACTTGTGCAATTCAGCACATCAAAGCCTATGTGAGGTGCATGTTACAATGGGAAAATCATGATGCGATATTGTGCAATATTTCGCATCCAGCTTAACAGGAGAAGCGTTGAAATGGTTTGAAGGTTTACCAAAGAATACAATAACCTCCTTCAATCATTTGCAGACTACATTCTTGGGGGAATATATACGTAATAATTCCTCACGACCTGGTATAGAAGATGTGTTTGGATTAAAACAAAGAATTGGCGAAAGTTTGAAACACTTGACTAAAAGATGGAGAACTATGTGTAGTGAAATGGCTGGCCGTGTAGATGAGAGATATCTCATATTATCATTTATCAATGTTATGTTTGCAACAAACCTATTGTATGTCCAAATTTTCAGAGTCAATAATATGATTACAATGACTGAATTGCGAGAACTTCAAGAAGAATACATTGCTCTAGAGGAAAGGAAAAATGAAATGGAATCATATCCAGTTGCGAACACCAGCTCACAAACAGCGAATGCAAGCTTATTACCCAAGCTAATAAACACAGTGGTGAATACTTCGCAAGTACAACAAGAGAAAGTGACAAGTAACAATCAGCAGAAATTGGTAGCTATGGGGAGCCGAGATCAAGAAGAGTATGAAAGAGAAAGAAATTTCTACAATCGTGGAGGAAATAACAAGATTCAAAGGCTCGATAAACCGCAAGAAACTTATGGAGGTCAAAGACAAAACTATAATAAAGGACAAGGAAGTCACAAGGTAATATGGGAAGAAATCAAGATGCCACCTCTAAATGCAAGTGTGGAGAAGATATGGGAAGCTATAATTTTGATGGAAAATATACCAACACCGTGGAACATGGGAACGGAACCACCTCCAAACCACAGGAGTCATGAATTTTTTTCTTATCATCATTTTCATGGACATACCACAAATGATTGCAGAAATGTAAAAAGAATTATTTTGAGAATGATAGATCAAGGAAAACCAAAACGACTTTCTGGTAGGGCATCCACAATCTCAACCATCACCACCACCACCAGAACATCACAAAGTGAATACGATGAAAAAGAAAGAAACATTCTTCATAGAAGTTGGTACAAAAGCAAAGAATCTATTCTGTCACTCTACCGTACATTCATATAAGACAATTGAAGATTTTCATGATAATGTTTTGAGTAGAGTGTTCGCAAGAGATAATGATGGAAGAGAAATTATGAATATTGCGAAAATCTCGCCACTAAAGGAATGGCAGAAACAGATCATTTCTTTTACTGCAAAAGAAATTCCCGAAGGAGAAGAGGTGCATGACAATCCATTGGTAATAAAATTAGAAATTAATCCAAAACCAAAAGAAGATGAGGATGATGAAGCTGAAGATTCATGGGCAATCAATAGAATTCTAGTCGATACTGGAAGCTCTGTGAACATCTTATTTTATCATACTTATAAAACCATGGGTAGAAGAGATGATGATCTTATACCATCAACATATAAGTTATATGGTTTTAATGGTACTGCTAAAAAGCCTAAAGGGGAGGTTACTATGCGAATTCCATTGAAGGGAATATCTTCTGAAATCTCATTCTGTGTCGTTGATGTAGAATCACCTTACAATGTGTTAATTGGTCGACCTTGGCTACATGGGATTCTAGGTGTAGCTTCAACTTTCCACCAGTGCATCAAATTCCCTCACCCCAATGGTGTAGGAATCATAAAGGGAGATTGGGTCGAAGGAAAGAGATGTTACGAAACTGAGATATAATCTTGCGGAGGAAGAGCAAACAAGAATGAAAATTGGCGACACAAAATCAAAAATGTACAAAGATGTAAGAGGTTGATGGTGGATACAATCGAAAGGAAAGAAGAAGATATGTTGCGAAATTAATGCTAGCTCAGAATAAAAATGATGAACATACCAGTACCAAAGAAGAAGTAGCAGAAAATAATAAAGAAGCAGAGGAAGGCAAAGGTAATAAAAACAAGAAATGTATGAATGATTAAGTTGTTGTGATATTCTCGCAATAAGTAAAATTCTCAAAAATACATTTGATTGAACAACAAAATTGAGATTGCGAAATTCAGATATAATATAATGGATTTGCGAGACTCTCGCAGAGATAATGAATTTTACAGAAAATAATCAGAGAAGAATGACAAAAGAGAAAGAGGCGAACCTTTATGGCGTACACCCTAGTTCGCGAATACAATTTCGCAAGAGGCAAATGTAAGACCTAAAGTACGTCATATAAGGGGGTACCTGTAGCATGGCTCAGGGAAAGGCTACACCACCCCCGGAACCTGAGTCATGGAGATTTGGGGTCAATAAAGCCCATCGGGTAGAGGCACCTTGGATTCTCAGCTTAAGCATATGACTTAGGTTGGGCGACTAAGGTAATAAGGACTCTCCCAAGGAGTGCAGAATCTGATCAAGGCGCCGAGGTACACGGTTGAGTCAAGAGTATCGGGGGCGTTTGAAGCTTCCTTGCCATTCTTGACAAGTCTTGGCTTATGCTGCACTCGGCCTGAAGAAAACCCCACTTAGGGTGCAGTCTCGTAACCATAAGCCCTATAGGTAAAAGGGATAAGAGGTTGCGAAAACAACTGGTTGTTGTTAAGACTGGATGGGAGGAGTTAACCTTGTATGGTAGAAGTACGCCTCCTTGAAGGGGAAACCAGGGGGAAGATAAGGGCGGCACCCTCCATTAGGGAGCTGATAAGTGTCTTAAGACGCAAATGTCATGAGGCTTTTTATTCGCAAGGATATTAAGGCTTATCATATTTGTGCAACAATCCTGAAGAGACAATAATACAAAAGAAAAGGATAAGACGAGATCAATGGGTTTTCGCATGAAAGTGCGAAGACGTCCTGCGATTTCGTCGCAAGACGGCAATGTCATGGGGATTTATTTTCGCAAGAATATTTAGGCCTGTCATATTGTCGCAACATTCCTGAAGAGGCCATAATGCAAAAGAAAAAGTTAAGGCAAGATCAATGGGTTTTTGCATGAAAGTGCAAGGACGTCCTGCGATTTTGTCGCAATGACAAGAGGTGGCATAATAAGACCTTTAATTAGGAAGTTAAAATAAGACCACACAGGAATGAGATTTTGAAAAGAAACTAAATTCACTTCGCACAATATTGCAAAGTTGTACAATATGAAATCTCTCATTTGGATTCAAATAACAGAGGCAAGTATGGGAATGTATGAAATTAGAAAATGTTATTTGCTCCCATATGATAGATTTACTCAAAGATTCAAGAATTAATGATTATATTGATTAACTATATTGCAAAGAAGAATTGTTTTAATTAATGCAGGTCAAAATGAAAGAGACACAAATATACAGAAAGAAGAAATAAATGTACAAGTATTACAAAGAATCAAAGAAAGAAATGAAGACTACTTCTTGGTTAATCCTTTATTATCTTCATTAGACTTATTCCCTTCTTCGTCTGCGTCAGAATCTTCATCACCATCAGAAATTCCATCACTATCAGATTCCTCATCGTCAGCTTCTCTATCAGAGATAATCAAACTGGGAGTATTCTGTGGGATTTCTTCTAAAAGACAAGGATAATCAGAATATGGGATATTATGATCATCACAAACCATTTGGATAGTTTGACTGCGAAAATGCATAGAATCATTCTGAAAATTCGCAACAGTGATCTTGATTTGATTCTTCAATCTAGAATATTTGTCGTTGCGAGAAGAAAGATTCTTTGCGAGTTCCTCCTTTTCATCCTCGAGTTCCTCAATCTTTTGCGATATCTATTTCAGAATCTGCGAGCAAAAGACAATCAATTATTAACTTGATGAGAATTCATAAGAAACAAAAAATTAGTAAAGAAGAGCAGTTAGTAACCTTCTCTGTCAGAAATCATATCTCTAATCAAGGATGTATGTTCAACTTGGAGACTAACATTTACGCCTAAATCTTTTCTAGCATCATCTAAAATTTTTGCAGCCCAGACAAATTCATCCTCACTACTTATGAGAAGACGAGAACGAATTTGATGCAGAGTTCAATATTCTTGCGGTTAGCTTCATCTCGCTCAAGTTGAACTTCAAGGAGAGCCTCTTGGAATTTCGCCAAAGCCTTGGCACCTTGATCAGAGATACGATCCTTATCATCTATGAGACCGCTAATTTTGGTTCTTAAGTCATGGGTTTTCTCTTTGGAATCAATAAGGAGACGCTTAAATCTGTTGGCTAAACTTAAACTGGATCTATGATCAATTTCTAAGAGGCGAAATTTAGATCTAAGTTCATTTAGAGAAAGAGATGAAATTCTATCATTTGAGAAGCTATTTAAGGAATTGTTAAGACGTTCAAGAAGGGTATCATTATCCAAGGCATTAGGAAATGAGCGAAGAAGGGTACCTTCATCAGAAAGACCATAAATGTCTGCAAAAAGGATCATTTAAATAAGATAAAACAACAGGATGAATGAATAAAGAGAAAAGAGAAAAGTAACATACCGTAAAGCTGATTATTAGCTTGCTGAAGACTAGAAATTTTGTTCTTATACGAGGAAGAATCAATTTATAATTGTCTATTTTTCTCGCGAAGACCTTTAACTTCAGCTTCCAATTCTTCATTCTTTTTGCGAAATTGAAGATTCTTCTTTTCAAGATTCTCACGTCTTCTCTCTAGATCTGAGGCAACAACAAAAGAAGCTTTTCCAGCCTGCGAAAAAATATAAAAAATATTAATATAGAAAGAAATTTTGAATTATAACAATAAAGAAGTAAAAGGATAAAAATATACCAGACTATTGAGAGAATGCAAAAAAGCGGGAGTCACTGATCTAGAAACTCCACGAAGAGAGCTATCACCATCCAGTAAAGGAACATCGCAAAGGGTAGCGAGAGCTTTGCAGGTATCTGCGAATTGGCTATCTCCCATTCCTTGTAGAGAATCAGAAAAGAGGCCAGATAACTTAGCCATAGAAGATTCAGGTGGAGAATCTTCACTTGCAGCAATATCATCGTTGTCCTCATCACCCTTATCACTTTCAGAATTTTCGTGAGGAGGAATATTTAAAGGGGAAGAAGAACGAACTTTCCTTTTCTTTGGAGGAGGACCAGTTGATTTTTCCTTGCGAAGAGCACCTTTCCCTTTATCACCAATCTTCGCAACATCAGCAGATTCTTCTACTTCAGCAATAATCTTCACACACATATAGAAATAAGAAATGGAAGCATGGAAGTAACAGTACTATTTAAAATCATAAGAGAAAATTTCTTACCTCATCTGTGTATGAGCGAAGAGCTAACATAGTACTAGATTTCCTAGTCCTGTTATATATATCCTTCAGTTTTTGGATCTGCGGAATGTTGCAAGAGTTAGCGAACATGATAGTAAAAATCAATAAAGAAATATAAAATGAGTTAAAGGGGAGAAACATACCTCTTTCTCCTTCTCGGGAGAAGAGAAAACCCAAGGTTGATAAGCAGCGAGATTCGCAGGAAGAATATTTGACCCAGCAATGTAGGGTCCCTTTAGCATCAAAGGAAAAACACACCATTTATCATCTTTAGATTGGCGAGAAGTTGTGTTTTTACCAGAATTCCAGTCAATATCTTGCATGAAAACTTTTGCTTCATCAATATTATCTTTCCTTTTTAAGCGAATACCCCAGCGAGTATTCTCTTTCTTCATGGAGATAAGTTCATAGTTCTCAAAGAAATTCGCCACTGTATACTTCTCAGCAACTATCTCTAGGTTTGCGAACTTAGGATCCCTAAGTTCTTTGAAGTACAGAGATCCTTTACCAGCACCACGATTAGCGAACTCTAGCATCAGACGGATGCAATCCCCAATCAGTTGGAAGATGGCTCGCGAAAATCCCGAATGAGCAAGAATTTCATAAAATAAAGGAAGATCTGGATTATAAAGAGGGATGGGGAGACCTGCGAGAATCTGACCTAGCGAAATTATGATTGATTGATCATCACAATATTGATCAGAGAAAAGCTTGACAGAAAGAATTGATTTGGCATTCTCACCAGGAATGGTGGAGAGTGTGAAACCTTTATCAGCAAGATCTTTTTGGACATCTTGTAAATTCTTCTCATATCTATGACCACTTGGAGCCATGTTTGAATATAGAGTATGGGAATGTATGGAAAGTAAAAGGATTGAAGGAAGAAAAAGTTAAAGCAGCAGAACTTGCAGAAGAATAACAGAATTGCAGAGACGAGAGAATAAAAATAGAAGAGAAAGTAAAAAGAAAAATAGAAAGAAGAGTAAGATGAATATATAAAGGAGATTTTCTTTACTCGAAGAAATAAACACCATTAAGACGAAGAGACGTGAGTGGTTGAAAAGTTGCGGTTACAGAAGACGTGTCAAGAAACAAATTGACGAAAGAATACGTGTGATAAATGCAGAATATGAAAATATGAGCAGCTGCGACATTTCTCATATCATTCTCTACTTTGCAGAGAAGATATGAGAAGAGGCAAGATGTAGGATCAGAATCTCGCAATGATAATGTTTCAGCGAAATTATCAATGACACAGCATAATAGCGTCGCAGAACAGTTTCATAAATGATAGAATAAATGACGTCATCTAAAATCACGAGAAAGATGTGATAGTCCTGCGAAGATTAGAGAGTTTGCGAAATTAACAATTGTAAGGTTGCGAGAATATCGCAGATCATATCCGAAAATAAAGGACAGATTAGCTGTCATCCACTATGTATTTTCCTATAAATAGACGTTCGAGTTGTAAACAAAGGAGAGAGATCTTTTTTGAGTAAGAAACAAGTAAATAGGAGAGAGAAAGTCTAGAATAGAGATCATTCTTGATGTCCTTATCTTTTCTTGTAAGAATATTCAAATATTGTTCAATAAAATAAAGAGTTTAAACCTAAAATGAGTTGATTAATAATAAAATCATACGAGGGGTGTAGTGTAGGATTTCCTGCAACTACAAGCCTTTTCCAACCAGAGAAATCGTTCCAAAATCCAACCTCTCCTAGAGAGCACGATTGAGAGATGGAACTGGGGACTCCTAACCACTATCCTCTTGAAGGGCGTCCAGCCTTACAACACACTGGTTGACGCAGCCTCTCCAGTGGCTCCGCTTCAATGTTCACTTCAGTAGCCGCTCCGCTTTAACATTCGCTCCAACAGCCGCTCCGCTTCGACGTTCTCTCCATAAGCTGCTCTAGGATCCGAAGTCGAAACTCCATCATTTTTACTCCATAAGTTTCAACATCCTCTCTAAGAGCCGAGGATGCTTCAACGCCGCTTCTTCCTGCAAAGAGTCGTACCACCACGCTCCCCATGTCAAGGAACATGGTCACAGCTAGCCAATCTTCACAGTTTGCTCGCTTACGCATCCAACCAATCCTTTTACTTCCACGGAAGCCCATACAATCCCAGCCAACCTACTTTGTTACCACGACAATGTAGTCTCTTCTGATTACATCTCCTACCAAGAACTGTTGTCGCTCATTCGTTGATACCAGCCAGAGCTTCACCACAACAACAATTACTACAAAGATGGAAAAACGTAAACCATACTTGAGGACTGAGGATATACACGGAATCCCTTCACTGTCAAAGCTCAGAAGACACAGTCAACCAAAAATCCGTACCCACAACAAGGTCATCTACTCTTCAAGGGTGCAGCACAAGAATATCATCACCTCTCTGTCTAGAAGACGCCTTCGACACTTTACGAGGCCGCGGAGGATCCCAAGCATGCAGTATCCAGAATATTTCATCATGTAATTTCTGAGCATCCCAGTGTCACATCCAGAAGAGAACGATAAGCTTATATCAAATCTCGTGGACAGGGATTCAAGGAAATGTAATGAAAGCAAGTTACGCATGGGGACTACCAGCATGAGACGCTTTCACTCCCCTCAACCAGGTTATTACTGATTTCAACATCATCATTGTCGAGGTTTTACGAGCAGCGGGAATTTCTCAACATGAAGCCCTACATGGGAACCGAAGACTCAAAAAATCACGCCAGAAGGTTACATTCACATATCCATCTATGCCGTCATATCAAACCGAAGTATAACTGGGGACTTCTCGCCGCGTCCCATTCCGTACGATAGTCCAAGATTCAGAAGATGGTTCGAAGGATATAACTTGGAACAAAGTCCCGAGAGACTTGATAGCAGCGCATCGGCAATGGAACGTCTCCCTATTTCATCCAGGGGCGCCATAAGCTTTCGACCATGCAAGCATTCACAACACATCATCATCACGATCAGAGGGTCCACTGAACAACCTAAGGTCGAGGATGGACCGACGACGCAACCACAATCTCCAAGATTATCCCTGACGTGATCGTTTTCGAGCATATATTTCATCCATCCGTCCCAAGAATACAGCGGAGTTTTGGTAAATTTTGGAATCCACTGGAGAGACACTGCAGACGAAAACACGGATCCAGACGAACAACAGAAAAACAGAAGAGGTTTGATACCTCTTTTCATGCGGACAGAGTTTTTAGAGATTGAACAGAATTAAGATTCCTTCTTGATCCATGAACGGGAATAAATGACTGGCGCGCGACTATGCCACCCCGGACCCGCAACATCCCTCCTGACTTCTTCCTGATTTTTCACTGTCGGGCCGTTTTCACCTCCCAAGCGAGCTTGAAACCAAAATATCCCCGATGGGGGAGATAGAGAATTCTGTTTCGTATCCGATAAAGGGGCGGACCATCAAAATACGAATCCGTACGCGGATTCTGCAGCGATTCTAGTAAAGGGCGCTAATTAGGGTTTCGGCGTGTCAAACCCTAAACCGCAAGCGCTTCCCTTCCAAAGCGCTTCCCTTACCAGCGCCATGACTTGCCAAGCGCTTTACAGACGGCCCACACCCACTCCAAGCTCCTTGATGCTGACAAGTCCCTCTCACACCAAGTCTATGCTAGCAGCTCCGCCTCGCGTTCCAAAGTCTGGCCCCGAAGACACCTAGTCGTACTGGGATTTGTGCAAAGCTACCAGATGCAAGGATTGCGAATTCCACTTACATCTCGAAAAAGGCCAGGCACATTTCCTTAGCCCTCTTTCACGACTTACTGTCTCAGTTCTATCCTCGTCTGTCACCATCTTATGCTTACCTCGCAACAAGGCCCCTGTTCCAAGCTAAGCAGGGGACTTAATGTTGATGGTGGTTTTTAGACAAGGGGTAAAATCGTAAAACCTTACGTATAGCATGACGTCACCGGTGACACTAAACACATTTATTAGAGCATTTAATGCACTTATGTAAAAATTACATGGGTATCCTTTTTCAAATACTAAACTAGGGTTTCGACACACGAAACCTAAGTCTACACATACCGCACAACCATTGTGCAAAAGCATGGCAAACATGCCAAATTGCACGTACCGTGCAATCATCAAGCAATACATAGCAATTGCACAAACCGTGCAATCATTGCGCAAAAGCATGGCAATCATGCCACTCACACATACCGCGCAATCACTGCGGAAGAGCATGGCAAACATGCCATAATGCACGTACCGTGCAACCATCATCCAATACATAGAAATTGCACGCACCGTTCAATCATTGTGCTTCATAACAATCATGCCAAAACCAAAGCCGCACAGTCAATGCGCATCATGGAAACTATGTCAAAACCAAAGCCGCACAGTCGCTGTGCGTCATGGAAACTATGCCAAAACCAAAGTCGCACAATCGCTGCACATCATGGCAACTATGCCAAAACCAAAGCCGCACAATCGCTGCGCATCATGGCAACCATGCCAAAACCAAGCCGCACAATCATTGTGATTCACGGCAATCGTGCCAAATTCGAGTTGCACAATCATTGCGCCACACGCGCCATTGGCACATGCCAAGCGACGCTTGCGACCTAGCATGCCAAGCCGTGCAAACCTAGGGCCAAGCCGCCACACGCGCCATTGGCACATGCCAAACGACGCTTGCGGCCTAGCATGCCAAACTGTGCAAACCTAGGGTCAAGCCGCCACACGCGCCATTGGCACATGCCAAGCGGCATTTGCGACCTAGCATGCTAAGCCGTGCAAACCAAGGGCCAAGCCGCCACACGCGCCATTGGCACGTGCCAAGCGACGCTTGCGACCTAGCATGCCAAGCCGTGCAAACCTAGGGCCAAGCCGCCACACGCGCCATTGGCACATGCCAAGCGGCGTTTGCGACCTAGCATGCTAAGCCGTGCAAACCAAGGGCCAAGCCGCCACACACGCCATTGGCACGTGCCAAGCGACGCTTGCGACCTAGCATGCTAAGCCGTGCAAACCTAGGGCCAAGCCGCCACACGCGCCATCGGCACATGCCAAGCGACGCTTGCGACCTAGCATGCCAAGCCATCCAAACCTAGGGCCAAGCCGCCACACGCGCCATTGGATCATGCAAAGCGACGCTTGCGACCTAGCATGCCAAGACGTCCAAACCTAGGGCCAAGCCGCCACACGCGCCATTAGCACATACCAATCGACGCTTGTGACCTACCTTGCCAAGCCGTGCAAACCTAGGGCCAAGCCGCCACACGCGTCATTGGCACATACCAAGCAACGCTTGCGACCTAGCATGCCAAGCCGTGCAAACCTAGGGACAAGCTGCCACACGCGCCATTGGCACATGCCAAGCGACGCTTGCGACCAAGCATTCCAAACCTTGCAAACCTAGCATGCCAAGCCGTGCAAACCTAGGGCCAAGCCACCACACGCGCCATTGGTACATGCCAAGCGACGCTTGCGACCTAGCATGCCAAGCCGTGCAAACCTAGGGCCAAACCCCAAACGCGCCATTGGCACATGCCGAGCGACGCTTGCGACCTATCATGCCAAGCCCTGCAAACCTAGGGCCAGGCCGCCACACGCACCACTGGCACATGCCAAGCGACGCTTGCGACATAGCATGCCAATCCGTGCAAACCTAGGGCCAAGCCGCCACACGCGCCATTGGCACATGCCAAGCGACGCTTGCGACCTAGCATGCCAATCCGTGCAAACCTAGGGCCAAGCCGCCACACGCGCCATTGGCACATGCCAAGCGACGCTTGCGAGCTAGCATGCCAAGCCGTGCAAACCTAGAGCCAAGACACCACACGCGCCATCGGCACATGCCAAGCGACGCTTGCGACCTAGCATGCCAAGCCGTGCAAACCTAGGGCCAAGCCGCCACACGCGCCATCGGCACATGCAAAGCGACGCTTGCGACCTAGCATGCCAAGCCGTGCAAACCTAGGGCCAAGCCGCCACACACGTCATCGGCAGATGCCAAGCGACGCTTGCGACCTAGCATGCCAAGCCGTGCAAACCTAGGGCCAAGCCGCCACACGCGCCATCGGCACATGCCAAGCGACGCTTGCGACCTAGCATGCCAAGCCGTGGAAACCTAGGGCCAAGCCGCCACATGCGCCAAGCCGCCACACGCGCCATTGAACATGCCAAGCGACGCTTGCGACCTAGCATGCCAAGTCGTGCAAACCTGGGGCCAAGCCACCACACGTGCCATTGGCACATGCCAAGCAACGCTTGCGAGCTAGCATGCCAAGCCGTGGAAACCTAGGCTCAAGCCGCCACACGCGCCATTGGCACATGCCAAGCGACACTTGCAACCTAGCATGCCAAGCCGTGCAAACCTAGTGCCAAGCAGCCACACACGCCATTGGCACATGCCAAACGACCCTTGCAACCTATCATGCCAGGCCGTGAAAACCTAAGGCCAAAGCCGCTACGCGCGCCATTGACACATTACATGCAGCACTTGCATTTTGGAATTACCACTTGCACCCGATGTGCAACCTACAGCCAAGGCATTCCGCACAAGCCATTGGCACATGTCGTGCAACCCTTGCACTTTGGCATGCCGCGCCTACATTAAAAGCCACGATTTCTCTTAAGATGCAAAATCTCGACCGTTGAAGGTCGCCACTGAGCCGGCCCATCTCTCAAGCTCAACTTATCAAACACCAGCGACATGCTACACATTTTCCACGAAAACACTCGAGACATCAATACATGTCACAAACAAGGGGGTGCTCTTTAGGGTTCTGGTTTGGCGGTTTGCAGCATGCGGCATACACAAATGCCCGTTTCAAGACAATGTATTAAGAATAAAACGGTTAGTAAATGCAGGAAGTAATGGTGAAACGTTCTTTCATTATGGAACATCAATTCCATCAAATTCCATCAATATCAGGCGTTACCATCTCTTCCCATTTAACTCATCCGTTTCTTTTTCTTACGAGGCCAGAGTATGTTTCACTTAGACTTGTTTAAATAGGTCTCAATTATTTCCACCAAGACAACAAGTTTTTGGTCACGGAGAAATACAACACTCAGAATGGCAACTTTGCTAGGTTTCTCAAAACTTTCACCTTCTGATACAAGTCAAGTGCTACTCTTCCATAATTGTTCTGGTCTCAACACTCTCTTCGCTTCCCTCCCTAAACCAGCCCTTCTCCTCCTTTTTGTGACCGAAGCAAATCTGGAACGACCATTTCTTGGTTTAGGACAGATTTGTATAGATTGATCTCTCGAATCTAAAGTACTCTCGTACAGTACATTTGTTTAGGGTTTAGATTTGTTTCTCACTCACCTACCGAAATTATCAAAATCGGGAGAAACGATTTTCACCCATAAACAATTGGCGACCACAGTGGGAGACTGATCTTTCGGTTACAATGTCAGTTTTCAATCCTCGATCTCGTACTTCGATTCAGACAGCAGGACGGCAGAAGCGAGCGATCTGTTCAGGGATCCACAACTCGACTACCAGACAACCTGGTTACCAGTCGCAAACCGCAAGAGACGGCTGGGGACTTCACAGAAACCGAAAGCAAATGATCCAGTCATCAAGTGACTCAAAACGACTTGGGACTTTCCACAATCGCGGCGGTGCTTCCCACAAAACTCGATCTTACACACAGAGGATCCCTTTTTCATTAGGAGATCCAGGAAACCGAGTAAGTCTTGCCTAGATAGAATATATGGTTTACAATTTCAAGTTTTCAGGGAATGATAAACCAATAGCCGTGTTATGTTTCATCCCATGTCATCTACCAACCCGCAACGTTCAAGATTCCATATCTTCCCTAGGATGTTCGTATCGCTTACAATCATAACCAAAAATGACATCATCCTAAAACGTTCATCCTGAATAATAACCCAAAACCCTCATAGGCAACACTTGTCCATCAACCCAGAAATCCAGAAAATCAAAACCATAAGCCAGGTGTTTCATTTTCCTTTCAAACAAAAAAAAAGACACTGAAGAATTTTAGAAGACAGAAGTGCATCCAAAGGAAGCCATTCAACAGTGGTTTGCCCTTTTCGAAGAAGACGTCCTTCGTCATTTGGAGGACCGACTGTTTCAGCTCCAACTCTTTGGACAACATTCCAATCTCCGCCTCTTGTTGTTTGACCACATCCGCAAAAGGACCTTCGGTCACCTTGGACTGCAACCTTGGATCTCAGAGCAACCCTAACACCCAGTCTTCGTGGAATCAGTTGCATGCCCATGCGTACCTACTTTGCATCATAACGATTACCAGTCACTATTCATGAGGTACCTGACGCTACCACGGTAATATTCGAAGAGAAGAACAATATTTCTTTATGGGAGGCATACCTATGGCTAGGGTCTGCACCAACAAAGAAACGCTGGAGTACATACCTGGAATATTCTGGACCACTTTATTGCTACAGCGCCCACGCCGGAACCAACGCCCACGCCAAGCCAGAGTCGTGCCAAGCCAGCGCCTTGAAAAACCAGCGTCCATGCCAAGCCAGCGCTCGTTACAGCAAGATCCAGCGCTAACAACTTGCATCTTTCCAGCGCCGGAAACTTGCATCTTTTCAGCGCTGACAGCTTGCGTCCTTCCAGCGTCACACTTGCACTTCCAGCTTGCATCTGTACAACAGCTTGCATCTTTACAGCATCTTGCATCTTCCCAGCGCTAGCATCTTGCATCCTTCAAGCGTTACACTTAAACGCCCTATAGGGAATCAACATGACTTCATCACACGTAAAAATGATGAACGACTTCTCCAAAATCGAAGCAAAAAAATTCAGCAAACCCCCTGAGATCACGAAGACTCTCTTCCTGTCAAGAGACACATGATTTCTGGGGACTTCGCCCACAAAACTGTGCAGTCCATGATGAAACATTTATAGGAAATTCTATGTTCCCCAAGGCACAACGTCATGACATGTTTGCAGCCCTCAACCGCACCGCATCAGGAAAGCAGCCTTTTCCAACCAGAAAAATCGTTCCCAAATCCCAACCTCTCCTAGAGAGCACGATTGAGAGATGGAACTGGGGACTAACCACTATACACTTGAAGGGCGTCCAGCCTTAAAACACACTGGTTGACGCAGCCTCTCCAGCGGCTCCGCTTCAATGTTCACTTCAGCAGCCGCTCCACTTTAACATTCGCTCCAACAGCCGCTCCGCTTCGGCGTTCTCTCCATAAGCTGCTCTAGGATCCGAAGACGAAACTCCAGCATTTTTACTCCATAAGTTTCAACATCCTCTCCAAGAGCCGAGGATGCTTCAACGCCGTTTCTTCCTGCAAAAGGGTCGTACCACCACGCTCCCCATGTCAAAGAACATGGTCACAGCTAGCCAATCTTCACAGTTTGCTCGCTTACGCATCCAGCCAATCCTTTTACTTCCACGGAAGCCCATACAATCCCAGCCAACCTACTTTGTTACCACGACAATGTAGTCTCTTCTGATTACATCTCCTACCAAGAATTGTTGTCGCTCATTCGTTGATACCAGCAGAGCTTCACCACAGCAGCAATTACTACAAAGATGGAAACACGTAAACCATACTTGAGGACTGAGGATATACACGGAATCCCTTCACTGTCAAAGCTCAGAAGACACAGTCAACCAAAAAGCCGTACCCACAACAAGGTCATCTACTCTTCAAGGGTGCAGCACAAGAATATCATCACCTCTCTGTCTAGAAGACGCCTTTGACACTTTACGAGGCCGCGGAGGATCCCAAGCATGCAGTATCCAGAATATTTCATCATGTAATTTCTGAGCATCCCAGTGTCACATCCAGAAGAGTACGATAGGCTTATATCAAATCCCGTGGACATGGATTCAAGGCGATGTAATGAAAGTAGGTTATGCATGGGTACTACCAGCATGAGACGCTATCACTCCCCTCAACCAGGTTATTACTGATTTCAACATCATCACTGTCGAGGTTTTACGAGCCGCGAGAATTTATCAACATGAAGCCGTACATGGGCACCGAAGACTCCAAAAAGAACGCCAGAAGGTTACATTAACATATCCATCTATGCCATCATATCAAACCGAAGTATAACTGGGGACTTCTCGTCGCGTCACATTCCGTACGATAGTCCAAGATTCAGAAGATGGTTCGAAGGATATAACTTGGAACAAAGTACCGGGAGACTTGATAGCAGCGCATCGGTAATGGAACGTCTCCCTATTTCATCCAGGGGCGCCATAAGCTTTCGACCATGCAAGCATTCACAACACATCATCATCACGATCAGAGGGTCCACTGAACAACCTAAGGTCAAGGATGGACCGACGACGCAACCACAATCTCCAAGATTATCCCTGACGTGATCGTTTTCGAGCATATATTTCATCCATCCGTCCCAAGAATACAGCGAAGTTTTGGTAAATTTTGGAATCCACTGGAGAGACACTGCAGACGAAAACACGGATCCATACGAACAACAGAAAAACAGAAGAGGTTTGATACCTCTTTTCATGCGGACAGAGTTTTTAGAACTTGAACAGAATGAAGATTCCTTCTTGCTCCATGAACGGGAATAGGTGACTGGCGCGCGACTATGCTACCCCGGGCCCGCAACATCCCTCCTGACTTCTTCCTGATTTTTCACTGTCGGTCCGTTTTCAACTCCCAAGCGAGCTCGAAACCTAAATATCTCCGAATTGGGAGAAAGAGAATTCTGTTTTGTGTCCAATAAATGGGCGGACCATCAAAATCCGAGTCCGTACGCGGATTCTGCAGCGATTCTAGTTAAGGGCGCTAATTAGAGTTTCGGCGTGTCAAACCCTAAACCGCAAGCGCTTCCCTTCCAAAGCGCTTCCCTTACCAGCGCCATGCCTTGCCAAGCGCTTTACAGACGTCCCACACCCACTCCAAGCTCCTTGATGCTGACAAGTCCCTCTCACACCAAGTCTATGCTAGCAGCTCCGACTCGCGTTCCAAAGCCTGGCCTCGAAGACACCTAGTCGTACTGGGATTTGTGCAAAGCTACCAGAGGCAAGGATTGCGAATTCTACTTACGTCTCGAAAAAGGTCAGGCATGTTTCCTTAGCCCTCTTTCACGACTTACTGTCTCAGTTCTATCCTCGTCTGTCACCATCTTATGCTTACCTCGCAACAAGGTCCCTGTTCCAAGCTAAGCAGGGGACTTAATATTGATGGTGGTTTTTAGACAAGGGGTAAAATCGTAAAACCTTACGTATAGCATGACGTCACCGGTGACACTAAACACATTTATTAGAGTATTTAATGCACTTATGTAAAAATTACCAGGGTATCCTTTTTAAAATACTAAACTAGGGTTTCGACACACGAAACCCTAAGTCTAAACATACCGCACAACCATTGTGCAAAAGCATGGAAAACATGCCAAAATGCACGTACTGTGCAATCATCAAGCAATACATAGCAATTGCACGTACCGTGCAATCATTGCGCAAAAGAATGGCAATCATGCCACTCACACATACCGCGCAATCACTGCGCCATGGAAAACATGCCAGAATGCACGTACCGTGCAACCATCACGCAATACATAGCAATTACACGCACCGTGCAATCATTGCGCTTCATGGGAATCATTCCAAAACCAAAGTCGCACAATCATTGCGCATCATGGCAACTATGCCAAAAACAAAGTCGCACAATCGCTGTGCATCATGGCAACTATGCCAAAATCAAAGCCGCACAATCGATGCGCATCATGGCAACTATGCCAAAACCAAAGCCGCACAATCGCTGCGCATCATGGCAACCATGCCAAAACCAAGCCGCACAATCATTGCGCTACACGGAAACCGTGCCAAATTCGAGCTGCACAATCATTGCGCCACACGCGTCATTGTCACATGCCAAGCGACGCTTGCGACATAGCATGCCAAGCCGTGCAAACCTAGGGCCAAACCGCTACACGCGTCATTGGCACATGCTAAGCGACGCTTGCGACCTAGCATGCCAAGCCGGGCAAACCTAGGGACAAAGCCGCCACACGCGCCATTGGCACATGCCAAGCGACGCTTGCGACCTAGCATGCCAAGCCGTGCAAACCTAGGGCCAAGATGCCACACGCGTCATTGGCACATGCCAAGCGACGCTTGCGACCTAGCATACCAAGTCGTGCAAACCTAGGGACAAGCCGCCACACGCGCCATTGGAACATGCCAAGCGACGCTTGCGACCTAGCATGCCAAGCCGTGCAAACCTAGGGCCAAGCCGCCACACGCGCCATTGGCACAGGCCAAGGGACGCTTGCGATCTAGCATGCCAAGCCGTGCAAACGTAGGGCCAAGCCGCCACACACGCCATTGGCACATGGCAAGCGAAGCTTACGACCTAGCATGCCAAGCCGTGCAAACCTAGGGCCAAGTCGCCACACGCGCCATTGGAACATGCCAAGCGACGCTTGCGACCTAGCATGCCAAGCCGTGCAAACCTAGGGCCAAGCCGCTACACGCGCCATCGGCACATGCCAAGCGACGCTTGCGACCTAGCATGCCAAGCCGTGCAAACCTAGGGCCAAGCCGCCACACGCGCCATCGGCACATGCCAAGCGACGCTTGCGACCTAGCATTCCAAGCCGTGCAAACCTAGTACCAAGACGCCACACGCGCCATCGGCACATGCCAAGCGACGCTTGCGACCTAGCATGCCAAGCCGTGCAAACCTAGGGCCAAGCCGCCACACGCGCCATTGGCACATACCAAGCGACGCTTGCTACCTAGCATGCCAAGCCGTGCAAACCTAGGGCCAAGCCGCCACACGCGCCATTGGAACATGCCAAGCGACGCTTGCGACCTAGCATGCCAAGCCGTGCAAACCTAGGGCCAAGCTGGCACACGCGCCATTGGCACATGCCAAGCGACGCTTGCAACCTAGCATGCCAAGCCGTGCAAACCTAGTGCCAAGCCACCACACGCGCCATTGGTACATGTCAAGCGTCCCTTGCAACCTAACATGAAAAGACGTGCAAACTTAGGGCCAAAGCCGCTACGCGCGCCATTGGTACATGCCATGCAGCACTTGTATTTTGACATTACCACTTACACCTGATGTGCAACCTACAGCCAAGGCATTCCGCACAAGCCATTGTCACATGTCGTGCAACCCTTGAACTTTGGCATGCCGCGCCTACATCAAAGGCCACGATTTCTCTTAAGATGCAAAATCTCGACCATCGAAGGTCGCCACTGAGCCGACACATCTCTCAAGCTCAACTTATCAAACACCAGCGACATGCTACACGTTTTCCACGAAAACACTCGAGACATCAATACATGTCACAAACTGGGGGATGCTCTTTAGGGTTTTGGTTTGGCGGTTTACAGCGTGCGGCATACACAAATGCCCGTTTCAAGACAGTGTATTAAGAATAAAACGGTTAGTAAATGTAGGAAGTAATGGTGAAACGCTCTTTCATTATGGAACATCAATTCCATCAAACTCCATGAATATCAGGCGTTACCACCTCTTCCCATTTAACTCATCTGTTTCTTTTTCTTACGAGGCCATAGTATGTTTCACTTAGACTTGTATAAATAGGTCTTATCTATTTCCACCAATACAATAAGTTTTTGGTCACGGAGAAATACAACACTCAGAAAGGAAACTTTGCTAGCTTTCTCAAAGATTTCACCTTCTTATACAAGTCAAGTGCTACTCTTCCAGAACTGTTCTGGTCTCAACACTCTGTTCGCTTCCCTCCCTAAACCATCCCTTATCCTCGTTTTTGTGACCGAAGCGAATCGTAACGGCCATTTCTTGGTTTAGGCCAGATTTGTATAGATTTATCTCTCGAATCTAAAGTACTCCCGTGCAGTACATTTGTTTAGGGTTTAGATTTGTTTCTCACTCACCTACCGAAATTACCAAAATCGGCAGAAACGATTTTCACCCATAAACAATGTACTAGAGACAACTTCGTATAGGTTAGACTAGAAAGTCTAGGAGTATTTAGACATACAAGTATTACTCGAAGACCTGAAGAACGTGAAGAAGTAACGAGCTACAACGACGACATCATCCTTCCTCTTGAGATTAATAATATTGACTTGAATTGTTTCATTCCTAACTATCTTTCAAGTCGTGCTATATTAAAAACATACTGCGAAGCTGTGCATGAATATTTTTCTCTAGTAGTGAGACATGATCACATGATCATAGTATTAAGGAATTAGACTACGAAGTATAATACTTATCTTTTGAACTTGTAGATATGACATCGACATAATCTTATGAATGTTGTTATGATTATATGTATCGGTAAAGGTGAAGATTTCATCCTAGGAAACAATGTTTTACATTTGTTTAAAGGAAGTACATTCATGAAATTGTTTTATGAATCGAAAGGGAAATCGCTAGGCTTATTGGTATTGCTATTCATTGCAAATCTTTGGATTACCAATATGTGTAAAATGGTAAAACTGATCGTAACTTTATGTATCTTGGTATAACTAATCACAACTTACGATTTGGTATGACTAGTTTTGATTAATTAGTGTAACCGATCCTAAGTAATCACCTGAGATGGTATGATCGATTTGTAATTGGTATGACCAATCCTAGTAATTGGTGTGACCAATCACAAAAGAGTTGTGTAATCAATACTTGTAATTGGTGTAACCGGTCATAGTAATTGGTGTAAGCGATCCTTGTAATTGGTGTAACCGATCCTAGTGACTGGTATGACGGATCACAAGCAATACCGCGTGTATATGGTAACTGGCCCTGGTAATTGATGTAACCGATCATGGTAACTCATGTGACCGATCACAAGTGTTCCATATTAAGGTATAACCGATCCCAGTGATTGGTAGAACCGATTGAACCCATGAATGTGATTTCATATTTGATCAATCACATAGTTGTCTTGGAATACAGATAAACCAATTCTAAACTTGTTTGGAAGTGTGGTATAACCGATTACAAGATTGTAAATATGAAAGATGATTTAGAAAGAAAAGATGTCAACATAATTTGAACACGAACAATAACTCTTATATTTTATTGTTCAAAGATATTCCTTAATTACTCAAGGAGATCCCGTTGCGACATAAATTAAGAATCTTTTAATTAAGGTTGTTAGTTTTATATGCTTTAATTACCAGCAATTAAATGCATATCTTTAGAGAATAAAAATTAATAATGTGCATTTACTAATTGGAGATTGAGATATTTCAGAAAATATTGGAAAAAGCATTTCCTGGAATTATGAAAACCGAATGGGAATTTATTGCATATCTTGAGAATACTTTCGATTTTGGAAATTCCTTAGTGTCCAAACATCCTTGGTCTATAAATACCTAAGTTTGCATTTCTAGAAAATTACCCTAAGAGCCAGGCAAACTTCATCTTTTTGTTGTTTCTGGTGGGGTCGTCTATCCGGAGAGGAAAGTACCCTAATTAGGCGAAATCTTTTACGACCGCTCGTTTAAAGACTTCTGCGGGATCAAGAATCTCCACAAGTACCGTTGGTGGGATACTATATAATTGTAGTTTATTAGTTTTCGATTAATTTGATTGACTAACGGTTGTTGAACTTTGATTGCGCATAGTTTATTTATTCTTGAGAATCTTATCTTCTTATATAAGATTCACTCAAAGTAGATCGAAGTATCGACGGGATCTTTAGAACTGTGTGTAGATCCAAAGACATCTGGTGATAATCCATTGTTAACAGACTCCGTTCTGTGCGTGATTGATCACAAGATATTCAAGTGGTATTGTGCAGGTTTAATTGAAGATTAAAGAAGATTTCTTATTGGTTTTTCATATCTTTGTGTAGCACAAACCTTGATCGGCTAGGATCCTATTAGAATCAGATTTATTCGATTGATTAGTTGCGTGAGATCGGTATCACCTTATAGTTTCTTGTTGGAATCCATATTGATTGATTGCAAATCTAAACTTGAGTGCTTCGGTAGTTATTGGATAGATTGATCTAACCAGGCAAAGGAGTTTATTAGATTAAACGGAAGAGCCTTTGCATATGACTTGAGATATCTTTATCTTAAAGAATCAATAGAGTTGTTACCAAACAAATTTGTTGTTCCTTTACTGTTTGGAATACGATCCAAAGGAATTGTTCCAGTGCGTCCACTCGTCGAAGTCGGAAGCGCAGGGATACTGAAGAAACTAAGTGAACTAGGGTTAGTTGCTTGGTCTCAACTATACGAAGTTGGTTTAGATTTTGTATAGCGACTTAATTCTGAGAGTATTCAATTCTGGACTAAGTCCCGGGGTTTTTCTGCATTTGCGGTTTCCTCGTTAACAAAATCTTGTTGTGTCTTTTACTTTTCTATTTGCGCAATTGTAATTGTTTATTATAATTAGAAGTAAAATACACAAACGTTAACTCTGCTTTACTTGATAGTGATCTCATAGAGTTTGGTTAAGTCCGGACCTATTATCAAGTAATCACACTCTGATTGTTGTATTATCCCGATCTCGTATACATAGACGATCACACACAGTGTGAATACTGATTTGTCGTATTGTCTCGATTTTGTACATAGACAATCACTTTCGGTAAGAGGACTTATAGGTGGATAAATTAAAGATTGTGGTGTATTTGGGTACCCTCATCTTTTCACGTGAGATCGACATTCTCTATATTTATGTTTGAGATCTATATTGACTGAGTGTGAATCTATAATTGACTATTTCGGTAGTTAAAGTTAGATTGATCTAACCAGACAAAGGAGTGTATTAGATTACACGGAAGAGCCTTTGCCAACCATTCATTTATATCTTGTAGCAAGATTGATTAGAGTGGTTACTAAAAATTTTCTTCCTTTGTTGTTTGGAATACGATCCAAAAGACTTGTTATTCACATGCGTGACCCTAGAAGTCGAAGGCGCATGGATACTTAGGGAACTAAGTAGCTAGGTAGTCTTCTTGGTCTCAACTATACGAAGTTGGTATTATATTTTGTATAGAGGCTTAATTATGAGTGTATTCAAAACTGGACTAAGTCCCGGGGTTTTTCTGCATTTGCGGTTTCCTCGTTAACAAAATCTTGTTGTGTCTTTTACTTTGATTTCCGCATTATAATTGTTTATTATAATAAAGTAAAATACACATATACATTAACTTTGTATTACTTGATATTGATCATATAAAGTTTGGTGATTTCCGAACCTATTATCAAGTAACACACTTTGTTGTTATATTGTCTTGATCTTGTATCCATAGTCAATCACACAAGTTATCTTGTTGTCGTATTGTCTCGATCTCGTATCTGTTAGAGCATAGCTCGGTTGAACCCACCAAGCGTTGGTATGTCAAGTTTGGTTGTCATATTTTAGTGAATCAAAACTCAATTAAAGAGTCACTTGATTATATACTAGAGACAACTTCGTATAAGTTAGGCTAGAAAGATTAGGATTATGAGACATACAAGTATTACTCGAAGACTTGAAGAATGTGAAGAAGTAAAAAGCTACATCGACGACATCATCCTTCCTCTTGAGGTTAGTAATATTGTGACTTGAACTGTTTCATTCCTAACGCATCTTTCAAGTCGTTTTATATTCAAAACATAGCTGTGAATGATTATACTCTAGTAGACATAGTGTTGAGGAATTAGAATACGAAGTATAATGCTTATCTTTTGAACTTCATATATAAGACATCGACATAATCGTATGAATGCTACTGTGATTATGTGTTTGGGTATGGGTGAATATTTCGTCCTAGGAAACAATATTACATTCGTTTAAAGGAAGTACATTCATGAACTTGTTTTATGAATCGAAAGGGAAATCGCTAAGCTTATTGGTATTGTTATTCATTGCAAATCTTTGGATTACCAATATGTGTGAAATGGTAAAACCGATTGTAACTTTGTTATGTATCTTGGTATAATTAATCACAATTCCTGACTTATGATTTGGTATGACTAGTTTTGATTAATTAGTGTAACCGATCCTAAGTAATCACCTGAGATGGTATGATCGATTTGTAATTGGTGTGACCGATACTAGTAATTGGTGTGATCGATCACAAAAGAGTTGTGTAATTGATACTTGTAATTGGTGTAACCGGTCCTAGTAATTGGTGTAACCGATCCTAGTGACTGGTGTGACCAATCACAAGCAATACCGTATGTATATGGTAACCAGTCCTGGTAATTGATGTAACCGATCATGGTAACTGATGTAACCGGTCCTGGTAACTTGTGTGGCCGATCACAAGTGTTCCATATTAAGGTATAACTGTTCCCAGTGATTGGTAGAACCGATTGAACCCATAAATGTGATTTGATATTTGATCAATCACATAGTTGTCTTGGAATACAGATGAACCAGTTCTAAACTTGTTTGGAAGTGTGGTATAATTGGTTCCAAGATTGTAAATATTGAAAAAGTGGGGATATAATAACCACACCCAATATTTCGATTAGCAATCTGTATGGACTAACTCCAATATACTTTCTAGAGAATCAACTAGACAGTCAGACTCAATCTAGAGAAAAGTATATCGAGGAGTTAATATCTCTCTCACTTGATTTGATCTTTACTCAAGCAAATAGAAATCTGCGAGTCTTTATCAAATACAAGGTAATAACTTGGATGGTACCAAAGACCAATATCCAAGTGTCAATCAATTTAAATCAACAACCAAAGGTTGGATATTCTAATTGATTGATCTTTACGCACAACTTGTGATATTTCAATTATATAACAAAATATAATATGGAATAGAAATAACACAGACACCAGAAATTTTGTTAACGAGGAAACCGCAAATGCAGAAAAACCCCGGGACCTAGTCCAGATTGAACACCACACTGTATTAAGCCGCTACAGACACTAGCCTACTACAAACTAACTTCGGTCTGGAGTAGTTGAACCCTAATCAATATCACAATGATTCAAGGTACAGTTGCGCTCCTTACGTCTCTGATCCCAGCAGGATACTACGCACTTGATTCCCTTAGATGATCTCACCCACAACCAAGAGTTGCTACGATCCAAAGTCGAAGACTTTAATAAACAAATTTGTATCACACAGAAAAGTCAATGATAATAGATAAATTTGTCTCCCACAAATAAACCTATGAGTTTTGTTTCGTCTTTTGATAAATCAAGGTGAACATGAACTAATAGATAATCTGTACTTATATTCCTGAAGAACAGCCTAGTATTATCAATCACCTCACAAAAATCTTAATCGTATGGTAGCGAAACAAGATGTTGCGGAATCACAAACGATGAGACGAAGATGTTTGTGATTTCTTTTTATCTTGCCCTATCGGAGATATAATCTCAAGTCAATTATTCAATTGAACTCGTACGATAGAAAATGGCAAGATCAGATCGCTCAACTACAAGAGAATTAGTTTCGTCTGGCTTCACAATCCCAATGAAGTCTTTCAGCCGTTAACCTACAGGGTCTCGGGAAGAAACCTAAGGTTAAAGGAGAATTGACTCTAGCAAACTAACTAGTATCACACAGGAGGTGTGGGGATTAGTTTTTCCAATTGCTAGATGTCTCCTTTATATAGTTTTCAAATCATGGTTTGCAATCCAAGTTACCTTGGTAACAAAGCATTCAATGTTCACCGTTAGATGAAAAAGATGATTTCTCCAAGCTAATATCTTTCAACCGTTAGATCGAAACTTAGCTTGTCATACACAAATGAAATGTGTTTCATTTAGGTTTGAGTAACCGTACCTAAACGTGTACACTTGGTTGGTTCACAAATAGTTAACCGAGGTTAGCCATATGAGTACTTTCATATCAACCATATTCATCTTTCTCATAACTAGTTCAAATGACTCATAAGAACTATTGATAGAGTTGTTCAATTGCGTAGGTCTTTATTCATAGACACAATTGAAACAAAATTGGTTTGATTCACTTGAATCAATTCATGAAAAAATATAGCCATGGTTTGCAAGATTGCATTCCTTATTAATTTATTATTTTAAGTTCATGAACTTACGATTTGAGAAATAACCATCTTGGGTAAGCGTACGGGTACGCGTACCTTAGCTACCGGATTTGAGTTTGGAAACTCAACAGAAATTTTCGGTTCGAAAACTTCCGTGAGTACGCGTACCTAAGGTGACTGGTTTTCCAGTTTGTAAACTACAAACTCCAGCAGAAGTTTTCGGTCGAAAACTTCCGTCAGTACGCGTACCAACCTGTCTCCTTTACCAATGTCGCATGCACAAGTGCACACAATTGGTTTTCGGCACATGGATTTATACACTAATGTGCGAACACACTATATATGCTTATATCCATAGTTGGTTACATAATCTCAACTCTACATTTCAATCATTGAAACATTCTTCTATAATGTTATAACAATCGTTATTCACGACTATCGTCATCAAAGCTATTTTCAAGATTGAAACGTCATCATGACTTTCGTCATGGATAAAGATGAAAAGCGGTTAAAGCGAAAGCTTATCAACACGTATTTCGAGAAAAAGATAAGCGAGTAAACTCCGCTCGAAATAGCAAATGTGTATGTATGAAAACTATCATACTTATACAATTTTGTCTCAAGAGTAGGAGATAAAGATATAGACTTTTGAGTGATAGATAAGTTCAAGTCTCCACATACATTTTAGTCGGATGAAGTTCCACTAGTTCCTCGAGTAGTTCTTCGTCTTCGTAAGATGATCGCCATGGAGTCTGGAGCTCAACTACACTAATCTGTCCTAAACCGAGACTTAGCTATAAGTAGTCTAGAAATCAAGACATATAGTTTTGACACCTAAACTTGACAAAAATGCTTGAGATAGCAACGCATGTGAGTTCGACCGAGCAGTGCTCTAATAATCTCCCCCTTTGTCAATTTTAGTGGCAAAACTATCAATACATATGGATTACAAAATAAATAAAACTTTATAGCTTCTCGTCCACATGCTTGATCTCCTTGGTGCTTCAACATTACTCAAAAACTTCGTCTTTTCCAAGTACTCCCATGATTCCATAGATGTTCAATTCAGCATCATAGTTGTTGAAGTTCCATAGCCATAACAATGAGAAAACAAAAGCTCTCGATCATTGTTATATAGAGTCATAGTATTATTACACAGTATCAAAGTTCTTATATCACAACTTCGACAACAATACTATGGTGATATGTATCACTCCCCCTTAGTCAATACTTCGTCTCAACACGAAAACCACTTCCCCTTACATAATGATCCTAAAACCATATGTATTTGTAGTGTGAACTACATATTAATTCTCCACCCTTTTTGTCAATAAAATTGGCAAAGGTACGAAAACGGGATCCTAATGAAATTTTCATGGAGACACTTCAAGACCAAAGAAAAGCACATATCAACTTGTTTTGATGCAATCATATAGCCTAAGCTAGATGCATTCACCACGGAGTTTATAAAGATACAAGATAACTCCTCAAAATTCCACATCCGCACTCCCCACAAAGATATGGAAATTAAGCGCAAGTTCAAAATAACTCTCCCCCATTTGATGTCATTCCCGAAAGAACAACAAGAGCGGCCTTACTTTTACAAGAAAAGAAGGATTTCTTTGGACACCAAAAACCACAAAATGATTTTATATCAAAAAAATTCTCAATTAAACTAACCACAAGGGAAACCATGATTAATTTAATAGGAGTACACAACCAAATTAATCACAAACGAATGTATGATTTGTTTAGTTGGAAATGCTCACACAAGAAGACTTATGGAGCTGCACCGTATACACATAAAATATGGATTAGGGAAAGATCAATATTGCGGAATATACAAGGATTCATTCTATCTTCATCACTATTTGCATAACGACATACAATAGACATAATCCTCGTAAACAAAAGATTTTAACCTATCTTCCATCAATGAATTGACACAATAGGCTTAACTTTTGTTTGTCAAAAAGTTCATCGATCTTGTATCAATACATGCATATCGACATATAAACGAGATAACTTTTGACAATATATAGGACAATAATAGTTCACGGACGCAAACACACATATCCCATAACACATTGCAATATATAAAACCATAAGGATTAATACTGCAAAAATCATCTTCCAAACCAACTTTAGAATTTAAACAAATAAATCTAAAAACATGAAGATGAAAACGTTGGACATAGCTATGTGTACTCACAATAATGGCTATTACAAACCCTAATTATCCTTCTTAAACAAAAACAAGAATAAAATTCTCTTAAGAAGTTTCACTAGACAAAAAAAAGAGTCAAAAGACAAAAACTATTGAAACCGATCACAAGCTACATTAGAGTTCACGTACGGTAACTTCACGGACTTCGAGCTTGTGATTCATGTTAACAACTGCGTCTTCGGAGAAGATATCCTCACTGAGAAGTTCTTTAACATGTGACCTTATGAGACCAATTTCGGTAAAAACCTTCTTCACCTCAATTCTCACCATATCAAGATCCTTCATAGTCTCAACGAGTTGTTGTTTTGCTTTCTCAAAGTATTTAAGAAAGTCATGAACCACTTCAGCAGAAAACATATCCTCATTCTCAACATCTTGATGAGAGTAAGCAATATAAGATGAGTCATTAGGAGTGTTATCTTCTACAAGAGTTCTTTTCTTCCTTCCTTTTGTTTCTAAACCAAAACCTTTCTCAAGGAATCCTTTAGCAAAATCACCATAATGAGATGAAGAAGAAGACATCCTTGACTACCCAAAAGAAGATTTTGCATACGTGACTTATGTAACTCGGTAGCTTGGATACTTAAAGGTTTCATAGGAAGGAAAAAATAGGGTTTCCTTAATTGGTTCGTGTCAGTTACACGGGTAACCAGTACGAGTACAATTTCCACCCAAAAGAACCACAGGGGTCGTAAGAACATGACCTTGCAAAAAAATTTGCTATATGAAGAACCTTTAGTGCCTCAAAAGAAATTATGTCTCATAGAGAACCTATTTTTGAGAACACAGGCAGCAAATGGTTTAAACCAAAAAAAAAAAAAAAATCAAAGAAAGTAACTTCTGAAGAAAAAAAAATACTTATGTAAACATGTTTGTAAGGATACTCCTGTTAAAGATGATAAGAATATAGCTTCAGAATCTAAACCACATTTACAACAACCTGTCTCCTTTACCAATGTCGCATGCACAAGTGCACACAATTGGTTTCCGACACATGGATTTATACATTAATGTGCGAACACACTATATATGCTTATATCCATAGTTGGTTACATAATCTCAAATCTACATTTCAATCATTGAAACATTCTTCTATAATGTTATAACAATCGTTATTCACCACTATCGTGATCAAAGCTATTTTCAAGATTGAAACGTCATCATGACTTTCGTCACGGATAAAGATGAAAAGTGGTTAAAGTGAAAGCTTACCAACACGTGTTTCTAGAAAAAGATAGGCGAGTAAACTCGGCTCGAAATAGAAAATGTGTATGTATGAAAACTATCATACTTATACGACTTTGTCTCAAGAGTAGGAGATAGAGAGATAGACTTTTGAGTGATAGATAGGTTCAAGTCTCCACATACATTTTAGTCGGATGAAGTTCCACTAGTTCCTCGAGTAGTTCTTCGTCTTCGTAAGATGATCACCATGGAGTCTGGAGCTCGACTACACTAATTTGTCCTAAACCGAGACTTAGATATAAGTAGTCTAGAAATCAAGACATATAGTTTTGACACCTAAACTTGACAAACATGCTTGAGATAGCAACGCATGCGAGTTCGACCGAGCAGTGATCTAATAAATATGAAAAAGGATTTACAAAGAAATAAGATGTCGACATACTTTGAACATGTTCAGTAACTTTTATCTTTTATTGTTCAAAGATATTCCTTAATAACTCAAGGAGATCCCGGACCGAAATAAGTTGAGAATCTTTTAATTAAGGTTGTTAATTTTATATGCTTTTAATTACCAGCAATTAAAATGCATATCTCTGGAAAATAAAAACTGGTAATGTGCATTTACTAATTGGAGATTTTCTAGTAGGATTTCGGTTAATTTTGGACAGAGCATTTATAGGAATTATGAAAACCGATTTTGAGAATTTATTGCATATCTTAAGAATATTCGGTTTTGGAAATTCCTTGGTGTCCAAACTTCCTAGGTCTATAAATACCCAAGTTTACATTTCGAGCAAACTATCCTAAGAGCCAGCAAAATTACCTTGTGGTGTTGTTACTGGTGGAGCCGTCTATTCGGAGAGGAAAGTACCCTAATTAGGCGAAATCTCTTACGACCGCTCATTTAAAGACTTATGTGGGGTCAAGAAGCTCTACGAGTACCGTTGGTGGGAAACTATTAGTTTTCAATTTGATTTGATTGACTAGCGGTTGTTGAACTTTGATTGCACCTAGTTTGTTTATTCTTGAGAATCTTATCTTCTGATATAAGATTCACTCAAACCAGATCTAAGTGTCGATGGGATCTTTAGAACTGTTTGTAGATCTAAAGACATCTTGTGATAATCCATTGTTAACAGACTCCGTTCTGTGTGTGATTGATCACAAGAGATTCAAGTTGTGGTGTGCATGTGTTTATTGAAGATTTAAGAAGATTTGAAGACGAAGAAGATTTATTATTTGGGTTCATAATCTTTGGTGTGCACAAAAATTGATCGGCTGGGATCCAACTATAATCAGTTTATCTTTGATAGATTTGATTGATTAGTTGCGTAGATCGGCATCACTATATAGTATCTTGGTAGATCCTATTTGTGATTGCAAAATCTAAACTCTACTACTTTTGTAGTTGTGGTATATTTGGGTACCCTCGTCTTTTCAGTATCCATAGACGATCACACGAATTGTGAACCGAATTGTAGTATTGTCTCGACTCTATCCATAGACGATCACATTCGGTAGAGGACTTATAGGTTGAAACAAAAACATTGTGGTGTATTTGGGTACCCTCGTCTTTTCAGCATACTTTTTTGTTTTTTTCCTTTTGAACTCGAACTATAATTAAAAATTATATGGAGCAGTATAGTTCTCATATGGTTGTATGTAATTAGGTTTTGCTTTTTGAAAAGGGGAGGGTTCAAAATACACCACCAACTTCTTCGTTACATAACCTATAAACTATTTACTTGCCTGAACTTCAATACAAGATTAAAATAGACAAGAAAATATCGTTGGATGATCTCTTAAAAGATATTCTTGAATCAAAAAGATTAATTAATGTACATCTTGCTTGTACTTTAAGTTATAAAGATAAAATCAATATATTGTCGAAAATAAAAGTAAATCAAGACATCAAAATTTCTATTAACGAGGATACCCGCAAATTAGCAGTAAAACCTGGGGACCTGGACCAGTTTGAATACACACTTTATTAAGCTGCTACAAACACTAGCCTACTATAAGACTTTGGCCTAGAATGTAATTGAGATAAAATGTACCCTCCAAGCTACTCTGCTGAAACTGTGCCCATATGTCTCTTGATTTTTGCAAGAACCTACACACTTGATTTCCCTAGCTGATGTCTTTTTCATCCCTCTGACTTAATATGCAGTTCTTCGTTAAGGATAATGTTATCCTGCCTCAAACAAGACACTTGAAGATTTTGTTTTAATTTTAAATTAAGGATAGATATCACTTTCTTAAACTTAGAATAATCTAAATCCAAGAACATGGTTTATTCTCTTCAAGAATTATAGAGACACGTAATCTTCCATTTACACAAGAAACAACTAGAACTTAATCTAGAATTAAAATCTCAAGCAAAACACACAAATCAGTTGGTAAGATTTCTACCTAATCATGTTTATGTTTTCTATCAAATTTGGATTTGATGTGAAATTCCTGAATGTCTTTATATCATAAGAGAATGACCTTAGAATAGGAAAGAATTATTAAGCAACACAAATACAGATACATGTTTTAAAAGTATCCTTCTTCCAAGATAGGTGAACCTGTGCTTCATAAATTCTAAGTGAAGTTTTTTTATAGTCGAACCATAGATTACAAAGATCCTTTAGGTTGTGAGGGAAACCTTGCAACGCGATACAGATGAGTGTTGGGATTAAGTTTTTTTAGTGGATAATCAAAGATGGGATGCTTGGGATCTAAGTAATGAATTTCTTGCAACCTAAGATAATTCCCAATTTCCTAAACCAAGTCATTTCCTAAAATTATTTCAATGGAAAGAACCGGGCTTGCAGTAAGATTCTTTTTACGGTTTCAAGTTTGTTTAAATGACGAGGCTACTGAGTACACCATAATCTTTTCAATACTATCTATGCAGACATACCTTGTATAACCTTACTGAAATAATAACGTCTAAAAGATTATTTCAATAAGATTTATTTGGTAAATGGTCAATTCGAAATGAACAAACCATGGGATCGTTACCAAGTTGATTAACGTACATGTGCAATTACTTAATTCTAACTATAACAATAATTATAATGCAAAAAGTTATGTACGACACGAAAAGCAACATTTTGTTAACGAGGAAAACTGTCTAGCATAAAAATCCTGGAACTAGTCAAGTTGTGAACACTCTCATGATTAAGCCGCTATAAAAATTGACTACCGCAACTTTGTACGTATAGTTAAGACCTAGTAAACAATCCTTCGTTACTCAGTTCCTTCAGTATCGTGGTGCTTATAACCAATCTGACCTACACACATGAATCTCATGATAAAGTTTATTATCTTGAGTTGCTTCATCATTATGAAGATTTCCGCTCTAAACTCCTTTGGAGCATAACCTGAAACAACAAAGGACTGAATCTATTTTAGTAACCAACTCTGCTAGAGCACTACTCGGTTAATCCTATCAAGCGTTAGTATGTCAAGTTTGGTTGTCATATTTTGTTCCAAAACTCGAGTCACTTAATAAGTGAACTAGAGTCAACTTCGTTTGGTTAGACTAGAAACGATACAAAAAATTATGCTCCAGTTACTCACGAAGATCTGAAGATCGATTGAAGACGACAAAGACATTATCCTTCAGCTTGAGGTTAGTAACTACAGCTTCCGTTTCTATCTTGTTTCTTTCAAGTCGTTTAGATTGAAAACATAACATGCAAAGTTACATATGATACTCTAGTATTAGACTTGGTCATATTATTATGATCTAAGTGTTAAGGAAGTATATACCATTTCTCTTTGATATGGTATATTGAATTACGAAGTATAACGTTTATCTTTTGAACTTTGTATAACAAACGTCGACATAATCTATGTAAATTGTTACTTGATTGTGTATTGGATATAAGTATGATTTCATCCTAGGAAACTATGTTTTATTACATTGGTTTAAGGAAGTAGATATACGAACTTGTTTCATAATCGAAAGGAAACCAATAGGTGTTTTGGTCCGATTTTCATTGAAGATCTATTGGATGACCAATTCGTACCTAAGGAGGGAATTAAGGTAGTTACGATCCTAACTTATGTTAGGAGTCAAGGTGGAACCGATCCATTCCCACCTATTGTTATAAGATAGAACCCGTACCTACCTATATATTTGTATAAGGTAGAATCAACCCCTACATATCTATTGTTATAAGGTAGAACATAGCCCAACCTATTTTGGGAAGTAAGGTAGAACTAATCCTACCTATCTATCTTTATAAGGTAGAACTGATTCCCTTAAGAAAAAAAATGATTTCTAATATCACGTACACTTTAGGGTTTGCGTGATTTTAGAAATTGGGTTTGCATAAAAGAAAAGTTCAAAATGTCGACATAGTGAGTAATTTGAACATGTGCATAAATCTTATTTATTAATTGTTCAAAGATATTCCTTGATACTTAAGGTATATTAATCGAATATTAGTTGTAATTTTGATACAACAAAAAAAATGTATTTATTGCATATCTTTGAGAATTTTCGGAATTTGATAATTACTTGGTATCCAAACTACATTGGTCTATAAATAGAGAAGTTTGTTCAACTTACAAACTTGATCCTTAGATGGGAAAACTTCATCTTTGTTGTTTCCGGTAAATCCAGTCGACTACTAGTATTACTTGTAATACTATACCAGAGAGGAAAGTACCCTAATTAGGCAAAATCTCTTACGTCCGCTCATTTAAAGTCTTTTGTAAGACCGAGAAGCTCTATACTACCGTTGGTGGGAAACTAGAATTTTCATTGTCATTTTAGTTTTCGATTATTGATTTGATTGAGTAACGGTTGTTGAATCTTTGATTACACCTAGTTTGATTATTCTAAGATCATTCTATTCTGATATAAGGTCACTCAAACTAGATCAGAGATTTAACGTTTCTACAGATTTAAGTAATTCTAGATCTGCAGGATAGATCCATAGATTTGTCATTTTTAACAGACTCTGTTATGTGCGATAAATCAATAGAGGAATCAAGTTTCTTTTTGCAGGTTATTACTTTGAAGTTAAAATCGAATTTTGAAGACTTTGAAGATTTGTAGACTTTGTTCTTGTGTTTTGATCTTGGTGTGACTTTCTGTAACTTGATTTTCCAGGATTAAAAGGTTGTTTATTTCGATAAACACAAGCCTTTTGAGATCTGCAAGTTGTTTGTGATTTTATCATGAACCTTGTAATCAAGATTAATTATTTCGGTGTCATTGTATTGTTAGATCTCGTAACTGAGGAGCTTCGGATCTGGTAACAGATATTTCTAGAGCATTGCTCGATTGAACCCACAAAGCGTTGGTATGTCAAGTTTGGTTGTCATATTTTAGTATCAAAACTCAATTAGAGTCGCTTGATTAAAATTACTAGAGTCAACTTCGTTTAGGTTAGACTAAAAAGTCTAGGAATATTGAGACATACAAGTATTACTCTGAAGACCTGAAAAACGTGAAGATGTATCTACTACAACGAAGACATCAACCTTCTACTTGAGGTTAGTGATAATGACTTTGCTTGTTTCAATTCATATCGTTTCTTTCAAGTCGTTTAAGATTGGAAACATAACATACGAGGTTATATATATGATACTATAGTATTAGACTTGGTCATATTAATATGATCAAAGTGTCAGAGAAGTATATTAAATTGTGAAGTATAACGTTTATCTTTTGAACTTCGTAAATGGGATATCGATAAAATATTTGTAGATTTTTATTTAATTGGGTATTGGATATATCTATGATTTCATCCTAGGAAACCATATTTCATTACATTGGTTTAAAGGAAGTACATATACGAACTTGGTTCGTAGTCGAAAGAAATCAATAGGTGTTTTGTTCCGGTTTTCTATGAAGATCTTTTGGTTGACCAATTTGAACCTAAGATGGGAATTCAGATAGAACAAATCTTAACTTATGTTGAGAGTCAAGGTAGATCCGGTCCCTAACTATCTTGGGATACTTGGTTGAAACGATCATAACATTTTTTGGGAATCATGGTAGAATCTGTCCCTGCCTATATTGGGAATCCTGGTAGAACCGATCCTAGCTTTTGCTGGGAATCATGGTAGAACCGATCCCTACCTATATTATAAGCCTTGATGGAACTGATCCTAGCTTTTGTCGGAAGTCATGGTAGAACCGATCCCTACCTATATTTGGAGACTTGGTAGAACCGATCCTAACCTATGTTGGGAGTCATGGTAAAACCGGTCCCAAGAGAAAAACATATTTTCAACATTCACATATTACTTTACAGTTTTGTGTGATCGCTGTCGTATGCGTCAAAAGTAATATTACTTTCTCACAACTTAAAATATATAATATAGTAAGGGTAAGAAAGGATCGTTCCCACAGAGAGGATCTAGGTTGTCAAGTTGTTTCGGTTTCCTATATAAACAAGGGGGATTTCTGATTTTTAAGTAAAGGAAAATAAACTAAAAACAAATAATGAAATAAACAAGCAAATCAATAAGATGAATATATTGGTCAAGGATTAGTTTTCATTCACAAACATGAATTTGTAACAATAACTAGAATTGATATTTAATCTTAACTTTTATCAAAGGCCCTAGGATACCTTGATCGCAAGAATATCCCGCTAATTTCCTCTTATCATCAACAAACACATTAAAAGATGCGAATATGAATTTTACCTAGGAGAACAACCTAACGTGTAAAAGCACTAATCAAGTTTAATTCCCTAGATGCATTAAGTTTTATGAAATCAGGCCAATCAAAGCAATCGAACGTGCAAAAGCACTAATCCGATTTAACAAAGGTTACGACTCACATGTGACTACTAGGATGTATCACTACAAGCAATAATCACAATTATGCTACTTGTATTCAAGGTGTATCATGTTTACGTATAATAAACCCTAAACTAGCAATAAACATGATTACGAGTTCTACCAATTTGCAACTTGACGAAACTAACAATCAATCATACATGCGATATTTCTAGTGAATCATAATCGATAATTGTGAGACAAAACTAATTTATTGAATGAAAACCCATATTTGGAAATCCAACTTATTCCTTAACCAATAATAAAATCTAGGTACTCATGGCATAGGAGTTCATCACAAGGAGAAAAAGAAAACTCATGTTTCTAACCCTAGAACCAAAAGTAGAAGAGAAGATAAAAAGATATAGATCTCCCGATATGATAGATGCAAAAACCCTTTTATAGACTTTCTCTCCTTCCCTGATTTCTCAATCTAGACCACATCCAACATAAGTTAGCTCGGCTAAGACTTGGCCCAAAATTAGAACAAGCCCATAACTCAAGAACCCATAAGCCTGTACCCTTTCAAACATAACCATAAGGTATGCTTGTCAGTTTTGTGAAACTGACAAGCTATTTATTAGCTCCAGCTCGTAACCAGTCACAGCATCAGACAATCATCATCTTTTGATTCTCTTCCATGACGTGCACAGTTGCACTGATTCAACACAGTTCAAGCCGTTTCACCACCTTTCCCAGCTTTCATCTCAACTGCAACTTCAGGCCACTTCCACCTGCATCTCTTTGCTGCCTCAGTTCATATCCCATGGCCTTAATAGAGACCACCATTCTTCAGAAAATTCTCGCCAAGTTCCGAAATAGCTAGTTACAACATCTTTTCTTCTTCACAACTTACAAGTGTACCCAGCTCAATCACCCATGACAATCTCCAATAACAACAGCTGCATCAACCCTTCTTCTTATTACTGAGATTAAGTTCAGCTTCCATCTGATAATTCAGCTGACCTGCAATCAATAGCAGCATCAATTTCCTGCTACTCCATTCTCACTGCACACACCACTCCATTGATTTCACCGGCTATTCATCTGAGCTTCCAGTTCAGCTGCAACTGTCACTCATTCCATTTCTGCTCCATTTAATCCTGCAGTCCAGTTACCCAGCACCTGCTATCTCCTTAAGCTTCACTCATTCTTCCCTGTCTCGAATTCCACCAGAATCAAGGCATCAACATTAGAACTCATTCCCAGTTCAGCCAATGGCACTGAGAGCTCCATTTCTGAACCGCTCAGCTACTGAAATCATCTGCTACACCAGCTTGCAACTCCATATTCCCATTGAACAGCAACCAACAATCATCTCCAACTCAGCCTTCCCAGCACCAGCTCAACTCACCACCACTTCCATTCCCATCTAAAAATCACTGGAACCCATTTGTTCTACATCTGCAGCTCAATTACTCCATTCTCATACAATTCTCAGCATCACCACCAGTTAAACCCATTGTAAACACGCACCAAGCTGCAGCTGCAATCAGGACATATCTTCCATGTTCTTGTTATTGCACCTGCAATATCCTTGAGCTTCAATAGTTCTTCCCATTACAGTTCTTTGCAACACAGCACCAGAGTACATCCAACCTCCACTCAAGTCACTGCACCCGCAATTCTGAACTCAACTGCAGCCAGCAATCCAACATTTTCCTTCTCCACTTGCAATGCAATTGCAACTCACTCCCTTGGCAGCAACCACCAGTACCAACTCATCTCTAACACCTTCCAATAATCAACCACTGCACCCATGACAATCACCAGCAAGAACACTAGTTTCTATCATCTCAGCACCTGCAATCACCATTTCCATTTCAGTTCATGCCTGCACAACCATTGCAGCTGCATCACTTGCGTATATCACCAGCTTTATTCCTTCTCTACATTGCCGCATTCCATTAACTCGAACGCTTCTTGCCTCAGTTTCCCCAGAATCCATATCTTCTTCGCAGTCCACATGCTAACTCAGCTGCCATCATCCCTTAATAGCAAACTGCAACTGCAACCATCCTTTATTCAAAACCCATCTCCATCAACTGTTTCACCTTCTAGGCCTTCAGTTGTTTCTCAAAGTTATCCACTAACTTCACACCACTGCCTCATACGAAATCTCATTCTATGCAATCAGCTTCTTACTTGCAAGTGATGTTCAACACCAGAAGCACCAGTTAACAGCCCCAACTTCAGCTGTAACTATCACTTACCTGCATTGCACAAGCTCAGCATATTCATCCATATCCTGCAATACAAATCTGCAGTTCAATTCATCATATTCGCTGTCGAATTCTCTAGCCCAACTGGAACAGCAAGCATTCAAGCACAATCTCGTCGTTGCCCCCTCGAACTCAGAATCATTACAAACCCATCACACATAATCTGCAATGTCATCTCCCATTGGTGACAACAACACAAATCTGCAGCTGCACCATTCCATAATTCAATCACCACCAGCTCCAGATGCACTCAAATTCCTTGTAATCATTCATGGCAATACACACAGAGAACTAAAACCTTGAATCTCTTCACCTGAGTCATGCTCCATATTGCATTCTTACTAATCTTCAATCGGTAACAGCAATATCAGAACCCATTGCTTCCGTATTCTTAACTTTGTGCAGCAGCAGCAACTTCTCCTCTTTCGATTCACAACACAGATCACTCAATGGAGCAACATCAACCCCAATTCCAGTTTGAATTCAAACCTAGTCTTCAATTATCGAAACCATCACTACCAAATGCAAATCCAACACAAACCCATTGTTTACAGACCTTTGAATCCACAGAAACTCGCAACTGCTTGATGATTTTACTCCCTTCATCTCCATTTTCTCCGACACCAGCTTATTGTTCTTGATAGAGTTTTCGTCTGAGAATTCAAACACAAACTAAACTCTTACAAATTCGACTTGTCTTACCCTTTTACAACTCTCTGGTCCGACGACGTACTCCACCAGACCAGACCTGAGCTTTCCGGCGTGAACCATTCTTTGCAAGGAACTGAGAGCGGCGACGAGATTTGGCTGAGAGAAGAACTGGTCGTGTAATGACCAACTCGACCTAGTTTCCAGGTTATAAGGAAAACGGATCTACGATACCCACTCATTAGGATAAGGGTCACCCAAATGGAGGTGTGACAATTCAGTTCCCATCTTAGTTCTTCTTGTTGTTTTTAGTTCATTCCTTATCTCCTTCTTGTGAAACCTAGCCTGCTCCAAATATAAATATCGCATGTGAATTGACCTTTTTGCCCTTTACGCTCCAAAAATACGATTTCTCATTCTTTTGCTCCAAATGACTCCAAAGTACCTATTAAACTCAAAAGCAAACATAAGATACATAATTTACATGAAAACATACCAAAGAAAGCATAAACTATAGATATAAATGAAGGTGTTTATGACACCTATCATTGTGTCAGTTTTGATTTTACATATCTCTATAAAATCTATATTAGTTAAGTGTTAAACTAATATTAGATATTTTATAAAGAGAGATTCTAGAATTACAGGTTGGATGTTAGTTGGAAATATGAAAACCGAAATTTGGTATTTTATTGCATATCTTGAGAATCTTTCGGTTTTGGAATTTTCTTGTGTCCAAACAACCTTGGTCTATAAATAAAGAAGCTTATCATTGTTACATAATATCCTTAGCCAGGCGAACTTCATTGTTTCCGACGGAGATGACTACTAGTATTACTTGTAATACTATATACCGAAGAGGAAAGTACCCTAATTAGGCAAAATCTCTTAATTTTGTTCATTTAAATACTTCTTTGGGATCAAGAAGCTCTAGCAATGACCGTTGGTGGGAAACTAGAAAAGAGCATTGTTATTTAGTTTTCAATTGTTGATTTGATTGACTAACAATTGTTGAAACTTTGATTATTCTTGAGATCCTTATCTTCTTAAATAAGGTCACTCAAACTAGATCAAAGTATCAACGGGATCTTCATAACTGTTTTTTTCTTTTTATCCGAAGACAATTTGTGATCATCTATAGTTAATAGATTTTGTTATGTGCGTGATCAATCATAAGTGGAATCAAGTTTTTTATGTACAGGTACAACTGAAGATTTGAAGACAAAAAAGAGTTTTTTTGATTGGTTTCGCATCTTGTGATATTACTTTAGGCACAAATCTTGATTGGATGGGATCCGACTAAAATCTAATTTATCTTTGATAGATTTGATCAAGTAGTCGTATAAATCGGCAACTATCATTTGGTGGTATTCTTCAATATTCGAATCTGATAGTTGTGACTCTATATCTAATTATCTTGGATATTGATTGATCTTACCCAACAAAGGAGTTTACTTGTTTAAAAGGAAGATCCTTTGTCAAAAACTCAACATATCTTTATTCTTAAAGATTGAGAGAGGAATTACCAAACAACTTTGTTCCTTTACTGTTTGGAATACGATTAAAAGGAGTTGAGTGCTTAAGACTTTACCTCGGTAAAGCAACTCAAGGTAGTGATTTCTATCTTGGTATTCACGTGCGTCAGCCAGATGGTTGTAGGCGCATGGATATTGAGGGAACTAAGTAATAGGGGTATATTACTTGGTCTCGACTGTATGAAGTTAGCTTTGTTCTTTGTATAATGGCTTAATTATGAGAGTATTCAAAATTGGACTAGGTCCTGGGGTTTTCTGCATTTGCTCCTCGTTAACAAAATCTTCTTGTGTCATTTACTTTACTTCCGCGTTATAATTGTTTAAGTTATAATAAAGTAAATAACACGTGTACATTAATCCAAGACACTTGATTGTGATCATATAGTATATGGTTTCATACCGTAACTATTATCAAGTGTATACCTTGTTGTTGTATTGTCTTGACTTTGTCCATAGACAATCACAATTGGTATCAGACTTATAGGTTGAAACGAAAGTATTATGGTGTTGATAAGTGCATATTTTATATATTTTTGGTGTCCATTCCATGCTAGTATTTGCTATATATTCTTGCGAATTATTGTATATTACTCTTTTTTCTCTTATTTATGTTTTATTAGGTGAATCATCCAAAAGAAGCGAATTGGCACTTAATTGTGCAATTATGTTTTATTAGGTGAATCATCCAAAAGAAGCGATTTGGCACTTAATTGTGCAATAAAAGAAGCTAGCCGCAAACGGAGAAGGGACAAAGACCAAGTGGAACTTGTTCAAATTTAAGAGTCCTTGATATCATCTCAAAGAGGGCAAAAAGACGAAGCCAACGGCGAAAGAATGAGGTCAATCCGACGTCGTATGAAGATTTTATGGGCGTTTGAAGCAAGTCAAAGTTGCGGGATTTTTGAGCACATAAAATTACTAAAGGCACCCACCCGGGACTAACGAATTTCTCAAGGAAGACACAGTTGATAAGAGCACCTGATGTTTTTACTCAGGCACCTCTTCTATTCCCTAATTCAAACACAAAGAACACGTGCCTGTGTCGCTGCTGATCATGATGGTTATTCTGGAAGAAGTTTGTTTCGAGTTTCGGAGGACATCAATGAGTTGATAGAGCATAGAGAATAATTGGGTCGTTAGCAATATGTTCATTTGAAAGAATGAACTCTATTTTCATATAGGTTTTATTATATGTTCATTTGAAAGAATGAACTCTTGTTTTTATTTTATTCATAATAGTGGAGTTTCGTTGTGTGTTCATTTGAAAGAATGAACTCTGATTTTTTGTTCTTAATAACGTAATTTTTTGTAGAATATAATGAAGTTCATAGAATTTAATGAAGTGTAGAGTTTTCATGAAACAGAATGAACTCAAATGTACAAAAGGACTGATAGTTCATCAAACAAAATGAACTGCTACAAGTAAATAAGTAGGAATTAACACGAAAGGTTTTTTTTTATCTCTTTTATATTTTCAAATAATTATGGACCAAACAGGAAACGCGTTTTCCCGAAGGACCAAACAGACTTGGGACCACCTAAAAAAGGACCAAACGATTATTTCCCCATTATTATTATTATTATTATTATTATTATGAAAGGGGGACACTGAGGCATTTATTAAGCAAACCAAAAGAGAAAACTACAATGACTTGGTTGGGAGTCGCGCAACAATTTGCGCACCAACACCTTTCTGAATAATAATACCTAGCCTATGAAATAGAATACTGCCTAGATGATTATTCACATCGTGATCTGCCATACAGTTCTTCAATCTCTTCACGAAATCAATGACGTCGTCTCCTAGTTCCCCTAAGGTTGAAAATGCTAACACACCGAAACTGTACCCATGAGCGGAACATATATCATCATACTTGTTACGCTTGCGGGTAATAACGGCTGAAATAGCATATCCTGGGGTGAAACTTCGGTTACCCCCTTTAGAAAATGGGGAGACGCCCGTGACGTCGAAACATATGTCGCGTCCATTTTCCCAATTATAGACCATGATATCTGCTGGTTTGAGAGGAGTGTTCCTGTTTGTTGTGAGGCCAAGTGCGACTTCTTTCCTTGCTGCAACTCCAGCTTTGTAACATAATTCCGCAAAGAGATCTCTTACCATATCGTGTCGATATTTCAGACCAAACTCACTAGCACAGTGGATGGCGTGATCCCCGAACCGATCCATGGCTCTTTTGCAGCAAGAACAAATGCTATCGTCGTCGAAAAGAGGAATCCCAAGACGGTATTGTAGCACTGCCCTGAATTGACGCGGCCCAATGGACTGATTCAGACCCTGAATGGGAACAGCCTTAAGGTAGTCTTGTGTGTGTGCTTTCTTGTTGCACTGCCATAGAATGGCATCCCATTCTGACATGGTATAAGTGGTTGATATAGTTTTCATAACAACCTCAAAATAACACTTCGCCAGGAGGTGCATAGGCTGGGGGGCGAAGTCTCTGATGTTGAAAGAAGAAGTAGATAAACCACAAAATTGAATGAAAGAAGCAACTGCACTATGAAAGTTAGGGCCGAGATCAGTTGAAATAGGTAGGAGTTTGCTTTGCAGGTGTTCGGTTTGATAGCAGGAGGCGATGTAGCAGTATTGGATGGTGTATGCCATAGAATAAACTCCCAGACCTCCACAATTGATAGGTAAGGTAGCTATGCGCTGTTGCAGTTGTCCAAAGCCTGGACCATCAGCAGTGATTATATACTGCAGGAACTGAATAAGGTGTTGATCAAAACGTCTCTGTGCAGCCTGCATGACTTGGGTCCGTATTGTACGCATAGAAAAATACAATTTGGAGACACCAGCACAATTACGGAGGAGTAACAGCTCACTCTGGGGGTGTTTTAACTTTTTGATGCAGTCCATCAGGTGTATAGTTTTGTTGACCCTAGCCATGATTGTGTCGCTGCAGTATTGGTCATTTAAGCTGACAGGTCCTCCAATAAGCGCACACCATCAGAAGGTCTGCAAATCTCTGCCGGAAAAGCCGCTCTACTTCTGGGGTCTGAGTTAGGCCAAAAAACTTCAGTTTTTCGAATGTTTAAATCCAAACCTCTTGCAGGTCCATCAGCTTGTATGATCTGTAGTGCTTTAGCCACTTCCAAGGTATCCCCAATTAATGTACCGTCATCTAAATACCATGCATTGAGGTCCAAAGAATACTGCGATGCTATTTTACAAACAAGAGGATGTAGTGCCAAAGAGAAGAGTAGGGGACCAAGAGGGTCTCCTTGTTGAACTCCTTGTGCAGAAGACAAGGTGAACTCATTGTAATATAATTTGACAGGTTTTGCATAGAAAAATTCTACCCACTTCGATATACTTGGGCATTTCGCACGAACCTCATTGATTATGACAGTTCTATTGACCACATTAAAGGCATTAGAAAAATCGACTAGTAGCATAGTCAAGTTGTCATGGGTACCTTTCAGTTCCAATAGTCGATTTGCAGAGTGTAGTATACCTTCACCACCACATGGAATGCCCACTCCGAATTGATGTTTACCAAGGTATGCCGTCATGTCTTGAAGTACCGCTGTAGCAGCTAATTTGGAGCATAATCTCCTCCAGATTGTACCCACTGCAATCGGACGAAGGCCTCCACCAGGCTTAAGCAATGGGGTTAACGGTGCACTCGCTATGTATTGTCCAAGGGATGATGGGCATTTACCAGCAAGCCACAGGTTAACAACTCCTGTTATGAAAAAAGAAGTTAATCTGAGACTGCTGCTGCTGCTCCACTGGTTGCGTCTAACAGATGTTGGGAACGAAGACCATCACGACCGCACGACGTTCCCTTCGGGAAGCTTTTCAAGGCCTTCAACACAGCTTGGACATCTACAAATATTACAGCAGAGTTGGGGTCCTCATGAGGTATAATATGTGGCCGTACTTGAGGGTGTTTTTGTTGTAATTCATGGAGTGTGTCAGGATTTGCATGGGCTACTCCATTGGATGATAGAATACGTATAGCAGCGGTATAATGACCAAATTGAAGCTTCTTATGACAGGCCTCAATATTGGTTTTGGGTTTCTTCCGCAAGGGTTGTTTATGTTGCTGCAGTATGGCTTCATCTTGTGTTGCCTTTTCAAGTAATTGATGGACAATACTGACACATCCATTCGACTCACTCCATTTAAGTAGGCTTTGATTAATTGCTGCAATTTGCAGTTTCTTCCGTGTAAGTGATCTCTCTTCACTGGCATTGTTGGGCAGATATAGATTAAGTGTGCAAATGGGTAGTAACAGTAACTGTAACCACACAGTAAGGTCCTCAGGTTTAGAAAGAACTTTGTCAAGTGATGTTTTCAATGCCTTCGAGAAGTTCAATCTATAAGGTGGTGGAATTGGCAGTTGTGGTGAAACGTTTCTGATACACCAGATCAAGCAGTTCAAGGGACAAACCTGGAGATTCATCCTGCACTGCAGAGACATCCACCACGGGGGGGGGGGGGGGGGGGCATATTCAGAAGGCTTATCTATTCCATGGATTAAAAATTCCGCATGTCTGCCATTGTAGGGACCTGTTAGGATATTGCCATTATGTGGACGACAAGAACGCTTCCAGGACTGCACTTTCATACAATCACCACACAACCACATATGTAATTGTAGGAGTAATCTTTCCCAGGCATTGTACACATTATTATTAGTACGAATCCTTTCTTTGCATACTGTTAATCGCGCTTTAGATGGCCAATGTTGATCACGAATATGCCGGATGATAGAGGTTTTAACATAACCTCTGCTGTTATACCCATCCATACAATCGTCAAAGTGTTTGAAAGGACAATGTACCAAAACGCCATCTGGTGAATCGACAGTTTCATCAGTGTCTGAGAGGGATTGATCTTCAGAAGATGATAGATTCCTTGTTCTTGGCATTGCAGAAACCTTAGTAACTGCAATAACCGCTCGATAATCTTCTGAAAAATTCGTAAGCCTGCACACAAGCGGTATCAATCTGTAGGGGAAAAAGTGAGGGATCGAATGATATACAGGTTGAGTAGATTTTAGGCTGCTAGATTGTAGGAGGGAGAAAAGATAATTCTCGGCTTTCAATCACCGGAATTTTTCGCCATTATTATTATTATTATTATTCAAAATCAATATTACAAGAGATGGTGGGTAGCCTAGCAACAAGTTGGGCACCAACACCTTTTTGAATAACGATCCCTAGCCTATGAAAAAGAGAATTGCCTATCTTGAAGTTGGCATCATGTCCTGCCATGCAATTCCTTAATCTCTTCAGGAAAGTTAAGAAATCCGTACTAAGCTCACCAAAAGTGAAGAAAGCCAAAACACTGAACCCATACCCGAGAGAAGTGCAAACATCTAAGTATTTAGTGTTCTTGCGAGTAATTGCTGCAGAAAGTGCAAACATCTAAGTATTTATTATTATTATTATTATAAATAGTGCCACCAGGGGGCATTTTATTGCAAAACAAATAACAACGTCTTTTACAAGTGATTAGTTGGCAGCCTAGCGACAATCTGGGCTCCAACTCCTCGCTGAATAATTATACCTAGCCTATATTATTATTATTATTATTATTTAAAAAAAAAGGCGCCGCAAAGGCTTTTAATAACAAAAGAATCAAATACAAGGTACAATGTCGATAGAGGGCAACCTAGCAACAAGTTGAGCTCCTACACCTTTTTGAATTGAAATACCTAATCTATAAAAAAAGAGAAATACCTATTTTGTAATTGAGGTCGTAATTAGCTATAAAATTTCTCAACCTCTTCAAGAGAATCACCATGTCTTCACTAAGTTCTCCTAAAGTGGAGAAAGCAAGGACGCCCAAACCATACCCATGAGCAGACACTTTATCCAAATTTTTCGCCCGCTTGCGTGAAATAGCATTAGAAATGGCGACACCCGGAATGAAAGCCCGACCACTAATACCGGAAAAAAGTGAAACACCTGTAACATCAAAACAAAAATCTTGCCCATTAACCCAATTATAGACAAGAATGTCAGCGGGCTTTAAATCCTTGGCATCATCCGATAAAAGTCCAAGATTGACCTCCTTTCTAGTTGCAACTCCGACCTTATACAATATATCCGAAACAACGTCCCTAACAAAGTCATGCCTAAACTTGATCCCCACCTCACTTGCACAGTGAAGTGCATGATCCCCAAAGGAATCCATATTCCTTTTACAACAAGCACAAATATCTACATTTTCAAAAATAGGTATACCAAGTCTGTAACAGAGAACTGCCCTGAACTGCCGAGGCCCCAGAGTTTGATTAAGCCCACATATTGGTATAGCTTTGAGATAATCCTGAGCATGATCGAGCCTGTTGCATTGCCATAGGATAGTGTCACGGTCTGTCATAGAGAACTTGTAAGGAATGTCATTCTTAACGACTACAAAATACTGCATTTCCAAGGATTTCATGGGACGAGTGGCAATAGAGTTGATGTTGAAAGAAGACAGTCCACAAACCTGCATGAACTGAGATGATTTACAAAGATTTGGCTGGGAGTCGCGCAACAAGCTGCGCCCCAATGCCTTTATGAATAATAATACCTAACCTATGAAAAAGAGAACTGCCTAAGTTGTTATTAATATCATGGCTCGCCATGCAGTTGTTCAATCTTTTCAAAAGGATAATAAAGTCATCACTTAGTTCACCAAGGGTTGAGAATGCCAAAACACGGAAATTATTATTATTATTTTACCTCTCTTTCTTTCCTTGTTTGATGAGTATTTTGTATCATCCTTCATCCATGTTTTTAAATGCTCACCAGAGCATTATTACTAAATACACTCGTACTTTCTACTAGGGGCTTACTCGGTGGTGGCCCTTATGCCCGAAAGTTGAATAATTATTACTAATCCATGGAATTCATCCAGGAAAAACCACGGATTGAGGTAAATAAATATTAGGGGTAAAATAACATGTTTTCTAGGAATTCATCTAATAAATATGCAACACTAGTTTAATTAATCGCTCTATACAAGCAGGCAATATGTCTATGAGCATTTAATTGGTTCGAAAATCGAGATATGGGATGACAACATTGTATTCGTTCTGAACATTATTTTAGGAAGATTTGCAGCAACAACAGTGTCTTTCAAATGAATTTCGAAAGAGATGCCAAGCCACTCAACATAAATTGCAAAATACATGGAATATTGAAAGCTCTGCCTCAGAGGCGCTAATATTGTCGTCACATATATTTACTTTGATAGGACTGCAATCACTTCTCTAGTGGAACGTCAAGACATCAATTTTCTATGCTTCTGATACTGGTCGATTTTACGAATTTAGCCTTCGTCAAAAATCCACCATCAACACTCTTAGAAACTCAGATCTCTAGTTTTCTCAAAGAAACTTCACAAAACTTATTCTTGCGGAACATGAAGACATCAATTTTTTATGCTCCTGATACTGGTCAGAAATACATATTTTATATGCAATTTTATGAATCTAGCATCCGTTAAAAATCCACCATCAACACTCTTAGAAACTCAGATCTCTAGTTTTCTCAGAGAAACTTACAAAACTTACTAACTCTTGTATCAATATCTTCTTGTCAAAATTCAAAATCTAAATTTTACCCGTAATGAAGCACATGGGTAGGATAAATCCTTTTGAAAATGTTTTCCTTGTTATAGCGCTAAAGTGTAGCTGTGAAAAATCCCACAATACACCCAAAAAAGATACCAGTGAAGTATTAAAGATTATGAGGTTAGATTTGCAAGTACGTAAGTTAAATGATACACAAACGATTTTACGTGGTTCGGTGTTAAAACCTACATCCACGGGGGTGATTTCCCTATGAGTAGAAGATGATTACAAGTCTTTTCTCTCTTTTACATGAACACTATCTATCTCAAAACTTAAACTCTCTTATGAACCCTAAAAGCTCAACCCTCGCTATACTGTCGCTCTTTCCTTTTATATGCGAATTTCGGTAGTGGTTAACAACTCGTTTCGCTTGCTGAATCTCTGAGTATAATTCGTTAGGGCTTACTCCAGTGGTATTACTTGCGACACACTTCATCGTCGCAGCAAAGCTAGCCGAAACGCAGATGACCACCTTTGCGTATCTACCTATTTCAAACTCGACCATTGATTTCGTTCGATTTGATCATTCTAACCCAATATTAAGTGCATATCTACCTATTTCAAACTCGACCATTGATCTCGTTCGAGCTTTCCATGTGTCTTTACTGTTAGAATGCGGACATCCAACTCAAAATCAATTGGCAAAGAGTGGAGTGGCCCAAAGGATTATAAACCGCAGGATCTTAGATTGCCCAAACAATGTGGGGCTAATAATCTCAACACGCCCCCTCGCGTGTAGCCTCCTTGGGTCTAACACGTGGACAATTAAATCGGGTGACGCGGAGTAAAGGCGCGGTCAAATGACTCGTTGCAAATAGTCTGCTCTGATACCATGTTAGAATATGGGCATCCAACTCAAAACCAATTGGCAATGAGTGGAGAGGCCCTAAAAATTATAAACCGCAGGATCTTAAATGCCCCGACAATGTGGTACTAATAATCTCAACATTTACCTTACGAAATTAGTATTTCAAGTTAGAGTAAAGTGCCCTCCGATAACTTATCCGCTGATTATTTCTTGCGCCTGAGTACTTCGTGATTACACATGGCGAAGATATTTTCTGCCAGGGACTCGAGTCCACAGCTCGTGACCATATTCTTTGAAGAACACAAACGCCAGCACATATTTTTTTCATTTGCACACTATTTCTTAATTCTTTTTTGGAAATTGTTTTAGTTTCCAATTTCCATATGTTCAATCACAATTAGGATGCATTCGCAATGGTACCACGCTACAAAAACTTGTGAAAACGTTAAAAACGATAAAATGGGAAATAAACAAAAAAAAGAATAAGAAAAATACTCCAAAACAACGCTTAAAAAAGTAACATTAAAAAAACAATGAGCAGTATAAATATAATAATGACACCAGCAAAATCCAACATACCCCCCTTCTTCTCTCCCTCTAAAACAAAACAAAGAAAAAACTCTTGAAAAAACCCCAAATACTTTCCCCAAACCAAAGATTTTCCACGTCACGATTCAACATCAGATTCTCGTTGGAGAGAGAGTGATCGTTTAATGTTAGCAAATCTTGTTTTCCAATGGTAAAGTAACCTCAGACTGATTATTGCGATTTCGATTTATTTATTTTCATTTTTTAAAATTTATTTCAGGGAATTTAGATCTATTTTCTAGGTTTTGAATGGTAAGGATTTGTTAAATTTATCTTGATTTAAGATTTTATGGTGAAGTTTGATATAATATTTTGAGGAAACTAGGGTTTTATTCTTGTTGTTTGTGTTGAGTTGTATGAGATGAAAGAGGGGTTGGGATCTGGTAATGGGAAACTGGGGAAAGATACAGTCCCCCTGAACTATTACAATGGTGATAAGATGAGAAGAAATTTTGGTTCTCCGTCGAAACAAAGGGATTTTGGTAACAAGGATAGGAAAAGACCTCGTTTGGTAAAGAGCGAGTCTGATTCTGATTCGGATACTAGTTTATTCTTTTCACCCCAAAGAAAATTTGTTTATGGAAATAATGAGATTAGTAATGGATCTGTTGGTAGAGATAGTAGGATAGATTCTTATAGTGGTATGGCACGGACTAAAGCGGATAGGAAGAGTATTAAATCTGAACCTGTTAGATATAGAGAAGATAATAGCACATTGTTTTGGAAACCGGATAATGGAGTTGGAGGTGGCAAAAGAAGTGGGGGGTTGGATGTTTTTGGATACTATGATGAAGATGCTAAATTAGTTGATAGGAAAAAGAAAGTATTAGATGATGATGATGATGATGATGATGATGATGATGATAGTGATGAAGAGATGGGTGGCAATAAGGTTTTAGGTTCTAAGTATTTCGAAACACGTGGTAAGTGGAAGGAATTTGATAGCGAGTCCAGTAGAGGCATTATGGTTAATAATGGGGATTCTAAGTTTTACGGGAATATGCATTTTTCTTCTGTTGAAAATAATAGGAGAGCTGACATTTTTGACAAGCAGAAATATAAGACGAAGGCTGATAGTTTTGGGCTGGTTAGCTCGTTGAGGAGGAAGTTTGAAGCTCCTCGTGATATGCCTATCAGGATCCAGGGTAAAAATGGTGTTCTGAAATTGATGATCAGAGACAATAAGAAAGTGGATGGATTTGACACAAGTTATGGTCATGTTGGAACCAAAGAAAATAGAAAGGCGTATAGGTCTGCTGGCACTTCTAACCTGAAACCTCAACTTCATCTGCCAGCGTATGAAGAGAAGTTTCTTCATAATTCCATGAAGAATCAAACAAACTCAAGTAAACCTTCTTCGGGTAGATGCACAAGTCACAATTACAATTCGGAAGACAGTGATACGTCCTTGCCACCAGGGTCATCAAGTTTGAAAACTCATAGTATTAAGAAAGATGGAAGGAATAAAGTAGACTCAAATTTGGCATCTGAACCTTGCCTGTTACCCAGGCGCAAGGTAGGAGAAGTAAGACGTGGTACTGGCACCCAGAAGCAATTATTGCGGGATCAAATTAGAAAAATGCTGGAAGAAGCGGGATGGAAAATTGAATTTAGGCCTAGGAAGAACAGAAACTATCAGGACGCTGTATATACCAATCCCTCAGGAACAGAGTATTGGTCGATCCTTAATGCCTATTATGCACATCAGAAGCAGTGGGAAGAACAGAGCAGTGATCTTAAGAAGAGTGGGGCAGGTATTTCTTTTACACCAATAGCAGAGGAGGTTCTCAGTCAATTAACAAGACAAACACGCAAGAAGCTTGAGAGAGAAAATATGAAATTGCAAAGAGCTAGTGGAGGAAGTACCAATGGAGTTGAAACCAGCAAAAGGAAATATACTAGACATAAGCATGTTAAAAATATCATGAACACAAATGAAGAGACCCCTTATGTGAGGGAAAATGGCGAATTAGTGAAGGTTAAAAGAGAGGAAAATGGTTCTCCCATTGAAAGCTCGAAAGCCTACACTAAGAAGCAGAAGTTATCGTTTGCATCCAGTGCTCATTTACTCCAAAGAAGAAAAACTAAAAAGCAAAATAGATGTGCGTTGTTGGTGCGGTCCTCTAAGAAAGGGGCAAATGAAGACGAAAATAGTGTTATTCAGTGTAAAGGACGATTAACAATTCTTTCGTGGCTTATAGATTCTGGTATTGTGTCATCAAGTGAAAAAGTGAAGTATATGAACAAGAAACGTACACAGACACTGCTGGAAGGTTGGATTACAAGGGATGGCATTCATTGTGCTTGCTGCAGTAAGATTCTCACGGTTTCGAAGTTCGAGATTCATTCAGGGAGCAAATTGCGTCAACCGTACCAGAATATTTGTGTGGAATCTGGGGACTCCCTTTTGCAGTGCCAGTTAGATGCTTGGGATAGGCAAGAGGAATCTGAACGCAGGGGTTTCTGGTCTGTAGATGTCAATGGTGATGATCCAAATGATGATACCTGTGGGATCTGTGCAGATGGGGGGGATTTAATCTGTTGTGATGGCTGCCCTTCAACTTTCCATCAAAGCTGCTTAGATATACAGGTATGGGTCACATTATTGCATGTCATTTTTAACAAAGATATGTGCATGTTTTTGTCGTCTCAGCTCTTTTTTTCACTTATTGCTGGTAAATGAGGTTTTCAGGGAAACCAGACATAAATTTGACATGTAGCAGTGAAAATGGTTTCTTGAGTGTGATGATTGATAGATATCATAGTTCCGTTTTGATCCTAGCTAGTTAGATTCCCTGTCTTGAGGGGTGGTGCATTAACATCACGAAAATATTTAATAGAAAGGCGTTTCTTTTATTTGGTCAAGTTTCTGTACTTAATGTGGAGTGTTTTCAGGTGTCATATCCTGTGAACTGTGACCCTTGGCGCCCCACGTTTATGGAAAATACCAGCACATTGAATGGTTTCGCTGCTTTCTCTCCTCCCCTTTGATAATACACTTCTTACTCGCAGGCAAAAGTTGATCTACTAGGCACTGTGCATTCGGCAGAACCCTTACTGTAGACCCTATATCCTCCACTAAAACCTTGATGACTGTTGTATTATACTTTAGTAACTAATCAACTTTCTAGGACACTAGCTTGGAGGGAATGCTGCATTCGGCAGAACCCTTACGGTATTACCCTATATCCTCCACCAGAACCTTGATGACTGTTGTACTATACTTAAGTAACTAATCAACTTTCTAGGATACAAGTCTGGAGGGAATGCTTCAAATTTCTGTTTTATTTTTCTTGACAATATAAATCGGTAAGTAGAATGCCCAAGTCTGCCTGAGTTTTGCTGAAGTACAGACTTGCAATTAGTTCAGAAACCGTTGAACCAATACGTTAGCACAAGAGATGAATAATAACTAAACAGACCAATATTATTTTGTTCAGTTTTGCACCAAAATCAATCTAAAACATCGCTGATTACAAAACTAAAGTCCTGTACCTCTATAGGGTACAACTCCTAGCTGTAATAGAATTTGGATATACTTAATTTGGAAAATTTGTTTTTCTTTGTTGCAGGTGCTTCCTCAAGGTGACTGGCACTGTTCAAGTTGCTCTTGCAAATTCTGTGGTTCAAGTGGTGGTAATTGTCAAAGGGATCATAATGGGGACATGGAAATGCTTACTTGCAGTTTATGCGAGGAAAAATGTAATTTTTTTTTATACTTTTAATCTCTCGGTCTTAACAGCCTTAACAAACTTCCAAATTTTTGTTAGGATTGATTTCTGTTTGTAAGGCATTCTTTTATCAAAAACTGAACTCCATGAGCTCTCTTGACTTTTGCAGATCATACACTCTGTACGCAGCAAACAGACACTGTAGTTGTTGATCTCAATGCTTCATGCAATTATTTTTGTGGTCTGAAGTGCAGAGAGGTATTACCTGTATATCTACTTTCTAATGTATGAATGTTTAGTCTTTTGTACAGTAATGAAGTGTGAAATCATTTACTGTTACCATTATTCTGAAAGCACTTCTAGTTGATTAAAATTGAAACATGGGCTGAGGTTTTGGTGCCATGACTAGTTAGACACTTAGCCTACTATTTGTTTGCAGTGCAAGTCTCCTTGAGCATGAGGGTCTCAGGCTCTGTGGTATCTATTTGGTGTTAGATAATGAATTACTTGTCTAATCTATGTCTTGTTGCTTTTGGAGGGGTTAATATCTGCTTTTATCTAGCCTACTGAGGTCCTTGCTGTTTTTTAATTGTTTTTATTCTTTGCAGCTCTTTGAACAGTTGCAGAAGCTTCTCTGGGTTAAACATGAACTGGAAGCAGGATTTTCATGGACATTAATCCAGCTCTGTGATTTAGACTCTAATACATCTTCTCTTGGACTATCCCGAATGGCTGAGTGCAATTCCAAGCTAGCTGTCGCCTTGACTGTAATGAATGAGTGTTTTTTTCCTATCATCGACCGTAGAAGTGGCATCAATTTGATCCATAACGTTATATATAATTGCGGGTAAGCAGTTAGTTACTGACATACTATCTTATTTTGAGTTACCTATTTATAACAACTATAGATTTTTTACATATTTATATCCGAAAAGAAAATAGTTTCTTCATTCTAACTTGTATAAGAACCTTTATCTTTAGTAAAAACATATTTTCTTAGTTTCAGAGACACTCCCGAAACTCTCCACTGATCTCCAATAGATTTTTTTAGCAAAAATGGAGATATTCTCCCACAACTACAGCTATATCTATGAGATGATGGAGATACATAGAAATAATGCCTTTTTTATTAGTCATATACACATGTAAGTATTTTGCTATGCTCGCTATACGTGTCCCCGTTTTCTAATTTTTTAAGTTGTCATGTCAAGGTAACGTATTGGACACGACACACCGACACCGTGTTCGTGTCCTTGTAACACAGGACTGAAGTATGAATTGTGGGACTGTAGTTAATGGATCAGCTATTTGGTTCTTTCAGAACCTGATACCATGGTTCTTTCTTGCTCCTCGTATAAAAAATATTTGGTTTGCCGATTTTCTTGGCAAATTTGTTCTACATTATGTGGTTATCATTAAAGTCACTCGTAATATCTTTCTACGCACCAAACTTCCCAACGTCTTATGTTTAGAATGTTATGTATTCAAAATAATGTAAAGTTTATGGCCCATGAAACACGTGCGCCAGCTGTATGGTTAGAGCTAGAGGTAACTTAGCTAATCTCTTTTGTGTATCTTGGAATTCACTGACCACATGTGATCGTAACTACGCTGATCACTTGAATGCCACCAACTATACTTTCTGCAGATTATGTCGCATATAAGAAACTAATTTAATTTGGCATTCACGTGCTTATCTGTATCTTTAAAGACCTCCTTTTCCGCATATAACTTTTCCTTGCTTCCTCCTTTTATTTTTTATTTTTTGCAGATCAAACTTTAATAGGTTGAACTATAGTGGCTTTTACACTGCTGTTTTAGAGAGAGGTGATGAAATTATCTCCGCTGCTTCCATCAGGTATACATTGCGTAACATATACTGAAAAAAATGAATTCTGTATTTTCTTAAACCTTTATAAAAGTGGGATCTAAGGGGTATTGAAGGTAAAAAATATTGTAAGTAAGGAACACGCTAGAGAAACTGTTAAATTACTATCGATGTAAGGGACAGTTGTTGGGGACTCTATTGCAACTAATATAAGCACAACGAGCAGAAGCACTTATGACTTAACCGCACTACAGTTCACTTAGAATTTTGTACAGTTTTATACAAGTGTAAGAAACTAGTAGAATTTTGTTGCACTCGGTTTTCATATGCAGTGGACTCTGAGCACTGGAAGATGTTGTTCTTCATGAGGAAAGAAAACCTTAATAAAGCAAAGACTGTCATACTATACCAGTTTGGATAGTTTTCAATTTATGTGGCTTGTTTGTGTGAAAGCACAGTCCACCTCTTTCTCATCTCCTTATTATAATAAATTAACAATTGTGTTTCACAGCATGTTTGTGTTGCTAACAGATATCTTTCTGTAGACTGTTTCTTATCAAAGTTCGTAAGAATGATGAGATCTATTGGTGTTTCTGTTATAGTAAAGCTTGCATACCCTTGGTTGTGCTTAATTTTTTATGCTGTCTCTAAGCAGCATCTTTACAAACTTAAAATTAAGTTTTATGTTGCATTATGTGGTCTTCCTATCACTTGATAAATCGTACATTGGTATTTTGGGTTACGTATTTGCTTGTTTTCCTCAATTATTGTCATTCCTTCGAGTGGTCTAATAAATTTGTACACTTTGAACTGTTTTGCCAGGATTCATGGAACCAGGTTAGCGGAGATGCCATACATTGGAACTCGCCATATATATAGGCGCCAAGGAATGTGCCGTCGACTCTTAAATGCAATTGAATCAGTACGTAGTTGGGATTATTTAGTTACATTCATGAATGCCTGCTATTTAGTTTAAGCTTTAATATCTCTTTCTTTTTATCCTTTTCTAAATTAGGCATTCACTCGCCATTGCTTCTGTATCTCACCCTTTATTGTGGGTCTTTTTTTTTCCTTGAAGGAGGATGCAGAGTTAGGTAAAATAGGATAGGGGAATCAGTAATTGTGATTCCTATTGTTAATTTAAAAAACATAATACTACTAGCTTGCACTTTAGTTACATTTCCTGGATCTTTGAGAAAACCATGACAATTAGATGTATGACCACGATCCTAGCTCCTTTGGCCTTTTAGTTTTGTACTACTACTCATGTACCTTTGTTTCCTTGAATGATGCTGATTGTTCGTTTTAACTCTGTTGGTGAAAATAAATACTTATTTCGGTCAAGTTTTTGATGCATGAGATCTATCTGCGAAACAGTATTTACATTCCTAGTTTTGGTATTATTTGATGTGGGATCCACAGTTTAATAAATATGTGAGTGCAAAGAAGTTTGCCGGCGTTAGAGATTGCATATTATGAAGTTTAAATTGAATGCTTCTTGTTACAGTTGTTCACTCGCTATTATGTACCCGTTCATACCTCTGCTATTCTTGAACAATCATCATTAACAATGAAACATATCCTCTTCATTGCATCTGTAAATTTCAAATACCAGCTGGTGGCGATTAGCTTTTGGGATAGATGTTTTCTACTTTTTGTCCACCACAGAGAACAGTTCTCGAAACTATGACTTCTTTCTTATTTAGCATGTTACCATTGATATGTATGTAGTCAAAATGATAAGTCATATTTATGTATACTTATTTTCAGGCTCTGTGCTCTCTCAAGGTTGAAAAACTCATCATTCCTGCAATTTCTGAACTTATGAATGCATGGACTACGGTTTTTGGTTTCAAGGCTCTTGAGGAATCAGACAAGCGAGGAATCAGATCTTTGAATATGCTAGTGTTTCCTGGGACAGATCTCTTGCAAAAGTTGCTACTAACTAATAATCTTTCTGAAAGACAAACGACAGATCACACAGGTAATCTCGTAAATGTGTACAATTTTTGGGTTTTCATTCTTGTTCACGTGGTTAACTTCATGTGTTACCTTCGCAGATATGGATGTCGTTGAACCCACAAGAAATGATCACCTGCCATCTGAGAGAATAGGAAAGCCAGAACCACATTCTTCTACCACGCCTGTCAATGTTGCTTTTGATGAGAGTGTTCAGGATGGCCATGATATGAAAACTGAAGCTGTATCTGTGCAAACTTGTTTCCAAGCTCCTGAGGTACCCGAATGCTACTATGAACCAGATGACAAGCTCCCCACATCTGCTCCTGAAACCATAGGCCTTCAGTCTTCTGTGATTCTTCATGATAAGCTAGAAGTTAAAAATGAACTTGTCTTGGAGACAGCTGAACACGATATTAAATGTAGTGTGGTTGCCTTGGGTGATGTTGATGAGGTAAAAGCTGTCACGATTCCTGATGTTCAAACTAGAATCCATTCTTTGGATAATGGACAGAATATGGAAAGTGTGCCACATGAGGAGTTTCATGTCCCAGATGATGAAGCAACGTGATTTAGGATCATTTTTTGGCAGTTGATGCAGTTTCTGGAGAATCCAGGAATTCCTTAGGTTTTGTTTGATATCAGAGAATTAGTTTCATGGAATAAGAGTTGTTTCTATTGAAAGAGATTCCCTGGGGTAAGCAAGGAAAGAATTTCCATAGATTTCCGCGGAATTAAACTAGTAACATATTTTTGGCAACACTTCTTTTTGTGGATCCTCAATCCTATGGAATTAGATGGATACTCAACCAATGAAATATAAGCTTTTCCCATGGAAACACAGCCATCAGTATTTAAAAGAGCAACCTTATGACATGTCCTGGGACTTGGCTTTAACATATTGGTATGCAGCATAGAAAGTTCCCTTGGCTAGTTACTCGTGGAAGGTTGAATTCCTCGCTTCGGGGTTATGTTTGGTGGAGGCTGGTATAACAAGGTTAGTTTGGTTAAACTGGAATTTATGTCTTAATATGTTATTAAAACCGATTTCTCTTATGTGCTCTATCATCAAATAGAAATGAAAATAGACGGATAACTACAAATCTATGGTGTCTTTTTTTGCATTTGTTAGTTGGTTATTGTTGATGTTTTTTTTGTTTCAGATTTCCTTTTCCAACTCAATTGATCTTGCAGGTATATATTTTTTTATAGTTTCATCATTGACAAAAATTTGGGTGTTATTTTGCAGGCTGGTGTCAAATGCTTGTTGGTGCATCCATGGTGAATTTGAATGATGCCTGGGTACTTATGCATCGGATATCAGATAGCTTTCGACATTGATTGATTTTATTCGATCACCTAGATAGGTCAAGAGTATCATACATCTTTTAACCTAGGGTTGTCAGACGATTCAAGTACAGAACGAGGCAAACTTGAAATAAGGCAAGTATTTAGCAAGTACCATTTCTACTTTTATGTAACAGCATTACTCTTTACGATACTGTTCCATCCTTTACGCCTGAAATTGCTACTCTTATTTCTGTTTCTTATAAAAGAGGCGTCATTTGTTTCTTCTCACAGGAGATAATCGAGAATTGCATGATGAGTATTTTAAAGGCGCTCCTTAGAGTTCCACATATAGCAGTTCAAGGACTTATGTCTGTTGTATACGAGGATTTCCCGATAACAGATGGGGTTTCCGCAAGACCGCAAATGCTATGCAGTGGCTATAATCATATTTGCCATTTTTGGTAGTTGGTACAGTCTCGTCCAACTTTGTAATATGTACAGAAATGGGAAATATATTCCTACTCCATATTTGTTTAATAGGGTTCCCGCCAATTGTTTCTTATTATAAATCTAGTAGGAGATGATGTACCTCAACCACCCATCATTTTTGTGTTTAGGCATTAGATTATTTGTACAGTTCATCAAAGATTGAAATATGAAAGACGAATGTATTTGTATACATTTCAATTTTGTTCGACTTCATCCTACCCTACTTGTTTACATTTGAATTTTGTTGAACATCATCCAACCCTCTCAAAACAATACTCTTCTTCGTTAATACGTGGTTGTAGCACAACAGTTTGTCAGTCTCCTTGTGCTTGCTTGATATATTGGCACCTGATTCATTTGCACCGGAAACTTGGATTTCTGAATTTGTCTTATCAAACGATGTTACGGAATAAGAACTAAACAGGCTTTCTAGTATCACGGGGAAAGCGCTCTGTCATTCCGTCCTCGTAGACCTGCATCACATTCTCCTTTGAAAGTGTGTTGGATACATGTTAGAGGTTAAGGTATCGCTTTCGGACAGGCAGTCAAAGATTCACGCCCAATAAAAAAATTAGACAACCCTCAGCAAGACCGCAAACATTTGAACAGTAGTAGATTGTAATCGCTACTCATTTGCATTGAACCAAATAAACAACACCAATAAACTGGAAAACTACTTGCCCAACAGTTGTATTTCTAGCTTATTGTAGGATTAGTTCAATTTTTATTTTGTTTCTTTTTTGGGGGAGAAGGGCAAAAATAAGTATAAGGTTGCGTGTGATCCACAAACAAGACGTCAAGACGTGCGTGCATGCATGTTTAAAACCCCATTAGAAAGTTTCTTTCCATTAGTTCTTATCTTCTTTCTCTTTAAGAATCAATTACATTTCTTCTTTTTCCATCCATTTATAAGCGGTGAACATCGCATTTGTCATAACAATTAAGAGTACTTGGGCATCAGATAATATACATTCGACGAAGTAATTGTTTCGGGGGAAAATGGAGACAGGTGAAGCAAGAAGAGATGGGTGTACAGGTATAATCCCTTTTATCTATGGCATGTTTCGAAATGTACGTCGCCGTCGGTGGGGATTCGAAAGACTTGGATTGCAAGAACAACGACCATTTGGCAGATTTGCTTTTCTTAATCGAAGATTTCGTGTAGCTGGTCTTGCTGTTATGTTCTCCGGAAGAAGGAAAAACACAGCAAGACGTTCGGATTGATAAGTTTGAAGTACGGTTGTATTGTTGGGGTCGACTGCCTGTATACGTTACTTAACTATTGATTCATTCAATTTGTAGAACATTTAAACAATTTTTTCATTTTGTTTAGTGTAATGAGGTTGTTTTATACTCAAACAAAAATGAAATAAAAACTGGTTGGCTGATGTGATCGTTGGCTTTAATCAGAAAACTGTAATTGCTGTTTTTCAATGATGCACTTTGGTAAACTGGTTGCTGATTGTTGGTTGAACCCAGAGAAAGGAACAGAATTAACCCCATCAGTAAATCAATCGCAAATATGTTAAATCTACACTAAAAATGTAGACAAACGAGAGGCAGTTCTGAGGCTTGTCCTTAGTCTTTCGTTATGGTATCATTTGCATAATTGGTTTAATAGTCAAGGAGATATGATCGCTTGAGTGATGTGTCTCAAATCTGATAAATGAATTTGAAGTGGATTTTGATGCCTTAGAAGATATGAGACTTCATTGTACTCCTTTTTACAAACTTTGTAAAGATTCTACAGACAACAATGAATACAATTTTGATTTAGAATTGCAAGACACGAAATTGTGGAAGTTCTATTTTACTCTTCAAGTCGCATTAATCCCAAAACATGATACAAATTCAAACTCCATATGAAAAACTTAAACACAAAAGTCATTTGCTATTGCCAATTGAAATGAACATGTATATAGTTCTTACCTCCGGGACTGCTGGAGTATCATCTTAACACTCATTTCAACCCTTTCATTACAATTCAAGACTCTTATTGACAATAAGTAATTTCGGGTAGTTATCAGAAAACAAAATCTATTAGTGTCAAGAAACGCAAACCACTTAATCATTAGCTGTTGCTAACTGCATTGCAAGAAGTTCTTCCTCAGGGATTGTTCGAATATGACGATCGGAACGAGGATAAGCTGCACATAATAATGCAAAACCACGATCGACAACATCATCACTTAGCATACCATCACTCTGATCAACGGAACCACTTATGAGTTTAGCAGGACAAGTCATACAAACACCAAGTTTACAGTCATGAGGAACTTCCATGCCACTATCCAAAGCTTTGCTAAGAATAGTCTCGTCCGGGTCTACGTCGAGTGTTGTTGTGCTTCCTTCATGCTCAATAACGACTTTGTATGAGCAAATTTTGAACGATAATTGGCTTCGCCGCGATATAAATTGTGATGAGTTGTATCTAAATGCAGACAGCTTTGAGAATTGATTTTGTTTAGGGAGGGTCAAGGAAGGTGAAGCACGGAAATGAAGGGTCGTCGCCATTGTTTTGTTCCTAAAGAGATGGGAAGGATGGAAGGCTTGCTGGGGAGAAACTAGAGGTGATTTTTGGTGTTCCAGCGGATAAGCTTTTTGTCTGCGTGAGGGGTATATCCGGGAACTCAATTTTGTTGCTTATTCCATATCCATTTGGTGTTTTTCACCAGCGTTGAATACTTGAATGTAATGTCAGGAAGTCTATTATCATTATCATACATGATTTGTGTCATTTTCTCAGTAAAACCCAAACGACAAAAAGTTTAAATCTAATATTTTGATTTTACGTTCCTCTTATAAGACTTTACATTCTTACAAAAGTTGAGCACAATTCGAGATACCAAACCTCATCATTTACCGATCTTAATTTCAACCGTTAACTTTTAACGGTTGATATTCAAAGGGTATATGGTGGTGTTATACGTCTTGAATTATCTCGTCTGCTTTTCGTGAAAAAAACCAATTGAAGTGGAGGTTTTTTTCAGACAACAAAGAGCTGAGTCAACTATTCAATCAAATGAGATTGAACATGTTTCCCATCTCTTCTCGAGAAACAAGTGGGGTATTTCTTTGTAAAATTGTGCTCAATTTCATATGTGACAATTCCGCCAAGATATCTTCATTAGTTGGGGACAGAATCTGCAGGAGTCGGATTTTTTTAGGGTGCTTATTTTTGGTAGGAATGTAGAGTCTTATATGAGGAACATATCATTAAAATATTAGATTTAAATTCATTGTCTTTTGGGTTTTGCGGAGAAAATAACGCAAATCATGTATGATAGTTTCCACTTAAGAGTGTCCATGGATCTTCCCTCTTTACTGACGCAAATCCGGGAAGAGCCCATATAAAGAACTCGGTGGTACCGAGACCTGTAAGAAACTACAGTGTAATTGAGGTGTCAACGTTTTTTGGGAACATGAAATTGTACTGACTAACGCAAACCGGGGAAGAGTCCATATAAAGAGCTCGGTGGTACTGAGACCTGTAGGAATTTTTTTTTGATACTAAAAGAGATTTTATTCATCACTTGTTATGAAAAGTTACATAGTCTTCCTCTATCCATTTAACAATATCAGAGGGATAGTTGTCGGTGTCACTGTAGTTCGGTGATAAAGTCACTGGGTGATGATACCAGTGACCTGAGTTTGAAACTCGCCAGCACCAAATTATTTACCGATCAAAAAATAAATAAAATCAGAGGGATAGTTGTGATCATAACAAAAATTGTGAGCTTCAAGCCTAGCCTTTTCAGCTAAAACATGAGCAACACTATTGCTTAACCTATTAATTGCCTTACCAAACCAAAGGTTCTTAGAAGAAAATTTACTCTTAACTGCTAAAATAAGGTTATGATTACACCAACACACCTGTGATTACTCACTATGTAAAGATGTCACTACATTACCGTAATCCATCTCATATATGACTTTATTAAATCCTAATGCTTCAATCCATTCAACTACCATTTCCAGAACTTTGCATTCAAAATGTTCTGCTCCTACCTCTGCGTCCACCTCCTCTTCAAAATTGATACCTTGAACTTATACGACTTCACCTGCACAATAATGAACAATTAGTCTAATACTGTCTCTTTTTGTATCATGCACATAAGAAGCATCAATATTGATCTTAACATATCCTCCTTCTGGTGGTAACCATTCTTTGGTAACAAAATTATGATTTCTACTCTGAATAGTAGAAACACCAGTAGTATCTCATTGTTTCACAAGATTCTGTATTCTCTGGATGGTACTATGAGCATTAGGTCATAAATTTTGGAAAACCAAATTGCATCCGTCTTTCCAAATGTACCATACAGTACACATAAGCATGTAAATAAAAGTATCTGACATTGAAACATTACTATGCACAAGATGATCATTAGTAACAAACCAACCTATAACCCAATCCTGGAAGTAAGAACCATAGTTCTTACTTCTTTTGCGGAAGTAAGAACCATGTTCAAGAAAAATGCAAGAAGTTCAAGAAGAATAACAAGAAAATTGTTAAACTTCAGAATGACATGCAGAGAATGAGTCAGCTACTGAAGCATAATTCGGAATCTCAATGCCAAAGAGAGTTAAACAGAGACGACGAACCAGAAAAGGTAAGAATCCGGAACATACAAATAACTTGGTTAAGTCACCTAGTGACAAAGTGGTGAGTCTCCTGGTCACCATATCACTACTTAATTGTAGTAATGAGTGCAACATCAATATTTTAGCTTGAGAAAATGAGGCTTGCACAAAACTCATCACAATACTCGTTGTGATGACAAGGTTACTCAAGTCGACTCGAACTCTTTTTTATGAAGTTTGCTAATTCTATACGTGAAACACCTCATTGTAATCTCATAAAGATATTGTGTATGTGATCTTGTTGAGCTAGCTTCACAGTCTAGAATGCATAGTCGCGTTCCATCACCTATCTCTAGTCCGTAATTTTTGAATCATTTACTCTTGTGCTCTAAACCATGTTTATTTGAGCTAAGAATATGTTTCAATCTTATGTTGACATAACTATGATTTTCATGAGGATAAGTAACTAATAATTAGTATAATTAAAATATAAAAGGCTGTCGGAATTTGTGTATTGCATGGCTCACGGACGGCAAGTTTCTACAAAAGCCGCACCGGTTCACAGACCCTCTTAAAGATGGTCATTTCTCTTATTTAAGGTTACTTCCCTATTCTTTTTTTTTCTTGAGGAAAAACGATCAAGGCTCCTGTAACTAGAGGTATCACCAAAAAGGATGCTGTAGATGTTGTTAACAATTACCTATGTGAAGGAATCAAATCATCAATGATCAGAAGAAACATGTTCTACCTCAACTTGTCTTTTATCTTTAGGTCATCAGGATAATGATTTCAGAGCTGCAGTGAAGAACTTTGTGTCCAAAAGGAATGGTTTGAAATCTCGAATCAACCTCTCCATAGATAGATAGCTCACTATGAACACATGTTGGCTGAGACAAAAGATACCTTGTGTGAACTAAGAACATGACTTAGTGAGTTAACTGATATTTCTGAAGACTTGGAAGAACTGAATGAGCCCATCATCAGCGACTTCTTCAACAATGCCAGGATATTAAAAATAACCTGATGCATTGATAGAAAACATCTTGTGAGGATTTATCCTTGTGTTTGAGAAGGATAACTAGGGTTTGGTATAGCAAATATTGTGATTACACAGGCTATTTACAACGTTTTTCATCTTGCATGTTTTTTTTTTGGATTTATTTATTTAAATTCTAGAGTTTTTGGAAGATGAACTTGCAGTATTTCATCTTTATTGGTTATATGTATTGCAAGTCGTATGACATATATATGTCCTTTACTTTATGTGAATTGAACTGATATCTCATTTATGCTTAAAAGTTAAATCTATTGTATTTTATTTTATAAATTATAAAATAGAACAAACTTTGTGAGACTTTTTTCGCTTGATCTACTCGGTCACACTCCTGTGTAATTACTTCATTATCTGCTCTGTAAGATTTTCTTATATACCGATGAAAATTGTCTCTTTGTTCATAGGCGTTGAATTAACTTATATCGATGTTAAGGATACAAATCCATGTGATTTGTTAATGTCCGACAAAATCCTTCTTTTTACAAAAGTAAGCTCACCCATGTTGTTCTTTTGAGAATGACATCAAATGGGGGAGAGTTCTTAAATGAACTTGTGCTTAATTGCTATATATTTGTGGGGTGTGTGGCTGTGGAATTTAGAGGGGATGCTTTTATCTTAAATCTCCTAGATGAGACACTAAGTATTTTATACTATGTGATATCGTTTAAATTAAAGTCTTGAAGTATCTTTTGTTTGAATTCATAACGATCCCATGATTTTCATACCTTTGCAAATTTTTATTGACAAAAAGGGGGGGAATTAATTAGTAGTTTCTCATTACATACATATGGTTTACGGATTGTTAGGTAAAGGGGTGGAGGATCAAAATCTACAGGTTTCACCTATTATGCAAAAGATGTAAGTAATGACTAAGGGGGAGAAACATATCACCGTAGTATTACTTCGAAATTGTGATACAATTGAACTTTGGAGCAGATAATAATATTATGTTCTTGTATAACGACGATTGAGAATATTTGTTTTCAAAGTTGTTAGCGCTACGGATCTTCAACAACAAAGACGTTGAGTTGAACACATTCAGAATCATTGCAACTGAAGTAGCGAAAAATTCAAGGAGTTGCAAAAACCTAGGAAATCCAGCATGATGGATTCAAGGAGTTTTGAAGCTTTATTTTTCAAATCCATAAGTGTTGATAGCTTTGTCACTAAAATTGACCAAGGGGGAGATTGTTAGAGCATTGCTCGGTCGAACTCACAAGTGTTGCTATATCAAGCTTGTTGTCAAATTTAGTTGATCAAAACTATATCTTGATTTCTAGTCTACAATTAGTTAAGCCTCAGATTAGATTATATGTGTGTAGTTGAGAATCAGACATCACTACGTTCTACCGTTTGAAGGCGAAGATCAACCGAAGCTTTTGGAGAACTTCTTCAACAAAAGATAAGTGAAGACTGAACCACTTATTTCTCAAGTTATATTCATCTTTCTATCTATGAGACTATATCGCATGACTAATTAGACTATTACAAGCATATCAAGAATTTTGAGTCAAGTTTATCTTGGTAATATCGTTCTTAAAATATATATGACTAAGCTTAATGAACATTTGTTCATACTTGATGAATTTCTGTTAAGAACAATTTATTGTTCATAATCTAAATCGTGATTCAAGATTATCATTCGAAAATAGCCTGGAACAACGATGTGTGTCATTGATGTTATATGGGAATGTTTCGAATTGATTTAGAAATAAATATAGAACTACTGTAAATCTGGATATAGGACAATATGCATGCCAGTTTCACATATTGGAAAAACTGTTATAGGTCGGGAGCTGCAATACATGTACCCAGTACACGTACCGGCGTAGCTATAGTTCGACAACGATTTTTTGGTACACATACCCGGTATCCATACTATAAAAAGTCTGTTGCTCGGGAACCAGTATTAGTAGGCATACTTAGTATGCATACCGTAAAGTTCTCTTCGTCTTAGAATTTGTGATTCCACAGGTTTAATACTTGTGAGGTGAATAAGAATCTAGGCTGCTCTTCGGGAGTCGTAAGTTCCGGATTTTGAGGTTTGCTAGACTTTGTCTATTGCAATCGATTTCCAGTCTCACCTTGATCTACGATCAAAAAGGAAATCACATATAGGCTTATTTGTGGGAGGCAGATTGGTTAAAGATTTTAAACCAATCTGCCTCCCACAGATAAGCCTATGTGTGATGTCCTTTCTGATCGATAGATCAAGGTGAGACTGGAAATCGATAGCAATAGACAAACTCTAGCTAACCTCAAAATCCGGACTTATGCTTCCCAAAGAGCAGCCTAGATTATTATTCACCTCACAAATATTAAACCTGTGGAATCACAAAGTCTGATATGAAGAAAACTTTGCTATTTCTATCTATCTTGTTTGAGTGAGCAGCTCAACAATCAAAACAAGATCAGGATACACGAACTACCATAGTAAAATATAGTTTGACTTGGATTCATGAATACCTAGGTGAAGTCTTTTTTTATTCATTAAACCCTAAAATGGTTTTAGGGAGAGGACGAATCTAGTTTACAAATAGGACACACAAAAAATAGTGTCAGGGATTCAAAAATCCCAGTTGCTTGAGGTTCTCCCTTATATAGACTTTCAAAGTATAAGTTACATTAGGTTTAAGCTAAGATTGCTTTGGAACCAAGTAAACAATATCCACCGTTAGATGAATCTGTGAAATGAGATTAACATACCAAGATATACACTTTGGTTAGCATGAACCGTAACCGAACCATGTACAAAGACATTGTTCATGAACGGTTAGCGGAAACTAGCCGATTCAACCATAAGCTTAATCATTTTCATATGACACTTAAGACTTTAAGTTTGAGTCACAACCATAGGTTATAATGTGATCAATAATGTTTATATAGTGTTTTTAGAGTTTTATTCAAATACCAATCATCTCACAGAAATAATTTTTGTGCATCTGAAAATATTCGACAGGGCAAGTACGTGTACTCTACCTTGTTCGTGACTGTTTTTTATCATGGTACATGTACCGGGTATATGTATCCTTAAGACGAAAATGAGTTCAGAATCTCACAGAACTTTTCCGGTTTGCGTACCTGGTATGGATGCCATACCGGTTTCAAAACCAATAGTTCCTTTACGGTATGCATACTTGGTATGTGTACCATTTATGGTTCACGAGAAACAGACTTTTTATGGTATGGATACCGGGTATGCATACCAAAAAGTTGTTGTCGACGTCAAGCTACTCCGATATGTGTACTAGGTACATGTACAACGACTCCGTACCTTTAACAGTTTCCCTGTATATGAACTGGTATGTTTACTGTCATGTATCCATATTTTCAGTAGATCTATATTTCTCTCTAAGTCAATTCCAAACATTCCCAAATAACATGAATGACACATATCACTGTTCCAGGCTATTTTCGAATGATAATCTTGAATCACGATTTAGATTACGAACAATAAATTTTTCTTAACCGAAAAATTCATCAAGTATGAACAAATGTTCATTTAGCTTAGTCATATATATTTTAAGAACTAATTATCAAGATAAACATGACTCGAAATTCTTGTTATGCTTGTAATAGTATAATTAGTCATGCGACATCGTCTCATAGATTGAAGGATGAGTATAATTTGAGAAATAGGTGGTTCAATCTTCACTTACCTTTAGTTGAAGAAGTTCTCCAAAAGCTTCAGTTGATCTTCGCCTTAAAATGGTAGAACACAGTGATATCCGATTCTCAACTACATATTTTTATCCTAATCCGAGACTTAACTAGTTGTAGACTAGAAATCAAGACATAGTTTTGATCAACTAAATTTGACAACAAGCTTGATATATCAACATTTGTGAGTTCGACCTATCAATGCTCTAACAATATCCCCCTTTGTCAATCTTAATGTCAAAACTATCAATGCATATGGATTGAAAAATGAAGCTTCAAAAACTTCTTGAATCCATCATACTTGATTTCCTTGGTTTCTTCAACTTCTTGAATTCTTCGTTACTTCAAGTTGCAATGATTCTGAACGTGTTCAAATCAGCATCGTTGTTGTTGAATATCCGTAGCGATAAAAACTTTCAAAACAAATGTTCTCAATCGTCGGTGTACAGAAACATAATATTATTATATTCTCCAAAGTTCAATTGTATCATAACATCGAAGTAATACTACGATGATATGTTTCGCCCCCTTAATCAATACTTACATCTTTTGCATAATAGGTGAAACCTATAGATATTGATTCTTTCCCCTTACATAATGGTCTGTAAACCATATGTATGTAGTGCGAAACTACTAATTAATTCTCCGCCTTTTTGTTAATAAAAATTGGCAATGGTACGAAAATCGTGGGATCGTAATAGTTCAAGACTTAAAGGAATTACATATAAACTTTTATTTAGATGATATCACATAGTATGAAATACTTAGCACTCATCTAGGAGATTTAAGATACAAGTATCCCCTTTAAATTCCACAGCCACCCCCCCCCCCCCCCCCAAAGATATAGAAAATTTAGCACAAGTTCCCAAGAGAACAACATGAGTGACCTTAATTTTGTAAAAAGAAGGATTTTGTCGGAAATTAATGAATTACATGGATTAGCATCGATATAAATTAATCTCAATGCCAGTTACGAACAAAGAGATAATTTTAATCGGTATGGCTCAACATAAGAAAAACTTATGGAGTGTGTAGTGCAATAATAAAAATAAGTGTGATCACAAGTAGATCGATACTGCGAAAAATTCTCACAAAGTTTGTTCTATTTCCAGTTTATAAAACATATTAGATTTAACTTCTGAGCATATATGAGATATCAGTTCAATTTTCAAAAAGTAAAGGACACATATATCTCATAAGACTTTGCAATATAAGTAATTACATACTGCAAGTTCATCTTCCAAAAACTCTAGAATTTAAATAAATAAATCTAGAAACATGTAAGATGAAAATCATTGGAAATAGCTTGTGTAATCACAGTTCATGCTATACCAAACCCTAGTTATCTTTCTCGAAAGCAAGAATAGATTCTCACAAGAAGTTTCCTAGAATAATGAAAGTAATCGCATGAAATGTTTTGAATAATCCTACCATTGTTTTTGTTGAACTTCTTAAGGATTTGACACATTTAGCAATTTAATTGAAAAATAAAATCATCCACGGGTAAAATACTATCAAAGTCATTACAACTAATAATAAAATAGTTCCAACACAGTTCAACAGAAGTAACTTAAAACATACATAACATATGAAAACATAATAAAGAAACCATCTATGCCAGATTGTGATAGAAGTCCTCAGCAATCTTCTATATTGGTTCAACCAGGTCTGGATGAGCTGTTATGGCTTATGTCAATTACTTCTGCATGCAGTTAATTCTTTGTTGAAGAAGCAACTTCAGGATTGGCAGGTTTCTTCATTTTGTTGATGTTAGTCTGAATTAAAGGAGAAGGATGACCAACACAAGTTCTGAAAGGAGGAATTCCAAAATGACTGCAGATTCTTCTGATAAGACATGTGTTAGAGCATAGCTCGGTTGAACCCACCAAACGTTGGTATGACAAGTTTGGTTGTCATATTTTAGTGAATCAAAACTCATTTGAAGTGTCGCTTGATTATATACTAGAGTCAACTTCGTATAGGTTAGCTTGAAAGTGTTAGGATATGAGACTTACAAGTATTGCATGAAGACTTGAAGAATGTGAAGAAGTATGGAGCTACAACGACATCATCATCCTTCCCCTAGAGGTTAATAATATTTGACTTGAACTGCTTCATTCCCTAACGTATCTTTCAAGTCGTGTATATTGAAAACATAACTGCGAAGCTGTGTATGATACTCTAGTTAGATATAGTATTAAGGAATACAATACGGGGTCTATTGCTTAACCATTAAACTTTGTATATAAGACATCGACATGATCATATGAATGCTATTGTGATTATGTATGTGTATGAGTGAACATTTCATCATAGGAAACAATGTTTTACATTCGTTTAAAGGAAGTAAGTTCATAAACTCGTTTTGTGAATCGAAAGGGAAATCGCTAGGCATATTGGTTTGTTATTCATTGCAAATCTATTTTGAATTACCAATATGTGTGTTTAGTATAACCGCTAGTAAACTTGTTTATGTGTCTTGGTAAAACTATTCACAAGGCTTGACTTATGTATTGGTATGACTTTTATTAGTGAAAACGATCTTAAGTAATCACTCAAGATGGTATGATCGATGCCTTGTAAATAGCAACTTTTATCTAGTCATTGGGGAAGCAACTTTTATCTAGTCATTGGGGAACCGATCCTAGTAAGAGGTGCAAACAATTTACAAGAGGGAATCGATCCTTATAAGAGGTGCAATACGTTTTTAGTAGATGGGGGAACCGATCCTATGAACATGTACAACAAGTTTGTAGTTTTGGGGGAACCGATCCTATGGACATGTGCAACCGAATACAAGTAGTTACCATAAGTTGTGGGGAACCAAACCTCATACCTAGTAAACCGAATTCTGGTAACTAGCGTGACTATGCACAATACTCACATGGAGGTAGAACCGAACTTGTTTTGGTAGAACCGTGAAACCCATGATTGGTGATTTAATAGGATAATCAATCACATAGTTCTTGGAATTCAGACAAACCAATTCTATACTTGTTTGGAAGTGTGGCAAATCGTTTCCAAGATTGTAAGTATGAAAAAGGAGTTGCAAAGTAAAGATGTCCACATACTTTGAACATGTGCAGTAACTCCTATCAATAATTGTTCAAATATATTCCTTAATAGCTAAAGGAGAACCCCAGGATCGAAATAAATTGAGAATCTTTTAATTAAGGTTTCTTAGTTTTTATATGTTATTTAATCTCCAGCAATTAAATGCATATCTTTAGAAAATAATAATTAGAAATGTGCATTTACTGATTATAGATTTTCTATTGGGATTTCGGTCAATATTTGGACAGTGCATTTCCAGGAGTTATGAAAACCGATTTTTTGTTTGTTGCATATCTTTGAGAATATTCGGTTTTGGAAATTCCTTGGTGTCCAAACTTCCTTATCTATAAATATTGAAGTTTGCATTTCTAGCAAACTAGTCCTCAGATCCAGCAAAACTACCTAGTTGTGTTGTTACTAGTGGAGCCGCTTATTCGGAGAGGAAAGTAACCTAATTAGGCGAAATCTCTTACGACCACTCAGTTTAAAGACTTCTTTGGAATTGAGAAGCTCTATTAGTACCGTCCGTGGGAAACTAGATAATTACAGTTTATTATTAGTTTTCGATTGATTTGATTGACTAACGGTTGTTGAACTTTGATTGCACCTAGTTTGTTTATGCTTGAGAATCTTATGTTCTGATATAAGATTCACTCAAACTAGATCGAAGTTTCGACGGGCATCTTTAGACTGTTTGTAGATCTAAAGACGTTTTGTGATAATCCAACGTTAACAGACCCCGTTCTGTGTGTGACTGATTACAAGAGATTCAAGTTGATTGTGTGCAGGTGCCGATTGAAGATTAACGAAGAATTGAAGACAGAAGACTTTTTGGGTTCATAATCTTTGGTGTGCACAATACTTGTTTCGGCTGGAAAAGGATCCAACTATAATCAGTTTATCTTTGTGATAGATTGGATTAATTAGTTGAGTAGATCGACATCAATACACTTCTTTGTGATTAATAGTATTGATTGCATATTCTAACAATTACTTCGGTAGTTGTTGAGAGATTGATCTAAGGACCCGACAAAGGAGTTTATTGGTTAAACGGAAGAGCCTTTGTCAGACTCATATCACGTTGTTTGAAAAGAGTTGTTACCAGACAGATTTGTTGTTCCTTTACTGTTTGGGATACGGGCCAAATGAATTGTTCCAAGTGCGTGACTTATTAACAAGTTGGAGGCGCGGGGATACTGAGGAAACTAGGTGAACTATAGTTTTAGTTGTTTGGTCTCAACTATACGAAGTTGGTTTGATTTTGTATAACGGCTTAATTCTGAGAGTATTCAATTCTGGACTAGGTCCCGGTTTTTTTTTTTGCATTTACGGTTTCCTCGTTAACAAAATCTTGCTGTGTCATTTACTTTTATTTTCCGCAATTATAATTGTGTTTATTATAGTTTAAAGTAAATCGCACAAACGTTAATTCCTATTTTACTTGATAGACAATCCTTAGAGTTTGGTTAAGTCCGAACCTATTATCAAGTAAACATACTTCATTGTTTTATTGTCTCGATCTTGTATCTATAGACGATCACACGAAGTGTGAACCAATTAGTTGTATTGTCTCGACTCAGTCCATCACTTTCGGAAAAGGACTTATAGGTGGAATTTTTTTAGATTGAGGTATATTTGGATACCCTCGTCTTTTCAATTGGTATCAGAGCGAGGCAAACACGAAAAGATCTAATAATTTGTGTTTGGTGCGATCCATCCTACAAGATATGAGTCAAAATAAGAAAACAAAGGTTAAACTTATAAAGAAAGACTCAGTTAATGTATGTCAAGATAATGAGACTAAAGTCTCAGAAAAGGTCAATGGAAATTGGTCTCGAAAGTCTTTTCGAAAATCAAATAAAAAGTCAGTTACTGATAATTTGATTAGGATTCAAGTTTCTAATCAAAAAAGAATAAATCTGAAACTCAAGAGATCTGTTTTGGATCTGACTCCAATTCCTAGTGAAAAATCGTCTTTTTCAGAATACGAAAAGAGATTAGATTCACTAGCAGACCCAAGTTCTGGATTTTGTAAGATGTTAGTAAGGTTTTTCAAACATATTGAAACCTATTCAGAAAAGGGAAAAACCATTGACAGTCTAGATGATGTCGCAGAACTTATTGTTTAACTAAACGTGGAGGACGTGTTAGTTCAAGTGAATCAGTTAATCTTTCCGGTTGATTTCTATATTGTGGATATGCACAATGGAGATAATTGTTCATCTACTTCGTTACTTCTTGGAAGACCGTTCATGAAGACTGTAAAAACGAATATTGATGTCGATAATGGTGCACTCACTATGAAATTTGATAAGGGAATCATACGTTTCAATATTTTTGAAACCATGCGCTATCCTAGTGGTGTTCACTCAGCTTTCTCCATTGATGTTATTGGTTCGTTAGCATAACAAATATTTGAATTGAATGATGAAGATGAACTTGGAGTTGTGTTACAGAACAGTATTGATTTGGACGTTCACGGGTAACCGAACCTGGACGTTAAGATAGCCAAAGATATAATGGAGATGTGTGGTGCTTTAACAGCACTACAAGAAGCAAAAACGGGTAATATTTATAATATTTCTTTACCCATAACTAATGAGGTTCCATTACCTTATATTGTGCAGGCATCGAAACTAGAATTTAAACCACTTCCAGACCACCTAAAGTACGTGTACTTGGGTGATAAAGAAGAACTTCCGGTGATTATTGCAAAGAACCTCACCCCAATACAAGAAGAACGTCTCCTTAGGGTTCTGAAAGAGCACAAAACGTCTATTGGTTGGACAATTGCTGATATCAAAGGCATTAGTCCATCTATGTGCATGCATAGAATCCTAATGGAAGATGATTTTAAGCCAGTACGTGATGATCAGCGTAGGCTTAACCCCCCAATGATGGAGGTCGTGAAGAAAGAGATCCTCAAATTGCTAAGTGTGGGGGTGATTTACCCAATTTATGACAGCAAATGGGTTAGCCCAGTTCAGGTGGTACCTAAGAAAGTAGGTGTCACTGTTGTTAGAAATCAAGATGATGAACTTGTTCCTACAAGAGTTCAAACAGGATGGAGAGTGTGCATAGACTACAGAAAGCTTAATGTCGCAACCCGAAAGGATCACTTTTCTTTTCCTTTCATTGATCAGATGTTAGAGAGGTTAGCGGGACATTCATATTATTGCTTTTTGGACGGTTATTCGGGCTATAATCAGATTTTTATTGCACCGGAGGATCAAGAGATAACTATTTTCACTTGTCCTTTTGGTACGTTTGCCTATAGACGGATGCCGTTTGGTCTTTGCAATGCGCCTGCCACTTTTGAGAGGTGTATGGTTAATATATTTTCTGACTATGTGGAACGCATAATTGAGGTATTTATGGATGATTTTAGTGTTTATGGTGATTCATTTGATTTGTTTACAAAATCTTGAACTTGTGCTTAAAAGATGCATATACACCAATCTTGTTCTTAATTGGGAGAAATGCCACTTTATGGTAAACCATGGCATAGTGCTTGGTCACATTGTGTCCTCTCGGGGGCTTGAAGTTGACAAAGCAAAGATAGATGATAAGAAACTTACAATATCCCACTTCAGTGAGGGAATTTCGTTATTTTCTTGGTCATGCAGGTTTTTACAGGCAGTTTATCAAGGATTTCTCCAAAATCTCAATGCCGATGTGCAGATTATTGCAAAAAGAGGTTATTTTTGACTTCAACAAGGATTGCAAGGATGCCTTTGATAAATTGAAAGAATTATTGTCAACTGCACCAATTATCAAGTCACCAGATTGGAGTTTGCCATTTGAGTTAATGTGTGATGCAAGTGACTACGCAGTTGGAGCCGTTTTGGGTCAAAGAGTAGACAAGCTGTCTCATGTGATTTATTATGCATCTAGGACCCTAAACGATGCACAAATCAACTATTCTAGCACCGAGAAAGAATTTTTGTCTATAGTGTTTTCACTAGAAAAATTTAGATCCTATTTAGTGGGTTCAAAAGTGGTTGTATATTCTGATCATGCAGCACTTAGGTACCTATTAAAGAAGAAAAAAGCTAAGCCAAGACTTATATGGTGGATTCTACTATTACAAGAATTTGATTATGAAATCAAGGACAAAAGAGGTGTTGAAATTACTGTTGCTGATCACCTTAGTAGACTTGTTGTTTCCGAAGAAGAACTTCCTTTACAAGATCATTTTCCAGACGAACAACTTTTCTCAATTGAAGATTTAACACCTTGGTACGCGGATATAGTGAACTACTTGGTTATAAGACAAGTACCTAGTACAATGTATAATTTTCAAAATCTTAATCTTAAGAAAATAGCCAAGCAGTATGTGTGGGATGGGCCTTACTTGTGGAAATACGGTTCTGATCAAATCGTCCGCAGGTGCGTACCTAATTCTGAATTTCAATCTATTCTTACTTTTTGTCATACTTATGCATGTGGTGGTCACTTTGGTTCTAAATGCACCGCTTTCAAAGTACTTGAAAGTGGATTTTATTTGCCTACCCTATTTGAGGATGCGTATATTTTTTGCAAATCTTGTGATAGATGTCAACGAACGGGAAATCTAGGTGCTCGAAATCAAATGCCACTCACACCAATTCTTGTTGTTGAAGTATTTGATGTGTGGGGAATTGATTTTATGGGTCCTTTTGTCAATTCTAATGGGAAATTTTATATACTTCTTGCTGTGGATTATGTTTCAAAATGAGTGGAAGACAAAGCCACCCCTACTAATGATTCTCAAGTTGTTTGTGAGTTTGTGAAGGAATATATATTTTCTAGACATGGTACACCAAGAGTGGTTATCAGTGACGGAGGCTCGCATTTTCAGAAATCCTTCCATTCTCTACTAAAGAAGTACAACATAACACACAAGGTTGGTACGCCGTATCACCCACAAACTAGTGGGCAAGCCGAAATCTCAAACCGTGAGATTAAATCCATTTTTGAGAAAACCGTGAACACTACACGGAAAGATTGGAGTTATAGGCTTAATGATGCATTATGGGCTTATAGAACGGCGTACAAAATACCGATTGGTATGTCTCCATATCGGTTGGTTTATGGCAAAGCTTGTCATCTTCCGGTTGAACTTGAACACAAGGCATACTGGGCGATAAATATGTGCAACATGGATTATGACAATGCGGGGAAACAAAAGAAGTTACAACTCAATGAGCTAGAGGAGATACGTAATGATGCGTACGAGAGCTCTCGTACATACAAGGAAAAGACGAAACTTTTCCATGACAAGATGATTTATCGAAAGAATTTTGTTGTGGGTCAAAAAGTTCTTTTATATTATTCTCGTCTTAAACTATTTCCTGGTAAACTAAGGTCCAGATGGATTGGACCGTATGTTGTTACTAATGTTTATTCTCATGGCGCAGTTGAAATTTCTAGTCTTAGAGATGGAAAAAATTTGAAGGTGAACGGCCATAGATTGAAGCCATATTATGAAAGCTTGCTTATGTGGATATCGATGTGCAAGGATTTGTGATTATCTCCCTCTAGCGGAGTAATTGAAATGATTCCAAGTCAGGCTGACGATGTTAAACCAAACGTTTAATGGGAGGCAACCCATCGGTGTTGTATATCTATCCCTTTTGTTTTTAATTTTCTTAGTTTTTCATATCATATTTTGCATTCCCATCTTAGATTTTACAAGTCCTATATCTATAATGAAAGTTTTCACGAACTCTCGTCAGAAAATTCTGACTGCGCACTTGTAACGAAAATAGCTCTCGAGACTTCATACAGAGTCCGATTTGAGTGGTTGACCCCAAATTTTAAAGAGGACATACTTACCTTTATTTTACAAAAATAAAATCCTAATTTGAAGTCTGTTAAGTTGGAGTTATAGGCCTGGACATTTGAGTTTCGGAATTTTTCCAGAACTTTTTCAGACTGCATGTCAGTCAGTCCGGAGGCCATCAAAATCAGACCATTTTTCGAAACATTGTGACCTTTTGACACGTTATATAAAAGATATAGGTGAAAAACTTTAGTTTAGAATATTTTTCCTAGTTCCCTACCTATTGGTACAGTTTTTGAGTTTTTCAGGGCTGTTATGTCAGAAATAAGAATTTTCGGTTTTGAACATTGAGGACAATGTTGAGTTTAAGTGTGGGGGAGCATTTAGTGTTATACATTATGCATATACACATAAAAAATAATAATCATACTCTTTGATTTCTTGCATTCTTGAGACTTCATCTTTTGAAGTTAATTATGAGCTATTTAGGACGACACTCAAAACCTTTTTAAGGTTGAAACAGTTCTTACGGCTATAGATTGAGTTCCACTTTATCAATTCCACAATCCTTAATTAATATATAAGTTCATAATTTAATGCGAAACTAAGCTATGTTAGTCGTTTTAAAGAGTCATCCTCGCAATTAATCATTACTGAATCACTTTCTTTTTATTTTTGCAGTTTTATGTTTCACTAAAGTGATTTGGTGGGATCCAGATACTGCCGTGGATGTTGTAGCAAGGTAATCATTGGTTGAGTATATAAAAGCCCCATAATACAATTGTCTTACACTCTTAAAGAGTAAAGAGTGAGCCGGAAAAAAAGGCTCATCTTCATTTATCGACACTAATAAATGATAGGTCTGGAATCGCGGATAATCATAGTCAATGAAAACAAAAACCATATCATCATTATATAGCAAGTCAAAGAGACTATTGATGAGGTTCTTGACACTTTGATAGCAATATGTGTGAAACGTTGTCCCTGTCTCCGTCGCCTAAACAAGCGTGGAATGCAAGATCCAAGGCAACTATCATGTACTTGTTGAAAAGGAACATGCGCTTAGAGTACCTAATCATGTGGTCGAGTTAAATGGGTGCTTCTATCAACTAGTCTGCTATAAATATATTCTCTTTGACGACATTCATACAAGTATTGTGGGTAACATCTTTCACTTAAGTCAACATTAGCACACTTCACTTTTCTATTTCCATTTTCTTATCTATCCACGTGACTTCAGTATGCGAGTGTTGTGAAAAACGTTGCAACAAGTACGATGAATATATTAGTAGAGTTTTGCAATCAGGTTGAATAACATACGTAAGTAATTGCTTATGTGTGATGATTGGAATGTATGTGAGATTCTCGTAGCTAAAGAACATATGCAAGCTAATTATTTGGATTTCTACTTTGTGTCTATCCTTAGCGGTTCTTCCAAGGCAAGAAATTGGAGTAGGTTTTGTGGGTATACCTCTTGTAAACCCTCACGAGACTATAACTCGTCCACTAGGGACAACTAGTGGTTTAAAGGCATGTTATTCATACTAAGAGTAACCGTATCCTCAACGAGATGGAGTTGTTGTATTTAGGATTAGTTTTATTTAGTTTTCTCGAGGACTATCAAAAGCTAAGTGTAGGGGAATTTGATAAGTGCATAATGCATATGATTTTAGTGTCCATTCCATACTTGTTTTAGCTATTATTCTTGCATATTTTCGTATTATTACTCTTGTTTTCTCTTGTTTGCCTCTAATAGGTGAATCATCCAAAAAGGAGCTACAAAGTTCTGAAAAGAGCTAGTAAGATAAGTATTCCAACTATCCAAGTGCCCAAGTCCAAGAGAAGTGGAAGAAAAGCGACGAAAAGGAGCAAAACTCTCAAAATCAAGAGAAGGGCCAAAGACCTATCTTAACTCATTCAAATTAAGGATTTATCATCACCATCTTGAATATCATTGAAATATAAAAAGAATGCAAAAATAATGAGGTCATTCCGAGTTCGGATGAAGAAGTTGTGGCCAAAAAAGTTCTTATCGAACACCGAAGATAGTGCAGTCCGCGAACTGAGTTCGCAGACTTAATTCCGAAAATTTCTGCTGGATTTTGAAGTTTGCGGACTGGGTTCGTGCACTTAGCAAATGGGAAACGTGTATTCACACCTTGGAAGATCTAAGGGCATGTTTGGGAACGTTATTTCGTTATTTTGGGTTGGATTCTTGAACCAAACCCAATACGTGAAGGCCAAGCAATGTGAACCTATAAAAAGGTATTAGGTTATGTGAAATATATCATACACCATATATCATAAGGTCACGAAATTGTTAGGGTTTGGAGAGAAGAAACATCACACGGAGTGATTATCACCGTAACGTTATCTCTTAATTTTCTCATATGTATATCATGGATGTTTCTACATCCATGAGTAGCTAAACACCTATTGATTGAGGATGAATTCTAAGTTGTAAACAAGATTTGAGTTATTATATTAATCTACTTTGAAGTTCTTCATATGATTATCGTTTGTTTATACTAATTAATATTTATGATTGGTTGATAGATTGTCTAGGTGGCCAACTGAATTGATTTGTTGATTTGATCTATTGCTAGTATTGAGTTAGGAGATAAGTAATCGTGGAATAACCTTTACACAAGTAGAGAACACAAGACCTTGTAGAGGGATTCTATGGAGCGATTGTGTGTATAAACAACACTAAAAAGTGGACCATGATCTAAGAGTATAACTAGTAGGATCAACCTATAAATTCACAAAAGATAAAGGATTCGACTGGATTACACCTTGAGTGATCTACTACTTGGTGGTTCGTTGAATAGAATCTGGTAGGCGAGAACTTCCGTATCCAATGATATAAGGAGTTTAGGGGATAACACTGATCTAGCTGTTATTCTACGGTTGGTGATAATCTGTGATTAACGACAAGTAGGAAATTATAATAACTCATTGACGGTTTATATACGAAGAAGGATTCCTCGATCATATCTCTCTCTATTGATTACAATACAATTTTATTTGCTTTGATTATTTACTTTGCTCACAATCTAAAACAAAACCCCCCTTTGTGACACTTTGACAGCTAAAACTCACTGCTCTTCATGGAACGATCCTTACTTCCATTATATTACCAGTTAATTGTGTGGAAATAAGATTATTAATTTGATTGCACTTATGACATCCATCAAATTTTGGCGCCGCTGTCGGGGAGCAGTCGGTAGTTTTAGTTGTTATTTTTGTTTTCAGGCACTTAATCTCTGGCACCGAAAGACTGGGAATACCAGAGGTGCGGAATCCAAACTCGTAGGGGAACGGTGTTACAAGCACATCCACAGTTGCAATAAGAACCTTCTACATCAACAATGGTAGGTGGTACAAATAATCCACCACCTCCACATGCGGAGAAGAAGTTAGGAGAGTTGACATCTCCATGCTTAGATTCGAAACCATTGTGTATTACAATTACTAACCCAGTGGAGCTGAAGTTAAACTTACTTCATCATCTGCCAAAGTTCAAGGGACTTCCAGTTGAGGATCCGAATCGTCATCTTCGACAATTTCAACAAAAGATGACTAGTCTTAGGCAAAGTACCGAAGACAGTGATACGACAATGCTGCAAGCCTTCCAATTCTCTTTAATAGATTCAGCAGGAGAATGGTTGTATTACCTTCCCCCAAGGAGTATTACAACATGGAGTGAGATGAAAAAACTATTTTTAGAGAAGTATTTTCCTGCTTCTAAGGCAGCCTCTGTTCGTAAAAAGATTAGTGGTATTCTTCAGATTACTGGGGAATCTCTTTATGAATACTGGGATAGGTACAAAAAGTTGGTGGCGAGTTGCCCTCACCACAAAATATTTACAACACTCATCATTCAATATTTATACGAAGGATTACTTCCAGAACAACGAAACTTGATTGATGCAGCCGCTGGTGGTTCACTTACTGAGAATACAATCTCCCAGGCGACTAGTTTGATCGAGAGTATGGCTTCGAATTCTCACCAATTTTACACCAGACATGACTCAAATGTCAGAAGAGTTAGCAATATGGAAGAAACTTCACAATCAGAGCAACGAATGAACAACATGGAGAAGATAATACAAAGTATGGCAGCAGTGATCATTCCTTCATATGAAGATGAAGCTGAGGTAAATGCTATATTTCCTAATCAGAGGCCCAGGTATGATCCATATTCTAGTACTTATAATCCTGGTTGGAAAGATCATCCTAATTTCAGTTATGCTAACAAGCAAGCTGCAGCTCCTAATCCATATGCAAGACAGGGTGGTTGTCAACAACAGTTTCAGCAACCACAACAACATCAAGCACGGAATACAGATTCATCTGTAGACGATAATCTCAATAGCATCTTGCGAACTATGCAGAGTTTTGCTTCTTCTAATGAGGCTATTAAAGAAACAGTAATGAAAAATCAACAAAAGAATGATGCTGCCATTAAAGATTTCCATACTCAGATTGGTAATTGGCAACAGATATGAATCTTATGAAGGCTCATGCGTCTACAACACTCCGATCACAACCTTTTGTGAAATCCAAGAGAGCACGTTAATGAAGTCACTCTAAGAAGTGGGAGACAAACTGAGGAACCAAATCAACAAAAAGAGATTAGTAACGACATCGAAAAGGAAGTAGAAGAGGAAACTGTTCCAAAGGTAAAGCCAACCTCTAACGTCCAACCTAAGGACACAGTTCCCACTTTTACCATACCACCTCCTTTCCCTAGTCGTTTTGCCAAGTCGAAGAAGCAAGCTCAAGACAAGGAGATCATGGATATTTTCAGCAAGATACACATCAACATTCCATTTATTGAGGCCATCAAAACCATACCCAGGTATGCCAAGGTTTTGAAGGATTTGTGTACAAGGAAGGATAGGTTGATTGCTAATGAGATTACTCAAGTGGGCGAAAGTGCTACAGCTATGTTACTAAAGAAGATGCCTACAAAGTGTGAAGATCCTGGCGGCTTCACAGTTCCCGTTACCATTGGTAACCGAAGATTCGAGTGTGCTTTGCTTGATTTGGGAGCATCCATAAGTGTTATGTCAGCCGATATTTATGATTCTTTGAATCTCGGACCTTAAAAAGAGGCAAAGATTAATATTCAATTAGCTAACAAGTCCAATATATATCCTAAGGGAGTCGTGGAGGACGTGTTAGTTCAAGTGAGTCTTTTTTTTTTCTTTTTCAGAATCACATTATATTAGTTGTAAAAAGAGTTACTGAAAAATTACAATAAAAAAGAAAACTCAAAACAGCCAACTACATAGGCTCTTTGTTAAACAAGATTAACAGATTCTATAATACTCCACATTTGGTTGTTCTACTCTAGCCAGAAATCTAGGTCTTCCAACATATACTTTCCTTTGCCCTGCAGCCAATTTGGCCCCTTTTTTTGCTGCTGTGTCTGCGGCAAAGTTTGTTTCTCTGTAGCTGTGTAAGAATTGGATATTCTGAATCTGTTTTATTTCCTTCTGCCATCTCATTCTCACAAACCAGGGCATCTTATTATTTTCAAATTCAGTTATGACTGTTTTGGAATCTGAAACCAGAATTACCTTCTGCATCCCCCATTTAACAGCCAGTTCCACTGCACTTATAACTGCATACACTTATGCTATGTAATTTGTAGCAATGCCAATTCCTCCAGTTAAAACTCCCAACACTTGACTCATATGATTGTTAATTACTACATCAAAACCCGCAAATCCTGGGTTTCCAATTGATGCACCATCACAACAAAACATAATAAAGTCGGACAAGGAGGATTCCAGTAGCAATTTTTTATGCATTGATATTTGATTTTTCTTGGCTCAAGTTTGAAGAAAAGGATTACCTGATTATCAATGTCAGAGTTCCACTTGTTGCTTTTCATTCTGAGGCTTCCTTTATATATTGTTTTCTTAATTCTTGCCTTGAAACTTTGCAAATTTGGTTTTATCTGCTCAAACCACATCTTATTCTTCTGAAACCAGAGCTCTTTTAAAATTGCACAAGCTGCAATAATCCAACACTCTTTGATGAAATGACTTTTACTTTTTGAACTTCTCCACACTTCCTCCAAGGATTTTGGAATTTGAAAATTGAACACGGGGCATATCCAATGCCAAATCTGCTCACTGAATTTACATTCCCATAACAAATGATGCATATTGTCTTGCTCTTCTTCACAAATACAACACCTGGAAGCTAATTCAAAACCCCTCTCAACCATTACAGAATCATCCACATACACCCCTTGTAATATTTTTCATATGTTGCTTGCTATTGAAGGATGCAAAAATGAATTCCAAATTTTTTTACAGCATTGCAAAGGCTGTTCTTTGTTTCTTATTGACTTGATTGCAGAAGAAGTAGTGAAATTACCTTTGATGTCTTCTTTCCATACCAAAATATCCTCACCAACACCAATTTCAGGCAGAGTGTAATGTGCAATTATTGGTTTTAGCTCCTCAGGTACATTCCATTTTCCTTCTAGAATTAAATCTGACACCTTTAAGTTGATATGGTTCTTGACATAATCTGTAAGTCCAACCTCTTCAATTATAGGAGTATTACCAAGCCATGAGTCATACCATAAAGAATTTTTTTGTCCATTTCCAAGGCACCATCTTATGTTTTCTTTCAGATGATTCCAAGCCCCTTTCAGTCCTGGCCAAATGGATGACAGTTGCCAATTGCACTTCCATTGTTGTTGTTTGTCTTGAAATTTAGCCTTAATAAATAATGCCCATTCAGCTTCTGAATTAATGATTCTCCATAAAATCTTCATGAGCAGAGATTTATTGAGAATTTCCAATCTTTGCAGACCAAGGCCACCTTCACTATAAGGAGAACACACCTTCTTCCATGAGAGGGTCTTAAATTTTTTGATATCACCATCTCCAGACCAAAGAAAATTTCTGATAATTTTTCACAAATTTTTATAACAGGTTTTGTCCATTGATAATTGACATGCTATAAATTGGAACACTGCAAAGAACTGATTTAATCAGGACCAGTCTGTCATTAAAAGAAAGCAATTTGCCTTTCCAGCTAGCTAACTTATTTTGCATCATCTCCATCATAGGCCAGACTGTAGCAATTTTAACTCTGCCAGCATGTAAGATGACTCCCAAGTATTTGTCAGGTAACTTACTTACTTCCATTTGCATCATTTCCTTAATTTGTATTACTCTTGCTGCTGTTGTACCATCCACAAACAGTTTACTTTTATTTTTGTTTATCACTTGACCTGAACTGTCTTGATAAGCTTCTAATATCTTCATCAAATTTTGAATACTCTTTTTAGCTCCATTGCAGAAAATAAAAACATCATCTGCAAAAAACATATGAGAAGGGTGTATTCCATTTCTTATCACCATTGGATTAATCTTACCCTCCATTACCAACTTTGTGATATTCCTACTAAGTACATCCTCCATCAAAACAAAGAGTAATGGAGATAGAGGGTCTCCTTGCCTTAACCCTCTACCCACCGGAAAGAAACCATTTGGCCCTCCATTTATCATGACAGAGATTCTTGCAGACTCAAAAACAATGCCAAGCCATTTACACCAAGTATCTGGAAATCTATATTTCTTTAGAACTTGAAAAAGAAATCTCCAGCTGACAGAATCATAAGCTTGAGATATGTCACGTTTGAGACCAATATTGCCATTTCTTTTTTTTTTTTACATTTCATTAACCATTTTAGAGGCTAAGATAATTTGATCTTGTATCTTTCTTCCTTTGATATATGCAGCTTGATGAGGAGAAACTAGCTTATGCATGAGACCTGACATTCTTGATGCAATAATTTTAGTAAAAATTTTGAAGCTGACATTGCTTAGACCAATTGGCCTATATTGCTGAGGAGATCTTGCACCTTCAACTTTTGGAAGCAGCACCGGGAAATTAGAGTTTAAACCCTTTGGAATAAATTTTCTTTTCCAGCAAAATTGGACAGCATTGACCACATCATCTTGAATTATCATCCAATAAGCCCTGTAAAAGCTGCCTGAAAACCCATCTGGACCTGGAGAGATGTCTGGGTCCATTTCAAATAAAATTTGTTTAATTTCTTCCACGGATGGAATTGCATCCAACATTTTTTGATCTTCAGCTGTTATTAAAACTTGGAATTACATCAAGTAATGCTTCTGAAATATTCACTTCCTTGAATTTGAATTTTTCTTCAAAAAAATTAATAAGCACTTCTGCAATTTTACCTTGGTATGTAATAATTTCATTTTACTATTTTCCAATTCACAGATTGAGTTTCTTGCTTGTCTTACCTTGAGTTTGGTATGAAAGAAATTAGTGTTAGATGATCCTTCTTTAACCCATTTGGTTCTAGCTTTAAGCTTGAGCATTGTACTCAACTGCACTTCTTTTGAATTTAACTTATTTTCAGCCGTTACTAAGTTTTCCAATAACTCCTCATTAAATGGATTGTCATCAGATAACTTCATTGCTTCTTGAACTTCTTTTGTAGCTTCCTTAATTTGTTCATTTACATTTCCAAACACTTTCCAGTTCCATTCTACTAACACCTTTTTTAGCTTTTTTAGCTTACTCTGGAACACAAAAGTTGGATCTCCTTCTACCTTTTCAGACCAACACTTAGTAACAACTTCCATAAAGTCTGGATGCTCAATCCAAATTTTTTTAAACTTTTGTGGGACATTTTTTGGTTTTGGACAGCTTACACAACCACCTAAAAGAGGGGAGTGATCAGAAGTTATCCTCAAACCAACTTTATAACTCCAACCTGTATACTTTTGAACCCACAAATTGTTTATTACTGCCCTGTCAAGATTGCATAAGATTCTTTTAGCACCATGTTGACAGTTAGACCATCTATACTCACAACCAGATTTTGAAGCTTGCTGAAGTTCACATTTGTCAAGACAATTATTGAAATCAAGCATATTTCTTGTATTAGGAGCTCTTCCTCCAGATTTTTCTTCTGCTGTTAGGAATGCATTAAAATCACCAATAGCCAACCAAGGAAGCTTTAAGTCGCTTATTACCTCCATCTCAGACCATAAATTTCTTCGTTGCACTGCACCAACATGAGCATGTACTCCAGATATTAAATTACCTCCAATATTGACTGTGATCATTTGAGATGAAATTGAAACCACAGTTGGTGTAGGAAGATTCTTATTCCAAAATAACCAAATGTTCCCTTTCTTATTTAACAATGAATTATGAATTACTATGTTTTGTATCCCAGGTAAATTCAACTTATTGCAAAATGTTGCATTGCAACTTATTGCAAAATGTTGCATTGCAACTTATTTTAGGCTCTGCTATAAACACTACTGAAGGTTGAAATTGATTTATTAAAGACCTTAATTTCTCTTGATCCCTAGGTCTTCTCAGGCCCCTGAGATTCCAAAAGAAAATTCTCATTGTAAGGGTTGGAGGTCCCTAATATCCCCTTTTCCTTGATTCTTTCTGAAATTATATTTGTTGCTTACTTGCTGAGATTTTACCTTAGATGGAGCTTCATTTTGTGTCATTACTGGAGTTGGCTGTGTTCCAGAAGTTGAAGGTTTTTGAATTATTTTTGACCAAGTTGTTGTTGGAACTCTTTCCTATGATATTGACCCATCTTTGCCATTAATGAAATTGATAACACTCTTCTCAACTGCATTATCCTCAGCTATTTGTTGTATTCTTGCTGGAGATAAAATTCCACTCCCTTCATTTATATTAATTTCTACTTCTTCCTCAATCACTGTATTTAGAGTTTCAAATATACCAGAAGATAGATTAACAGATGTTGGTTGAGGAATTTGAGTATTCTGACTGATTGCTTGTACTGGAGTATAACATATATCAAATTTGACCTGTTCTTGTTGAGATTCTATTCTGGGTGATGTATTAATATTTGAATTCTTTTCTTTATCCTTTTTCTGCTCTGTAGATTTTGGTCTGAAATTAGTTGTTTCTGCTCCATGTTTTTCTTGACTTGCACTTGCTTCTGCATCATTGGATACTTTCACTCTGCGTTCAGCTTGTAAATGACCAACAATCTTACAATGATGACAGAATTTTGGTAACTTTGTTATAAGAACACTTTGCATAAAGCCTCCAAACTTGGTTTTAATCCATAGTTTATGTGGAATCTTCTTTGCTAAATCAATTTTGATAAGAACTCTTGCATATAAACAATTTTCAAAGTTTAAAGTAGCTTCATCTACCTTTACTGGTTCTCCCAATGCTGAAATGATTTTGAACAGAGTCTGCTCATCCCAATATTCTAAACTCAGACCAGGATAGTGAACCCACACCATTGTTGAAGAAGTTCTATGCAATTCTGGACGAAAATCTGGTATCCAGTTTCGAATCCATAAAGTTTGGTTTTAAACTTCCCATAACCCTGCTTTGATATAGTTCTGATCTCTTTCATTGTCAAGTTTAATTGTAAAAAATCCTTTTCCCAATGGAATAATCTTACACTGGCCAACTAGTTTCCACCGAGATTTCAAGTTTGAAACAACATCTGCAAATTTTAAACGAAGCAAATCTAGACGTCCAATCAAAGAAAATTTCCATACAACACACCTCTCCTCAGTTCCATTAATAAGATTTATAGAAGGACTTTCCTCTACTGTATTATCAAGATCAACAATGGTGGGATTTACTTCTGAATTTGGGTTTGAATTCATCTCAGTATTTTGAGATGTCTCCATTAAAATTGAAAGAAGGAAGAAAAATAGAAAAAAACGAAATCACAAAGAACAATTAACGAACACCAATCATTGAGTATGTTGTAATTCACTTGATATTATGATTTTCACCTGAAGCAATTAAGATTTGAGGACAGATCGAGTGATTTCGGGAAGAATTTTTTCACCGATTCTGTCGCCGAGTTGCAGAGCTCAACTCACCGATCTTTTTCCTTCTTTGTAACCTGCATTCCTTAGTAATTTTCAAGTTCAAGTGAATCAATTAATCTTTCCGGTTGCTTTCTATATTATGGATATGCACAATGGAGATAATTGTTCATCTACTTCGTTACTTCTTGGGAGACCGTTCATGAAGACTGCAAAAACGAAGATTGATGTCGATAGTGGTGCACTCACTATGGAATTTGATAAGGAAATCATACGTTTCAATATTTTTGAAACCATGCGCTATCCTAGTGATGTTCACTCAGCTTTCTCCATTGATGTTATTGGTTCGTTAGCACAACAAATGTTTGAATTGAATGCTGAAGATGAACTTGGAGTTGTGTTACAGAATAATATTGATTTGGACGTTCACGGGCAACCGAACCTGGACGTTAAGATAGCCAAAGAGCTAGTGGAGATGTGTGATGCTTTAACAGCACTACAAGAAGCAAAAATGGGTAATATTTTTTATATTTCTTTACCCATAACTAATGAGGTTCCATTACCTTCTATTGTGCAGGCACCGAAACTAGAATTGAAGCCACTTCCAGACCACCTAAAGTACGCATACTTGGGTGATAAAGAAGAACTTTCGATGATTATTGCAAAGAACCTCACCCCAATACAAGAAGAACGTCTCCTTAGGGTTCTGAAAGAGCACTAAACGGCTATTGGTTGGACAATTGCTGATATCAAAGGCATTAGTCCATCCATGTGCATGCATAAAATCCTAATGGAAGATGATTTTAAGCCAGGGCGTGATGCTCAGCGTAGGCTTAACCCCCCAATGGTGAAGAAAGAGATCCTCAAATTGCTAAGTGTGGGGGTGATTTACCCATTTTCTGACAGCAAATGGGTTAGCTCAGTTCAGGTGGTACCTAAGAAAGCAGGTGTCACTGTTGTTAGAAATCAAGATGATGAACTTGTTCCTACAAGAGTTCAAACAGGATGAAGAGTGTGCATAGACTACAGAAAGCTTAATGCCGCAACCCGAAAGGATCACTTTCCTTTGACTTTCATTAATCAAATGTTAGAGAGGTTAGCGGGACATTCATATTATTGCTTTATAGACTATTATTCGGGCTACAATCAGATTGTTATTGCACCGGAGGATCAAGAGATAACTACTTTCACTTTTCCTTTTGGTACGTTTGCCTATAGACGGATGTCGTTTGGTCTTTGCAATGCGCCTGCCACTTTTGAGAGGTGTATGGTTAGTATATTTTCTGACTATGTGGAACGTATAATTGAGGTATTTATGGATGATTTTAGTATTTATGGTGATTCATTTGATTTTTGTTTACTTGTGCTTAAATGATGCATAGACACCAATCTTGTTCATAATTGGGAGAAATGCCACTTTATGGTAAACCATGGCATAGTGCTTGGTCACATTTTGTCCTCTCGAGGGCTTGAAGTTGACAAAGCAAAGATAAATTTGATAAGAAACTTACAATATCCCACTTCAGTGAGGGAAATTCGTTCTTTTCTTGGTCATGCAGGTTTTTACAGGCGGTTTATCAAGGATTTCTCCAAAATCTCAATGCCGATGTGCAGATTATTTCAAAAAGAGGTTATTTTTGACTTCAACAAGGAGTGCAAGGATGCCTTTGATAAATTGAAAGAATTGCTGACAACTGCACCAATTATCAAGTCACCGGATTGGAGTTTTCCATTTGAGTTAATGTGTGATGCAAGTGACTATGCAGTTGGAGCCGTTTTGGGTCAAAGAGTAGACAAGATGTCTCATGTGATTTATTATGCATCTAGGACCCTAAACGATGCACAAATCAACTATTCTACCACCGAGAAAGAATTTTTGCCTATAGTATTTGCACTAGAAAATTTAGATCATATTTAGTGGTTTCAAAAGTGGTTGTATATTCTGATCATGCAGCACTTAGGTACCTATTAAAGAAGAAATAAGCTAAGCCAAGACTTATACGGTGGATTCTACTATTACAAGAATTTGATTATGAAATCAAGGATAAAAGAGGTGTTGAAATTACTGTTGCTGATCACCTTAGTAGACCTGTTGTTTCCGAAGAAGAACTTCCTTTACAAGATCGTTTTCCAGACGAACAACTTTTCTCAATTGAAGATTTAACACCTTGGTAAGCGGATATTGTGAACTAATTGGTTACAAGACAAGTACCTAGTACAATGTCTAATTTTCAAAAGCTTTAGCTTAAGAAAATATCCAAGCAGTATGTGTGGGATGAGCCCTACTTGTGGAAATACGGTTTGTTAGAGCATAGCTCGGTCGACCTCGTATGCATTGCTATCTCAAGCATGTTTTTCAATGTTAGTGATCAAAACTATGAGTCTTGATTTCTAGCCTACATAGATAAGTCTCGGACTAGGATAGAAAAGTGTAGTTGAGCTCAAGGACTTCATGGCGATTCATCATACAACGACGAAGATCTACTCAAGGAACCGTGGAGCTTCATCAACAAAAAGGTATGTGGAGACTTGAACTTATCTATCACTCAAAAGTCTATCTCTTCTATCTCCTACTTCTTATGAGAAAAAAGTCGTATGCTATATAGACTGGATCATACACATTTGATATTTCGAGACAAGTATATTTCACCTATCTATATCTCGAAATCATGTGTTGGTAAAGCGTTTCGCTTTGATCAAGTTTATCTTCACCTAGTGACGAAAGTCATGAAAAGTTTCAATTACTTTGAGAATTGCTCTGACGCGAAACGATCTGTGAATAACGGCTATATAACGTCCTCTGAGAATGTCTCAATGATTGGAATGAGAGTTTAGATTACATAACCATGTATTCCTTAATCCGAAGTTTTCGAACTTTGTTGATTGAGAGAAACCGGAGGAATTGGCTTTGCCAAGTCCGCGAACTCAGTCCACGAACTGACGGAAGTTCTTGTACCGAGAATTTCTACTGGGATTTTCCAAAAACTCGTTTGCGTGTAATTCCGCGAACTCAGTACGCGAACCTAGTCCACGAACTGGCGAAAGTCTCTTTGCCGAGATTTTCTGCTGAGTTTGGAAAACTCCACCGGTTGTCTTAAGTCCGCGAACTTGTTTGTGAGCTTAAGAGGTTATGATCTAAATATGTGCTCTGAACATGAAACTTAAATTACTAAGGAATGCTTTATGCAAACCGTGACTATAAAGTTCATGGGCCGATTCAATCGAATCGAATCATCTTTGTTTCAATTGTTTCTTGTGTAGTTACATAAGATCTCATAGCAATTGAACAACTCTTTAACTAGTTCATTTGAGTCAATTGAATTACCTACGGTGAAGAAGAACAAGGTTAATATGAAATGCTCATATGGTTAACCTTTTGGGTTACTATGTTGAACCAACATACACGTGCACGTTTGGGCATGGTTTTCACAAACCCAGTAAACGTCTACCCAAGTGTGTGTGACAAGCTAAGTTTTCGAGCTAACGGTTGAGAAATATTAGCTTGAATCTAAATCAGGTTTTCACCTAACGGTGAATATAGATTGCTTTGTAACTAAGGCAAAACCCTGATTTGAAGACTATATAAAGGAGACATCTAGCATTGTGCAAAAATAATCCCCACACGTCTGTGTGATACTAGTGCGCTCTCTAGAGTCGATTCTCCTTTAACCTTTGGTTTTCTTCTCTAAAACCAGGTTAACGACTTAAAGACTTCATTGGGATTGTGAAGCCAGACCGATACTACTTTTATCGTAGTTATGTGATCTGATCTTGCATCTTCTATCGTACGAGTACAATCTTTGATTGGCTTGAGATCGTGAGAGTTCTCCGATAGGCAAGATAAAGAATTCACAAACATCTTCGTCTCACTGTTTGTGATTCCTCGACAAACCGCCTGTGTAGTCAGGAAGGATTGTAGAGAGGTGATTGATTAATCTAGGTTGTTCTTAGGGAATATAAGACCGGATTATCAATTGGTTCGTGTTCACCTTGATTTGATATCTTAAGACGGAACAAAACCTAGGGTTTATCTGTGGGAGACAGATTTATCCTTTAATAGACTTTTCTGTGTGAGACAGATTTGTTTATTATCAAGTCTGCGATTTTGGGTTGCATCAACTCTTGGTTGTGGGTGAGATCAGCTAAGGGAATCAAGTGTGCAGTATCCTGCTGGGATCAGAGGCGTAGGAGTACAACTGTACCTTGGATCGGTGGGAGACTGATTTGGTTTCAACTATAGTCCAGTATGAAGTTAGCTTGGAGTAGGCTAGTGTCTGTAGCGGCTTAATACAGTGTGTATTCAATCTGGACTAGGTCCCGGGGTTTTTCTGCATTTGCGGTTTCCTCGTTAACAAAACTTCTGGTGTCTGTGTTATTTCTTTTCCGCATTATATTTTATATAATTGAAAAAATACAGGTTGTGCCTTCGTGATCATCAATTGGAAATCCAACCTTTGGTTGTTGATTGATATTGATTGATCCTTGGACATTGGTCTTTTGTACCGTCCAAGTTATTCCTTGTATTTGATAAAGACTCGCTATTGATTTTAGCTTGAGTAAAAATCAAATCAAGAGAGAGATATTAACTCCTTAAGATACTTTTATCTAGATTGAGTATGACTGTCTAGTTGATTCTCTAGCAAAGTATTTCGGAGTTAGTCCATACAGATTGCTAAGAGAAATATTGGGTGGTGTTGTTAGACCCCCGTTTTTTCACGGTTCTGATCAAATCATCCGCAGGTGCGTACCTAATTCTGAATTTCAATCTATTCTTACTTTTTGTCATATTTATGCATGTGGTGGTCACTTTGGTTCTAAACGTACCGCTTTCAAAGTACTTGAAAGTGGATTTTATTGGCCTACCCTATTTGAGGATGCGTATATTTTTAGCAAATCTTGTGATAGATGTCAACGAACGGGCAATCTAGGTGCTCGAAATCAAATGCCACTCACACCAATTCTTACTGTTGAAGTATTTGATGTGTGGGGAATTGATTTTATGAGTCCTTTTGTCAATTCTAATGGGAAATTTTATATAATTCTTGCCGTGGATTATGTTTCAAAATGGGTGGAAGCTAAAACCACCCCTACTAATGATTCTCAAGTTGTTTGTGAGTTTGTGAAGGAATATATTTTTTCTAGATATGGTACACCAGGAGTGGTTATCAGTGACGGAGGCTCGCATTTTCATAAATCTTTCCATGCTCTACTAAAGAAGTACAACATGACACACAAGGTTGGTACGCCGTATCACCCACAAACTAGTGGGCGAGCCGAAATCTCAAACCGTGAGATTAAATCCATTTTTGAGAAAACCGTGAACACTACACGGAAAGATTGGAGTTATAGGCTTAATGATGCATTATGGGCTTATAGAACGGCGTACAAAACACCGATTGGTATGTCTCCATATCGGTTGGTTTATGGCAAAGCTTGTCATCTTCCGGTTGAACTTGAACACAAGGCATACTGGGCGATAAAGATGTGCAACATGGATTATGACAATGCGAGGAAACAAAAGAAGTTACAACTCAATGATCTAGAGGAGATACGTAATGATGCGTACGAGAGCTCCCGTATATACAAGGAAAAGACGAAACTTTTCCATGACAAGATGATTTCTCGAGAGAATTTTGTTGTGGGTCAAAAAGTTCTTTTATTTTATTCTCGTCTTAAACTATTTCCTGGTAAGCTAAGGTCCAGATGGATTGGACTGTATGTTGTTACTAATGTTTATTCTCATGGCGCAGTTGAAAGTTCTAGTCTTAGAGATGGAAAAAAATTTGAAGGTGAACGACCATAGATTGAAGCCATATTATGAAAGCATTGCTTATGTGGATATCGATGTGCAAGGATTTCGTGATTATCTCCCTCTGGAGGAGTAATTGAAAGGATGCCAAGTCAGGATGACGACGTTAAACCAAATGCTTAATGGGAGGAAACCCATCGGTGTTGTATCTCTATCCCTTTTGTTTTTAATTTTCTTAGTTTTGCATATCCTTAATTAATATATACGTTCATAATTAAATGCGAAACTAAGTTATGGTAGTCGTTTGAAAGAGTCATCCTCGCAATTAATCATTACTGAATCACTTTCTTTTTATTTTTGCAGTTTTATGTTTCACTAAAGTGATTTGGTGGGATCCAGATATTGCCGTGGATGTTGTAGCAAGGTAATCATTGGTTGAGTATATAAAATCCCCATAAGACAATTGTCTTACACTCTTAAAGAATAAAGAGTGAGCCGAAAAAAAGGCTCTTCTTCATTTATCGACACTAATAAATGATAGGTCCGGAATCGCGGATAATCATAGTCAATGAAAACAAAAACCATATCATCATTATATAGAAAGTCAAAGAGACTATTGATGAGGTTCTTGACACTGTGATAGCAATATATGTGAAACGTTGTCCCTGTCTCCGTCGCCTAAACAAGCGTGGAATGCAGGATCCAAGGCAACTATCATGTACTTGCTGGAAAGGAACATGCGCTTAGAGTATCTAATCATTTGGTCGAGTTAAATGGGTGCTTCTCTCAACTAGTGCGCTATAAATATATTCTCTTTGACGACATTCATACAAGTATTGTGGGTCACATCTTTCACTTAAGTCAACATTTGCACACTTCACTTTTCTATTTCCATTTTCTTATCTATCCATGTGACTTCAGTATGCGAGTGTTGTGACAAACGTTGCAACAAGTACGATGACTATCTTAGTAGAGTTTTGCAATCATGTTGAATGACATACGTAAGTAATTTCTTATGTGTGATGATTGGAATGTATGTGAGATTCTCGTAGCTAAAGAACATATGCAAGCTAATTATTTGGCTTTCTACTTTGTGTCTATCCTTAGCGGTTCTTCCAAGGCAAGAAATTGGAGTAGGTTTTGTGGGTATACCTCTTTTAAACCCTCATGAGACTAAAACTCGTCCACTAGGGACACCTAGAGGTTTAAAGGCATGTTATTCATGCTAAGAGTAACCGTATCCTCAACGAGATGGAGTTGTTGTATTTAGGATTAGTTTTATTTAGTTTCCTCGAGGACTAGCAAAATCTAAGTGTGGGGAAATTTGATAAGTGCATAATTCATATGATTTTAGTGTCCATTCCATACTTGTTTTAGTTATTATTCTTGCATATTTTCGTATTATAACTCTTGTTTTCTCTTGTTTGCCTCTAATAGGTGAATCATCCAAAAAGGAGCTAAAAATTTCTGAAAAGAGTTAGGAAGAGAAGTATTTCAAGTATCCAAGTGCCCAAGTCCAAGAGAAGTGGAAGAAAAGCGACGAAAAGGAGCAAAACGCTCAAAATCAAGAGAAGGGACAAAGACCGATCTTAACTCATTCAAATTAAGGATTTCTCGTCACCATCTTGAAGAGAATTTAAATATAAAAATAATGCAAAAAGAATGAGGTCATTCCGAGTTCGGATGAAGAAGTTTTGGCCAAAACAGTTCTTATCGAATACCGAAGATAGTGCAGTCCGCGAACTGGGTTCGCAGACTTAATTCCGAAGATTTCTGCTGGATTTTGAAGTTTTCGGACTGGGATCGCGCATTTAGCAAAGGGTAAACGTGTATTCACACCTTGGAAGACCTAAGGGAATGTTTGGGAACGTTATTTCGTTATTTTGGGTCGGATTCTTGAACCAAACCCAATACGTGATGGCCAAGCAATGTAAACTTATAAAAAGGTATTAGGTTATGTGAAATATATCATACATCATATATCATAAGGTCACGAAATTGTTAGGGTTTGGAGAGAAGAAACATCATACGGAGCGATTATCAATCGTAACGTTATCTCTTACTTTTCTCATATGTATATCATGGATGTTTCTACATCCATGAGTAGTTAAACACCTATTGATTGAGGATGGATTCTAAGTTGTAAACAAGATTTGAGTTATTATATTAATCTACTTTGAAGTTCTTCATATGATTATCGTTTGTTTATACTAATTAATATTTATGATTGATAGATTGTCTAGGTGGCCAACTGGATTGATTTGTTGATTTGATCTATTGCTAGTATTGAGTTAGGAGATAAGTAATTGTCGAATAAACTTTACACAAGTAGAGAACACAAGACCTTGCAGAGGGATTCTGTGGAGCGATTGTGTGTATAAACAACACTAAAAAGTGGACCTTGATCTAAGAGTCTAACTAGTAGGATCAACCTATAAATTCACAAAAGATAAATCATTCGATTGGATTACACCTTGAGTGACCTACTACTTGGTGGTTCGTTGAATAGAATCTGGTAGGCGAGAACTTATGTATCCAATGATATAATGAGTTTAGGAGATAACACTGATCTAGCTGTTATTCTACGGTTGGTGATAATCTGTGATTAACAACAAGTAGGCAATTATAATAACTCATTGACGGTTTATATACATACGAAGAAGGATTCCTCGATCATATCTCTCTCTACTGATTACAATGCAATTTTATTTGCTTTGATTATTTACTTTGCTCACAATCTAAAACAAAACCCCCCTTTGTGACACTTTGACAACTAAAACTCACTGCTCTTCGTGGGAACGATCCTTACTTCCATTATATTACCAGTTAATTGTGTGGAAATAAGATTACTAATTTGACTGCACTTACGATAGCTATCAATATACCCGGCCATTTTGTATCCTGACAACTTCTCTGATTCAATATAGAGAACTTACAAAATCTAACTAAAGATGCTTAATCTGTCTTCTAGCGTAGAAAAGTGTAAGCAGGATAAAATTACTCCTCTGAGAGTATCTTTAGATGTCTGACCTAAAAGGTTGATTCTTTTCAAATAATATTTGTGATTGACTAACACATTAGATGTGAAAATCTTTTCAAATCTGGTCAGAGTTATTTATTTAAGGCAGACTCCTATTTTGGAATGTATTAGATGTCTCTCGAATATATAAACTCAGATTATTTGAGAATCTATGGTAACATGATGTATCCTCAAACCAGATCTCAAGAAAATATTCTGAAAGCTTTGAGTGGAATGTCTTCAAATGAAGCTATGTATCTTGATAAAGTCTTCAAGAAATCTGGTTGTGAAGATCATGAAAAAGAAAAAGGTGATATGACTCATCTCCTTGTCCAAAATAGTTTGGATACTAATATTGATATTATCAATCTTCGGCAAGTCCTCCTCAGTACCATCGAAACTCATCATAGACATGCAGCATTACTAAGATCTCTTATCCGTAACCAAATAAAACTGATCAAGTTTGGAATCGGTAATAGGGAGTATGCTCGAAATATTAATCGAAAGGTTAACGCTTTAGCCTGTGAACATAATCAAGGTACTGCGAGAAGAATCTGTGATATCAGTCGAGATGTTGTTGATGAAGATCATGAAAAATTTGAGGAAATTGAAGATGATCTTTAAAAATGTTTAATAGACAATAGTTATGATTATTTTAAAGTCTATTATGAATAAAACTATCTTATTATGAATAAAATTATTATTTTATAATTTTTCTTGTGATAGTTTTTGGTCACATAGCCTTTGCTTGAATGCTCTATTTTATTGCTATGTATGTTTATGGGATGTTTGATTTAGGTTTTATTACCTTGATATTCGATCTCATAATGTGTGAACCCTTATGGTTTGGGTGACTTTTTGATTTAGCGGGATTAAGTTCTAGCCCATGTTGGTAGGCTTTATCAAAGGATCATGAGGGGTTCCTGTAGAAACAATATGTGAAAAAGTCACAATATGTTGAATCTTTTGGTTTAGCATAAAAACATATATGTTTCGAGGTTTCAACTTTTGCATCGCATAGTTAAAACCGGTTTTCAACCTTTCTCTGGTAAAGGTTGCTCTTTGTTGTTTTTCTTTTGTTTTGGCGGGAGGATGACAACTTTAATACGGGGAGTTCTAAGTGAACTTGCGCTTAATGACATATCTTAAGGGGAGAAGAGGATGCAGAATTTGAGGTAATAATCTTGTTGGTTAAATTGTTTTCCTGTTTAAGAAAAGCATGATTTTATTTCATATCCTTATTGCTTTTGCTTAACAAAATTTCGGTACAATTGATGTTGATTCCATTATTTGTGTATGGATGTTTGATTATGATTCAATTATTTCCGGCTAAGAAAAACTATTGTTATCTTTCGTTATTGTTTGGTATCAATTGTTTAGGCTTACAAAATTTCGGTGCAATTGCGGTGCTATAATGTCTATGTTTGTTTCAATTGCTTCCGGTTAAGATAAATTATTATGCAAGTTGATTTATTTGGTTTGTATGGATTTTTTATGGCTTAACAAAAGTGGTCCGGGATCATTTGTTTAGTCCAAGTGATTTCCGGATAAGAGAAACTAAGTTTTTCGGATCTTAGTTAGACTTATAAAATGTGAAGGTTTCAGTTATTCAAGTCTAACCGAATGCCTTAAGAAGAATTACTAGTTAACTAACCTAGTATTTGTCTTGTTTAAAAGTGAAAGGTCTAAGTTATTTTTGAGAATAATTAGAGCCTGATGAGAAAAATAAAGTTAATTCTGATCTTTATTTTGGTCTTATCGAACAAGCGATTGTATTTGTACAATCGGTTTAGCAAAAGAACTAAGGTGCTTAGTTGATTATTGATGTGCTAAACTATTAGGGAAAATTGCTTCGGCCTATTTTTTCCTAGATAACATGTTAAAACCAAATTACTTGTAGTTTCGGTTTTGATATTGGTTATCTAAAATGGTGTGTAAAACCCTCGTGCTCAACTCTTATAGGTTTGCAAATTCTCTTTGTGAGATTTGTAAGATTCATTCGGTTTGTCCTTTATTTTTTGTTTCTTTGTCATTTTGTGACAAAAAGGGGGAGAAATATATGGAGTAAACAAGTGATATTGACTTGTTGTGAGTTGGTATCACTAAGGGAAAGGACATTTGTGCTAAAATGTTTATTCTAACGAAAAGAGTGAAAGCATAGACTAAGGCGGAGTCACATACCATATGATATGTAATTATGAGGAACTACATGAAAATAACAAAGATGTGCGGATTGAAAATATACCTATCTTACCTTTAGGGGGAATATTAGCTTTGTTATTATGATGTCAGCAGCGGCATTTAAGGATTGAATTTAATGCAGGTTTTGTGCCGTTGAACTTGGAATCAAGCGTATGTGTATAATGAATTTTTGTAATTTGTTTATCCATATGATGTAAGAGTTTTGTCACTAAAATTGACAAAGAGGGAGATTGTTAGAGCATAGCTCGGTTGAACCCACCAAACGTTGGTATGTCAAGTTTGGTTGTCATATTTTAGTGAATCAAAACTAATTTGAAGAGTCTTTTGATTATATACTAGAGTCAACTTCGTATAGGTTAGCTTGAAAGTGTTAGGATATGAGACTTACAAGTATTACATGAAGACTTGAAGAATGTGAAGAAGTATGGAGATACAACGACATCATCATCCTTCCTCTAGAGGTTAGTAATATTTGACTTGAACTGTTTCATTCCCCAACGTATCTTTCAAGTCGTACATATTGAAAACATAACTGCGAAGCTGTGTATGATACTCTAGTTAGATATAGTATTAAGGAATACAATACGAGGTTTATTGCTTAACCATTAAACTTTGTATATAAGACATCGACATGATCATATGAATGCTATTATGATTATGTATGGGTATGAGTGGACATTTCATCCTAGGAAACAATGTTTTACATTTGTTTAAAGGAAGTAAGTTCATAAACTCGTTTTGTGAATCGAAAGGGAAATCGCTAGGAATATTGGTATTGTTATTCATTGCAAATCTATTTTGAATTACCAATATGTGTGTTTAGTATAACCGCTCATAAACTTGTTTATGTATCTTGGTAAAACTATTCACAAGGCCTGACTTATGTATTGGTATGACTTTTATTAGTGAAATCGATCTTAAGTAATCACTCAAGATGGTATGATCGATGCCTTGTAAGTAGAAACTTTTATCTAGTCATTGGGGAACCGATCCTAGTAAGAGGTGCAATAAATTTACAAGAGGGAATCTATCCTTGTAAGAGGTGCAATACGTTTTAACTAGATAGGGGAACCGATCCTATGAGCATGTGCAACAAGTTTGTAGTTTTGGGGGAACCGATCCTATGGACATGTGCAACTGAATACAAGTAGTTACCATAAGTTGTGGGGAACCGATCCTCGTACCTAGTCAACCGAATTTTGGTAACTAGTGTGAATATGCACAACACTCACATGGAGGTAGAACCGAACTTTTTTTGGTAGAACCGTGAAACCCATGATTGGTGATTTGATAGGATAATCAATCACATAGTTCTTGGAATTCAGACGAACCAATTCTATACTTGGTTGGAAGTGTGGCAAATCGTTTCCAAGATTGTAAGTATGAAAAAGGAGTTGCAAAGTAAAGATGTCGACATACTTTGAACATGTGCAGTAACTCCTATCAATAATTGTTCAAATATATTCCTTAATAGATAAAGGAGAACCCCAGGATCGAAATAAATTGAGAATCTTTTAATTAAGGTTTCTTAGTTTTTATATGTTATTTAATCTCCAGCAATTAAATGCATATCTTTAGAAAATAATAATTAGTAATGTGCATTTACTGATTATATATTTTCTATTGGGATTTCTGTCAATATTTGGACAGTGAATTTCCAGGAGTTATGGAAACCGATTTTTTGTTTATTGCATATCTTTGAGAATATTCGGTTTTGGAAATTCCTTGGTGTCCAAACTTCATTGTCTATAAATATTGAAGTTTGCATTTCTAGCAAACTAGTCCTCAGAGCCATCAAAACTACCTAGTTGTGATGTTACTGGTGGAGTCGCCTATTCAGAGAGGAAAGTAACCTAATTAGGCGAAATCTCTTACGGCCGCTCAGTTTAAAGACTTCTTTGGGATTGAGAAGCTATATTAGTACCGTTGGTGGGAAACTAGATAATTGCATTTTATTATTAGTTTTCGATTGATTTGATTGACTAATGGTTGTTGAACTTTGATTGCACCTAGTTTGTTTATACTTGAGAATCTTCTCTTCTGATATAAGATTTACTCAAACTAGATTGAAGTTTCGACAAGGATCTTTAGATTGTTTGTAGATCTAAAGATGTTTTGTGATAATCCAACGTTAACAGACCCCGTTCTGTATGTGATTGATCACAAGAGATTCAAGCTGATTGTGTGCAGGTGCTGATTGAAGATTAAAGAAGATTTGAAGACAACAAGACTTTTTGGGTTCATAATCTTTGGTGTGCCCAATATTTGTTTCGGCTGGAAAGGGATCCAACTATAATCGGTTTATCTTTCTGATAGATTGGATTGATTAGTTGAGTAGATCGGCATCAATACACTTCTTTGTGATTAGTAGTATTGATTGCATAGTCTAACAATTACTTCCGTAGTTGTTGAGAGATTGATCTAAGGACCCGACAAAGGAGTTTATTGGTTAAACGGAAGAGCCTTTGTCAGACTCATATCACGTTGTTTGAAAAGAGTTGTTACCGAACAGATTTGTTGTTCCTTTACTGTTTGGAATACGAACCAAATGAATTGTTCCAAGTGCGTGACTTATTAACAAGTTGGAGGCGCAGGGATACTGAGGAAACTAGGTGAACTATAGGTTTAGTTGCTTGGTCTCAACTATACGAAGTTGTTTTGATTTTGTATAGCGGCATAGTTCTGAGAGTATTCAATTCTGGACTAGGTCCCGGGGTTTTTCTGCATTTGCGATTTCCTCGTTAACAAAATCTTGATGTGTCATTTACTTTTATTTTCCGCAATTTAATTGTGTTTATTATAGTTTAAAGTAAATCGCACAAACGTTAATTCATATTTTACTTGATAGACAATCCCTAGAGTTTGGTTAAGTCCGAACCTATTATCAAGTAAACATACTTCGTTGTTGTATTGTCTGGATCTTGTATCCATAGACGATCACACGAAGTGTGAACCGATTAGTTGTATTGTCTCGACTTAGTCCATAGACAATCACTTTCGGAAAAAGACTTATAGGTGGAAAAGTTTTAGATTGAGGTATATTTGGGTACCCTCGTCTTTTCAACATGGAAATCCATGATTTTTCTTCTGTGAAACCATATGTATCATTTGACGAACAATCAGGAAACATAAATCAATCTCGTCTCCCGAGACAAGAAAACAAATCATTTCAGCTAGGGTTCTACTCCCGAGATTCTTGTCAAGTGTGCTGGGTATTCGGTTGGCCACTGCCAGTTTGTTTAATATATTCAAATGAAGGCTTATATTATCCACTGGTAGTTTGCTTCCTGACCAAGACATATCCTTCCTAAAAGCATTTCAGACAACTGACTATGAGTTGGTCTACGACCTTCAGGTTGAGGAATAACAAACGAGCACTGGAGAGGTAAATTTAACAACTCTGCAATTACGCTTCGGTTGACCTCAAATGTAATTCTTGCGACCATGGTTTCAAAACAACACTTTATCTTCTTGTATGTGTATGCATGCAAGTTCGAAAAAAACTGACAAGTCATTTCTGGGTGGGAAGTAGACATACCATCATGAATATAACCCCAATGATACTTTCTCATGAAATCATGAAATTTTGGTTCCTGAACAGTACGATCATACATCCTTTCCATAATAAAATTTCCATCAAGGAATCGAATGTATTTGTTGCGGGCAGTAATATGAATAAAGTTAATTTGGCGACTAGTGTGGAAATAAGGCTGGTGAACGTATATACCGGCATCATCATTATCATATTCATCATCACTATCAATTACTCTTCTACTTGAGCCTTCACCACTATTATACCTTCTCCTAGACATGTTAATTGAGAAAGAGACAATAAACAATATGAATCGATCATGTACTTACTTGGTGAGCGAATAGTTAGTAATGGTGAAGTTCCAGAACGTTGAAGAAACGAATAATCGTTGTTGACCCGTTCAATAAGAACTTGAAACAAGTTTAACGGTACCAAGAAATCGAGAAGTCGTTGAGGAACTGAACTTGGTAAAGATTCAGGTTAACGAACTCGTTTGGTTTCTCATGAGATTTATCGAACAAAAGAGATGAAGATAAAAACAAGAAATATTTTCATTTCTTCTTATAAGGTAAGCAAACCGCTTGAACCGGTTAGAGATGTTCCGGAACACGATCTGTACCGATTTTTGTACGCTAGACACGAGTCGTACGTGTATAACCAAGATCATAATTTTGTCAATCATTTTCCTCACAACATATTATTTTAATTTGACAAATGAATATTTAGATCAATAAATTACTAAGATTTAGAGTACAAAAATTCTATTGACAAATTAAGAATAATTTAAAAATCCTTTTTTGGACCAAAGCTCAACATATAAAGAAGTCAGAGAAAGTATGATTATTAGTGATACTAAGAATCATAGAGTGACTTAATTTAGATATCTTGTTGGTTTGCTCAGAATGGCTCCACGATAAGGCTTCTTTCCAACTTCTCCTAAACAAAACAGGGGTTAGTAGGAACCATGTACCTGTTTTCAAAAAGCCTTCCCAAGACAAAAATATTTCTCGATATCTTGTTTTGCAACTTTTTAATAACAATGCATGAAGGTAACGTTTAGCACTACGTAAGGAAACTCTCTTGTTACAAAGAGACATCTTAACGTTTTCACTAAAGAAAACAACAGTGTTATCTTGACAAGTTGTAACAGGATTTGACTAATGAATGAATTCATGTTTTCTGAGGGAACAATCTATCATATGAGGCTTAGACTCCCCTTGTACCATGATCAGTTCATCACAACTTTCTGTGTTACAGAGAAAATGAGTATTGCACTCACTTATTAATAGATCAATATCAACCTCAACATGAGTATTATTCTTCATGAATTGATTTATCCTGTCAAGAGAATCTTGTTATTTTTGGAAATACGACTCAACATCAAGAGTGAGATTCACAATTTACTTTTTAAGCCCTGTAAATACTTCAAGGGATTTTAACCCAGGCGGAGGAATAACCAGAATTTCTACTATCAATTTAATTAAATCAGTCGTAATAGAAAATTCTGAATCTTCTGGATCTGGTGGTACATTTATTGAGATTGCACTCCTGTCCATATAGTCATATTGCTTCAAGCACAAACTTGTTAGATCTTAAACGTGTTTGCTTGCTCTGATACCAACTGAAAACGCGGGGTACCAAAATACACTACCAACTTTTTCTTAGGCAACCTGTATGGACAAACTTAAATACAATTCCGAGAGTTCAACTTAATGAATATCAATCAAGGAATAATATTTATAGTTATATCTCTTTCTCTCACAATCATAAAGTTTACAGAGACAAGTCTGTGAACCTGATTTACGTGTGAGAGCACTTGGACGATTCCAAAGATCAATATCCAATAATCAATCAAGTCATATCCAATAAACAAATATGGATGTATCTACTTAGATTAATTTACGAACAACCTGTGATATTTCAATTATAAAGATAAACAATATAAAGCGAAAAAGAAATAACACAAACACCAGAAATTTTGTTAACGAGGTAACCGCAAATGTAGAAAAACCCCGGGACCTAGTCCATATTGAATACCAAACTGTATATGTGTCATTGATGTTATTTGGAATGTTTTGAATTGACTTAGAGAGAAATATAGATCTACTGAAAATCTGGATACATGACAGTAAACATACCAGTTCATATACTGGGTCCTGTAGAAAAACCCCGGGACCTAGTCCATATGGAATGTCATGACAGTTGAATTCCAAATAACATCAATGACACATATCAAATGTAGGGAATCAATTGCGCGGAGTCCTGTTGGGATTCTAGAGGCGTAAGGAGCGCGAATGTAACTGGATTTTTGTGAGGGTTTAATTCGGTCTCAACTACATTCCAGTCTGAAGGTATTTGCAGTAGGCTAGAGTCTGTAGCGGCTTAATACAGTTTGGTGTTCAATCTGGACTAGGTCCCGGGGTTTTTATGCATTTGTGATTTCCTCGTTAACAAAATTTCTGGCGTCTTTGTTATTTCTTTTCCACAATATATTATTTATCTTTATAATTGAAATATCACAGGTCGTACATAAATCAATCAAAGTAGATACATTCATCCTTGTTTTTTGGATACAACTTGATTGATTCTTGGATATTGATCTTTGGAATCGTCCAAGTACTCTCACACATAAATCAGGTTCACGGACTAGTATCTGTGAACTTTCTGATTGTGGGAGAAAGAGATGCAACTCTGAATATTATTCCTTGATTGAGATTCAGTAAGTTGAACTCTCGGAATTGTATATTGGTTTGTCCATACAGGTTGCCTAAGAAAAAAGTTGGTCGTGTATTTTGGTACCCCCGCATTTTCAAGGACTATTGACACTAAAAAAGTTGGTAGGCCTAAGAAGGCTCACATTTCCATTATTAAAGATGTTTAAAGAAGCAACATGAAATGTGAGGGGCTTAAATGACCCTCATAAATAGGATGAAGTAGGTAGGTTAATTAGAGATAATAATGTGTCTATGTTAGGCATGCTTGAGACTCATGTCTTGAATGTTAATAATGATATTATTAGGAAAAGAATAAATAGTTCCTGGAGTTTTTTGGATTACTATATTCATAGCCCTTCTGGTAGAAACCGGATTGGTTAGGATCCTAGAGAAGTTTCTATTTCCATTTTGTATTCTTCTTCTCAATTAATTTTTCTAGATGTTTATACCTCTAAAAATCTCAATTTTGTTATCTCTTATGCTTATGGGTTTAATGATGTTTCTCAAAGGGGTTCTTTATGGAATAATATAAAAGCCTTTGCTAGTTTAATAATAAGCCTTGGATGATTTTGGGTGAATTTAATTCTATCATCAACTCTAATGAGAAAGTTGGTGGTGCAGCTGTTAGTCGCAGTCAGACTTATGATTTTCAAGATTGTGTTCTTGAAGCTTGTTTGCTTGATCTATCATATTTTTGTTTTCTCTTTAGTTGGTGGAATCAACAATAGGGGAGTTGTAGAATTGGTTCTAAGCTTGATATATTTTTGGTTAATTTGGAGTGGCTTCATCAGTTTGATAATTCAAAAGATGAATTCCTGACTCAAGGTATTTCTGATCATTCCCCAACTATAGCCACTATATTGAGAAAAGACTTCATGGTCCTCCTCCTTTTAGGTTTATCAACTTTATTACATAAGAACATGACTTCATGGAGATTGTTAGAGATGCTTGGAAGCATAAGTTGGTTGGAAATTCCATGTTTGTCCTTGTTACTAAGTTGAAGAGAGTTAAACAGATTTTGGTCAAATGGAAAAAAGGCAAGTTTTTGTTGAGACTCTTGAAGCCAAAAAGGAGATGCAATGTGCTCAAGAAAATATTCAAAAAGCTCCTCTTTGTCCCGTTGTGGCTAAGATTGAGGGAGAAGCTGTTTCTAAGTATTCTACTCTTGCAAAGTATGAAGAATCCATATTGAAGCTAAATTCAAGAGTTCAATGGCCTAATATTGGTGATTCTAATATTTAATTCTTTCATAACTCTCTTAAGAAAAGGATATCCAGAAACAATATCTTAACTCTTTATTCTAGTTCTGGTGAGCAGCTGGTAGATGATATTCCTATGGCTAAAGAATGTATTGACTTTTATTCTTTTCTTTTTGATGAACTAAAGCTCCATGGTTGTGATGATAGTATCTTTGACTCTCTTCAGTTCAATAATGTTGTGGATCAAGATATTTCAAATGATTTGATTAGATATCTTTCTAGAGATGAAATTCTTCATGCTCTTTCTATCATTGGCTCAAATAAGGCTCCAGGTGCTGAAGGGTTTTCTAGAGCTTGTTGGTCAATTATTGGTGATGAATTTTTTGTTGCTATCAAGAATTTCTGCTCCAAATATAAAATGTTAAAGGAAGTTAATAATACTTTCATCACTCTTTTAGCTAAATGTGCAAACCCTTCTGCAGTGACTGATTTCCGACATATTGCTTGCTACAATGTTATTTATAAGTGAATTACTAAGATCATTTCTTTAAGGATGAAAAAGAATATGAAAGTTTTGATCAGTGCAAATCTATATGCTTTTGTGTCTGGTAGATCAATTCAAGACAATATTCTGGTTTCTTATGAGCTTGTCAGGAACTACCATATTTCTAAGAGAACTCCTAGATGCTCTGTCAAGATTGATTCTAAGAAGGCATATGACGCAGTTAATTGGAATGCAGTGATTAATGCTCTAAAAAAGATGGGGTTTCCTGGGAAATTCATTCATTGGATTTTCCTTTTCCTTTCCACTGCAAAGTACTCTATTTTAAATAATGGGTCTCCTTATGGATTTTTTGGTGCTGGTAGATGTCTAAGGCAAGGTTGTCCTCTCTACCCTCACTTGTTTGTGATTGTGATAAAAATTCTCAATATTATTATTCAACAACAAGTGGTTGCCGGCACTTATAGTTTTCATCACAGATGCTCCTTAACTAAGCTGACTCGTTTATGTTTTGTTGATGATGTGTTGGTCTTTATTAAAGGTAACATTGTTTCTGCCATTGTACTTAAATCCTGTCTTGATAAATTTAATAGTTGTTCAGGGTTAGAGATAAACAAACAAAAATCATTTATCTATTCTTCAACAATTGATCCTACTACTCTTGATCATATAGTTGCTTATTTGGATTATTCAACGGATACTCTCCCTGTTAGATACTTGGGTATGCCACTTTTTTCTACTAGACTTTCATTTGAAGATTATCTTCCCTTAATCTCTAGAGTCATTGCCAGAGTTAGGTCTTGGAAAGCAAAACATCTTACTTTTGCTGGTAAAATATTTCTTATTAAATATGTTCTTTATGGTATGGTGTATTGTTGGCTCTCCTGCTTTATCCTTCCTAAAAGAGCCATCAAGGAACTTAACAGAATCTTTAAGAGAATTATATGGGTGGGATCTGATCTTGGTAAGAAACACAACCCAATTGGTTGGATGTTATTTGTCTTCCTTATGTTGAAGGTGGTCTTGGAGTCAGAGATTTGTCTCTTATAAATATAGCCGCTAACCTAAAACATAAACGGGATATTGTTTCTGGATCTCAAAGTGTTTGGACTCGCTGTGTTGAAAGAAATTTGATTAAGAATAGAGATTTCTGGAAACTAAAGACCCCCAAGACTCCTCTTCGTGTTGGAGAAGAATTCTAGAGCTTAGAGACATATCCAAAAATAAGTTTGGTTTTATTCTTGGGTATGGGTCTAAATTTATCCAAATGGGAGAGTAACAGATTGTGTGGATTCTGACACTGTCAATGAGTTATTTCCTTATAAAAATACTTTGGTTTCTGATTACATTGACACTGGATCCTGGAAACTTCCTCCTGCTTCTTCGGAAAATGCTCAACATGTGATTCTAAAATTTCAAATGTGGACTTTAACCATGTAGAGACTGATGTTGTTATTTGGAGACCTAATTCTCATGGAGTTTTTTTCTATCAAAGATACTTATAGAACTATTGTTATTCACAAAGATCCAGTAAAGTGCCATTCTTTAGTTTGATTCAAGAACCACATCACTAGGAAATCTTTCAATGTGTGGGTGGCTCTTCATGGAAAACTCAAGACTAGAGCTAAATTGAAACAATGGGGTATTCTTGAAAATCCTTCTTATATGTTTTGTGATGGAAGTATTGAAACCGAAGGTCATTTGTTCCATGACTGTCATTTTGCTTCTATCATTTGGCATGGTTTACTGCTCAAGATGGGTTATGACAGAAATGCCTGTGATAGTTGGAGGAAGAGATTAACTGGTGCATTGAACAATTTGTTGGATCAACTTTTATTCGTTCTATCAAAAAACTAGTTCTCACTGGTTTTATTTATCAACTTTGAAGGGGAAAGGAATAATAGGATCTTCACTTCTAAAAAGTGTTCCACTCTGCAGGTTAGTCTCCAGATTGTTCAGGATATCCATTTGAAGCTGGGTATTCATCCTAGTTCCTTAATTGACAGTTCAAATCATAAAAGATTCATGCAAAATTGGAATGTTGATTGTTGTTTCACTGTTAAGGTTGTTATTCCTTACACCTGGCTTAAACCAGAAGGAGATGCTATTATGGTGAATACAGATGGATCAAAAAAGAATTTTTCTGGAGGGAGTGGAGCTATTCTCAGAGATAAGCATGGGGATGTCATTAACTGTGCTATTGGGGGTAGCAGTCCTATCTCAGCTCCATCTCATGAGCTTCAGGGGTAGAACTGAGACTTATGTTAGCTGCTTTTCATGAATTTCAGGACATCCATACGTGTCTGGATTCCATGACTATTTACTTGCTTCTAAAGAGTGAAAATCCAAAACCACCTTGGAATATGATGCTGATTTGGATGAGAGTTCAATCTTTACTTGGACAATTCAAGATTGTCAATTTCAATCACTGCTTCAGGGAAACAAACAGTGCAACTGATTTTCTTACTAGCAAACATCCTAACCAGAGGTTGCCAGATGGGGAAGAAGCAATTACTGCTTCGAGTTTAAGGAAATTTTGCATAGGCATAAAATTGGGAAGATTTATTTTCGATTTGTTCGAGCTTGTTGTTTTTGTTTTGACTTTGGCTTTGATGCCTGTTTTTTCGATTTTTATTTTGTCTTTGAATTTTAGCCCAGTTGATTGTATAAAAATAAATAAAAATTGATTGCTTTCTAGGTTTTTTTCCTAAACCTAATCGGTAACTTCCAATCACGTAAATCGATGGTTCAAACCGCATTCCAATGCTGGCATTTCCTATTGAGTTAAGAACTTCTGTCCTAAAAATAATGATATCCCAATTATAACCCTTCCCTACTTGTAAACAAGCATTTTTTGTATTTTTGGGTTTGTTCTAATAAATTCTTATTTCAATCAATTAATAATATTGGGAACAATTGGCTGAGCTTAAGGGTTTCATGTATATCACTTACGGAGGATCTTGATCTTCCAAATCTTACAAATGAGATTAATATAAAATATGCAAGGGTAGTTCCAACTTCCAACCTTAAAATGATCTTTTAAGCACACGCCTCTTTGGTCAAACAATGTTAAAAGTGAATTTATTAAATCATGATTCATGCTTGTTAAATTAAGAATTTAATCAGCATATTAGATGGCTTGACAAACGGGTTTCCAATCATATTTCTTTTATAATAGCAACTTCTCGCTGGACACTATAAGATTTAGATGCCCTTAAATCTTCGTCTGCCCAATGTTTCTTCTTTTTTGGTTCACGATTGCTTGGAAACTGAAACTCTAAATCGACGACCAAAGAATCAAATAGCATGACAAATCATGTACCTTGTGTGTTTGACCTGGATGGGGACGTAATATGCGTCTCAATACCACGATAGTAACCGCATTTTATTGCAACTTGTAAAAGGGCTCATGATTATCGTACTGCTTGGAGCTTGGTGATGACCCCTGATGAAATTCAAGGGACAAATTTTATGCAACATCTGTTTACGTAGGTTGTGTCATCTTTTTCTGGTTGGCAATCCTTCAATATCACTTGTAGTCACTGGAAAATTTCCTTCCTTCCTCCCTTACTTTATTTTGTTTTATGCGGTGTTTAATTAGAGAAGGCAAGAACATACATTTCCACAAATGAGTGTCCTACTGTGGACCTAAAGATACCACTCTCATAACGGCTTGCCTTCCTCCGTTAATTCAAACTAAACACATCCTAATCCGCAGGGAAATGAATTTCCCTAGATTTCTTTGTTTCATTTTTCAGGCTTTTTTACTTTGACATCGATCAGTTCTCTGGTTAAAGTAGAAAGCAGGGATCCTTCTAGATTTTCATTTTTTCTCTCGCGAAATGACACCCCTCCTCTCCACTTCCTTTTAACGTACGTTACATACCCATCATCCCCTCGTATTAGACAACCAATAATAATTCACCATTTGGGATCAGCTGAAATCTGCCCACGTAAGTATCAAGTGGTCCCATCAGAAATCTCTGATGGAGATAAATCATAATTTGGTCCTTAAAATATAATCTAACGGACAAAAACGTAAAAAGCACCGGATCTTAGATCAAGCAAATGGCAAAACAAAAGTTAACCACTAACTCCCGGACTCGGACTAGATAATACCGCCAGCCACCACTATCTTGCGCATAACACCAGACAATTAATTCTCAGAATATTTCCAGCACACAAGTATCTTTCCAAGGCCGGCTTAGGTGCTTGAGATAGATTATAAATTGTTGCAAGTGTCACAAACAATCTTGTCCATCACTACGCCTCCTTAGTCAATTTAGGTAAAACTATTTTGACCTTTTTTTCCCCTGATTCTTGTTTGGTTTGATTTTATTTTGTTAAACTTTAATTTTTGTTTAATAATTTTTAGTATATAGTTTGAGAATTCTAATCAGAAGAGTAGTTTTTGTGGTGAAAAATCTATACAGTGATTGTTGTTGGGGTGGATCATTTGACAAAATTGATTAAAATGTGTAGTTTTCTTCTATTGAAACAGATTTTTTTGTTGTTGTTTAAAGTTTAATTCTTCCGCTATGTTGTTTAAGTTGACTTATTCATTTCTAGGGTTTTTTTTGTGGTCATCTGATGGCTCGTGGGGATAGATAAACAAAATTTAGAACTATGAAACCAAATGGGAATCGGTCAGTCAATTCTTGGTATATTGATCTATATTTTAGCTAGTTGAAACCAGAGTGTTGAATGGAGATTTATTTTTTCTCTCCCTTGATGTATGTTTTAGGGTTTTAGATCATTCCGCATTAAGGTTATAGTACGGATACTATCATTTATTTGAAATGCATATAACTTATTTGATCATTGTTCAGTAACTCCATAACAAACTTAAATACTCTGTACTCGATGGCGTTGGATTTCATTACGATTATACTACTTATTTACTTACCATGACTATAATTGCGGAAAATGCATATAACTCATTTGCTCAATCTTCAGTAAATCTATTAACTCACCGACACCCTCTCTCTGCTCAATGGCATTAGGTTTCATGCTCAATTAGTTTGATTAAAGTTTTGTGTTTTTCTGTTTTGAAAGATATCTTTACAAAATGGTTGAAGAGAAGGGAAGAATCGCGAAAGATGTTACTGAAGTAAGTTGATTTTCTCAGCTTATTACTATCGGTATTTCTAGTTCCAAAATTAAGCGTGAAGTCGCTGGGTTAAAATGGAAATTTAATAGTTATCTGATTTTATTCCGGCAGTTAATCGGAAACACCCCATTGGTCTACCTCAACAATATCGTTGATGGATGTGTGGCCAGAGTTGCTGCGAAGCTGGAGATGATGGAACCTTGCTCCAGCGTTAAAGACAGGTAAAGATATCAGTGGTTTCAGTTTTATTCTCTAGTTGTGACATTGACCGTGATGTACGGAAAATATGAGAGAGCGATTTTGGTTCATTGGGTGATGTACAAAAATTGAGAGTGTGGCCCAAAAACCTTAAATGGCGATCCAATATGCTTGAATCTGATTTTGTTTGTTGCATTGTCGTTTGTAGGATTGGGTATAGTATGATCACTGATGCAGAAGAGAAAGGCCTTATCACCCCTGGGCAGGTTGGTTTTTATTTATGTGAACACTTGCCGAGAAAGATTAGTTTGTCTAACTTAACAGATTCTTCTGAATTAGAAATCTACTTTTGAATTACACTCTCCTTAATATGCTGGACTCGGGAAACCTCACACCCTTTTTGAAGTCTCTACTCTCTGGCACTTGAATAATTTTGCACTGGAATCTATCAGATTGATTTAGAACCTTTATGTTTTCTTTGGTGTCTTTCTTTGTCTGACAAGTTTATTAGTTAAAGAAGGCTATAAGAAGTAGTCTGGTTTGCTTCAACACTTTTTTTGATACTTCAAAATCGTAGTTTTGAAACCACTGTTTCTAATGAATATAGTTCATATAAGACTTGCATGTAAACTTTCGTGTGAATTTGACTTTGTAGTGACAATGATTGTTTGTAGAGTGTCCTCATTGAGCCAACCAGTGGTAACACTGGCATAGGGTTAGCATTCATGGCTGCTGCTAAGGGTTACAGGCTCATCATTACCATGCCAGCTTCAATGAGTCTTGAGAGAAGGATCATCCTCCGAGGTTTTGGTGCTGAGCTGGTCCTTACTGACCCAGCAAGGGGTATGAAAGGTGCAGTCCAGAAGGCCGAAGAGATAATGGCAAAAACCCCTAATTCATATATTCTTCAGCAGTTTGAAAACCCAGCCAACCCAAAGGTATGCTTGGATCAATTTTTGGGAAGTTTCTGCTAGCTGCCTGGATGAATCTTGATAATGGTTGTGTTTTATGGTACAGATTCACTACGACACAACTGGACCAGAGATCTGGAAAGGCTCCGGAGGCAAAGTTGATGCCTTTGTGTCTGGAGTTGGAACTGGCGGAACCATAACAGGTGCAGGGAGATACCTCAAAGAGCAAAAGCCTGAAATCAAGGTTAGTTTTTTCATCTAGCGATAAGTAACCGCATCCGTGTATGTTATCCATGTCTATGTATCAAATTAGGGCATACCCAAATAATTGTGTCTATCCCTATACTGCTGATCTTCTTTAATTTTCTTGTTAAGCTTATTGCCGTTGAACCAGTTGAAAGTGCTGTTCTATCAGGAGGAAAGCCTGGTGAGTTTCATATATTTCAAGTCTCCTTTCTGTTTCTCCTCAGTGTATTTGATACCTTTTTCTTTGGGCAATGTATATTTCTTAGTGTTATTAGATGATCAAGGGTGCTCCTCATTTTGTACTGTTATTGTCCTACATACTATTTAATTTCGGCTAAACGATTCAATTGTTGTTATTCCAATACTGAATCTCTATTCTCATCCTCAGTGTAGGAAACAAATTTGGGTATCTCATTGTTGTCAATTAAGGAGATTTTTTCCCCCCCATCTGTATATGTTACCTTCTAACTATTCAAATGTCTACATCTGCTTGATCATTAAATGAATAATTGTCATGTGACTATGTTGAGAAGAGAAGTCTCTCTTTACACCTTTAACTAAGTAGTGATAATTAGTGTACTATCTCTTTACTTTTTGCATCACGTGTTTTTGTGGTAAATCTGGTTCTCTTCATGATATTTGATTCGACTCAGCACCATGGTTATTTCCTCATTTTGTTTGCTTCCTACTTCCTATTATCGTAGGTCCACACAAGATCCAGGGAATTGGTGCTGGCTTTATTCCTGGTGTACTGGAAGTTAATCTCATTGATGATGTTGTTCAAGTAAGTCTTTGTATCACTCTATGTTAGAATTCCATTTGAGGAGTGATCTGAATTCTTCTAGTCATAAAGAAATATACAATTGAAGGATAGTAATCTACTGATTACAAGATTCACTTCTTGCAGTACATATAGTAACGTTCAGTGTCCTTTGGGCTCCATTATTCCCCAGTCGTCCTATATTAGTGACTAGTGACCAATTACATAAATTCCACATAAGTACCTTCTGGTGGTACACAAATCGACTTTATATATGTATATATATATATATATTCTGAACTAATAGTTCGTGAGAGGGTACTAGCTTCTTCTGTGTTGAAGAATTACAAAGTTGGCAGGTCGATGGGTACACTTCTACCAGATGTACCTATTTGAACCTGAATTTGAACTAATAAGAATCTTCCAAACAGGTTCCATCCATGGATGTTCATTTGCCAACCTAGTATTGAGAAGTGAGAACCTAGTCTAAGGTCTGGTTTTGGGGTTGGAACTGGTGACAGTGGGTCCTTACAATAATCATGTGTTCCCTAAATGAAGTGTCACTCACTGACTCACATTGAAAGATGTTCTTGGTAGGTGAAGAAGAAGAATCCATTAGTGAGTTCTTTTGTTTTAATATTCTATTCCATGTCTTTCAGGTGTCAAGTGAGGAAGCTATTGAAACTGCAAAGCTTCTTGCAGTGAAAGAAGGGCTATTTGTAAGTTACCACAACTTGTTATTTCACGTTCACGTTGTGGTTACTGTAATCAATCCTGCTATCAAGTCTAATTGCTAAGCATTACGTTTTTATATGAGTTCATCTAGACCTTGTCCATAATTACTAATGAATAAGAACAATAATTTTGTTAGGTTGGGATTTCATCTGGAGCTGCCGCTGCTGCTGCCATCAAGGTTGCAAAGAGGCCAGAATATGCAGGGAAACTCATTGTTGTAAGTTTAACACTGTTTTCTTTACTCAAATGTTCTGACCTAGTTCTTCTGTGTCAAACTACTAATGCTCCATTACCAATTTTACCATGGGCGTTCCAAAAGATTCTTTTCTTATCTGATCTCAACATTAAAGAATTTACAGGATTGAATAAACTACAGAAGAGATTCGATTCGAAGTGTAACTGGAACGATTTCGTCTACTGATATTTGATTTGGTTGCCTATATTGCAGGTGATTTTCCCTAGCTTTGGAGAGCGATATCTCTCCTCTGTTCTGTTTGAATCAGTGAGACGGGAGGCAGAAAACATGGTTTTCGAGACATGATAAGTTGCAATGCCGACCAGCAGCGACAGATAGAAAGAGCAAGAGAGTGCAACTATACCATTATCTTCTATGCTGTTGCTCAAGTGTGAAGATGCGGTTACATTGTTCTTAAGCATTAAGGTTTTACATTACTTTTCTCACACTAGACTATCTTTGCTCAAATAATACCAATAAGTTTATCCAATGTTTTATCATATGTATTAGGGCTGTTAACTTTGAAATGTAAGGAATGTTGTCAGCAAGGTTGATGGTATAATAAAGTTTCAATTGTTCATTACTGCTGTCCTCCTAGTGAAAAGTCCGAAAAATCCAATTCCTAATGTGTTTCTTGCAGGCTTTATCTTAAATGATCTCAGAAGTTCTTTGTCAACTCAGATTCTTCAGTTGCATTTAGCTTAATTTACTCATCCTGAAAGTTGGGGCTCACTCTTTTAACATCTGTGAAAGTGACTTGATACTTTTATTCTCCTTTTAATCGGAAAATATACATCACTACTAAAAATTTACCGTCTTATAGTTGCATTATCTTCCTCCATTTTGTCTGAAGGAAATTTAGAGGAGACTTTTCTCTACAACTAGAACTTAAAACAGCAAAACTAGAATTAGCAAACATGAGGACCAAGGAGCATTTCCAGCCTTTGATAAACTTAAATTTACTTGCACAATTTGGGTGAACTACACGTAGTCATATTAGCACTTCCTGCTGAACCATTGAGAGGATTCACCACATTCACCCTATTACTCCACTTAAAAACTGATGATGGTTCATTGTTCTTGTTGGCTATCAGGATTGTTGTAGCCATGTGCTACAAAGCTTATGCCGATGTAACAGTGCTCCATAGCGTTGCTTTGGTCATGGTGATTGAGATCGCAAAGAAGATGGTTAAAAAAGAAGGTATGAAGGATATCAATTCTAGTGAGGATGTCAACAGTGCTGCTGATGATCCTGTGAAGCTGGCGCGAGTAGTCTGTGTTGCAGTTGTTGATCGTGCGCAGATGGTGATTGAAGTTTGAGGGTTCATGGGCTTTTCTTCAATGTTTTATCTGTTGAGGGCCTGTTTATCCTTCTTTAGAACCGTTTCTTGGGGACTACTCAAAAAATGGGGGGACTACTCTTAAGTTTTTGGGGTGGATATTGGTAGTAATTTTCAGTCACCCCTTATCTGATTTTTTTTTAATATCTACTTTACCCTTGATGATTAACTTAGTGTGATGATTAATTAGTGTTAGTGTAATGATTAATAACTGATTAGTTAGTGATTAGTGAGTTATTAATAGGATTGTTTTGTTATAAACATTATTTTGAGAGAGAAGAAGAAGAAGAAGGAAATAGGAAGAAGAAGATGGGTGAACCCAAAAAATCTTTTTTTTGAGTTTAGTAATTGTGATAGAGTGATTCATGTGATGATACCTCAGAATCAGAATCAGAACCCCCTTCACCTCCTAGTATATTTGTCAATACTTCTAATGATCCAAATATGAGTTATTTGTTAGATGATGAAAACTTTTCGCCCCAAACTCAAGCAAACGAACCAAATGATGGATTTTATCAGCCACAACCTGAAGATGAAGCTATGGGTACTCAGGTATGTCTCATATTTAGTTAATGTAGCTTGAATTGTGCAAATATTTGGCCAAACTGAAAATTTCAGAAACAAAATTCAGTTAGGTCAACCTAGTTTGGTTATCTAATCTGCAGAAAATGTAACCGAACCTTTCTGAATGTGTAGTTCGGTTACTAAATTTAGCAGACGCGGGTAACCGAACTACATTTTAATGGAGGTTTTTGGGAGTTCGGTTATGTTTTTCCAGAAAATGTAACCGAACTATTTTTATAGAGTTTACAGTTCATAGTTCGGTTTAGTCGATTTAAGTACTTATGTTACCGAACTTTGTGTTCGGCAAGATTGCAGAATAATTTTAAAGGGAGTAGATAACCGAACCTAAAGTTCGGTTTAGTCGAGTTTTTCATTTTCATGGCCGAACTTTATCATAGAAAATATAAAGATTGAGTTCGGTAAGGCCCCAAAATCCTTTATGGTTGCGAGGTAACCGAACTTTGTGTTCGGTAGGGTCGATAAAAAATTTTACATTGCCGAAATTATAAGTGTTTCTTGTTTGTGGTATTGACGTTGTGCTATTACTTGTAGGTTCCATGTGATCCAATAGAAACAATGGAAAATCAACCTTCCCCAGTTGGTATTTTGTATGATGATACATCCCATCACTACATGAAAGACTTGGTATTCAAAAATCCGGAAGATGCAAAGAGTTTGGCTCGACAACATGCACAAAAAGACATGTGTGTATTAGTATTGAATGGGAGACAAAGCAATACTCGCTTTGAAATGGTTTGTGAGAGAAGCGGTGATCCCGATAAAAGCCACAAGAGGAAGGGTTATGTTTATAAAGGAAAGACAAATAGGAAGAACAAAACTTTCTCAAAGAAGATTAATTGTCCATTCAAGCTTGCATTTAATTACAACGAAGATTTGGGTGGATGGGTTCTCTACAGGGTTATGCAAGGTTGTCATAATCATCCTCGTCCGGAGAATCTTGAAGGACATTTCATGGCGGCAAAGCTAACTCCTCAAGAGATGGACAAGGTAGCTAAAATGAGGACAATGGGTATTTCACCGGTTCAAATGCTCCAAATACTAAAGGAGGATAACCACTCATCTTTGTCCACAATTTACAATGCAATTGAGACAATTATAAGGAAGGAATGGAGAGATATACAAGTAATTCAACAATTGTTTTTTTTTGTCTTAATCCTCGACCCTTTGCTCATCTCTCCTAGAAAAAAAGCAAGCACCCCAGTGGCCCAAAAGTATTTGTTCATCTCATCGAGATGCTCCAACAGCTGTAGATAATGTGCATCCACCCTATTTCCAGAAGTGTTGGGGAAAATGACAGTTCCTATCTGATATAACCAATAAGCGGTGACATGATGCCTAAAGGTCTCCCTGTCCATCACCAACTTTCCTTTCTCCACCTTCTTTTCTATCCCTCCAAATGTTGCCTTCAACTTTACCAACTTGAATTTCTTCACCTTCTTCGTCAATGTTCCATTTGCCTCTCTTGGATTATACTCATCGCCACGTTTAGGGGACCTCACCGAACGTCTAAACTCACATTGAGCCTTTCTTGCATCCCATCCTAGACATTTTAGAGCCAATTCTTCAAGAGCTTCATAAGACATCGAGGGGTTGTAGCCTTCTCGAAGACATTTACCTTCCACTGGTAAGCCGGTGATATTATGGAAATCATCGGGAGTAATTCCCATCTCGCCAAATGGAAGATGCATAGTATATGTCTCGGGATAATGCCTCTCGAGAAATGTGGATACAACAACAGCGTCAAATTCCACATGTGCGTACTCAACAGCTCTCCATAACACACATTCTTTAACATTCGCTTGAAACTCATCACACTCCAATGTTAGATCCCATTTGGACGCCTTTTGACGTTTAATAAGACGAACTGCATCATTATGATCCTACGAAAAGAACATAACACTATTAATACTTGACGAAAAATATCCAAAGAAAAAAAATGTTTTGTTAGTTAAGAATGAACTTAAAGAATACCTTTGTCGCATAGATCTTCGCAGCCCATGAGTGTTTGTAGCCAAACAATGTTGCCCCTCCATCATTTGGAGTACCATAAGTTGGGTTGCGAGGTGAAAAACACAAATGAGCCGGGGGAATGTGTGAGTATCTAGCACTAGGTCGCTTCGGCTTCTTTTTCTCTTTAACAGGAAAAATTCCTTGCTCATCTGACGACTCCTCCTCTTCCTCCTCATCTGTATCTCCCTCATATCCCTCCTCTTCCTCCTCTTCATCCTCTCCCTCTTGTTCCTCCTCTTCATCTTCATCCTTGTCTTCCTCTTGTCCTTCTCCTTCTTTTCCCTGTCCTTTTTCTTCTTCCTCTACATTTTCAACGTGTTCTCTTTATTGTTCAACCTATTCATTTCCTTGGTCTTCATTTTCTTGGTCTTCATTTTCTTGCTCTTCTTCATCATCATCCTCTTCTTCAATAACATTATCAATTATATTCTCCATCACCTATCCATTCACATCTTGTATTACATCACGAACATTCTCTTGGTTCACTTCCGGTAACGAGCCCCCTCCATGTTTAGCATTTTTGGCACCACGGTTTCAGAAATCTAAATGTTTTGCTCCACGAGGGGTGGGAGTTTTCAAATCCTCATCTAGGTGTAGTTTCAATATTTTTCCTTTGTTCCTAAAGAACAAAAACCAAGGTATTAGCTACACATAATAGAATATTGTATTATCAAATCAAATAGAACTAAAGAATGAAGTAAACACAACATTTGGAGTTAACAGACTATAGTTCGGTTATCTGATAAAAATTGCGAGGTAACCGAACTACATATTTCACAAGATCGGTAACCTGATAAAAATACAGAAGAACCGAACTACTTATTTCACAAGATCGGTTAGCCAAAAAATTTATCGACAAAACTGAACCCATTCTTTCAAATGAAAAACTGAGTTCGGTTACGAAAGTTTTTTTTGTGAGCACACCGAAATACTTATTTCACAAGATCGGTTACCAAAAAATTTTATCGACAAAACCGAATCCATTCTTTCAAATGAAAAACTGAGTTCGATAACAGAAGTTTTTTTTGCGAGCACACCGAACTATGTAGTTCGGTGAACAGATATTAGTCTACTTAAACAAACTATTCTTATTTTGGAAGTTCGGTTAGAAAATCTAGTGTTTGACAAAAACTCTCCTAGCCGAACTGGCTACTGTAACTACCATTTTCAATGAGTTTTCATGATTTCTAATCGATTTCTTCAACAAATAACGAATTAAAAAGAATGGGTATGAAGGAAATTACCCGCGGATTTGCATTTCACTCGAATCAGACTTCTTTTTTCCTGTTGGATGCTTGATTTGGTCTCTCAAATTTGCTTGAAGTTGTTTATCAATTTGAAATTGATTTGGGAGATTCGCTATACTTGCAAGTCCAGGACTCAATCCTGTAATTCTTGGTGTCTGCTTAGAACACATTGTTTATAAAGATTGATTAATCGACGATGAAATTTTTTCGAATCGACGATTAACATCGATGTCTACGAAGAAGAAGAAGAGAAGAAGAAGAGAAGAAGAAGAAGATGAAGAAGAAGAAAAAAAAATAATCAGTTTTGAAACCGATTTTAAGTTTTAATTTAGGTTTTAATAAGATTTTAATTAGTGGGTTAGATTAGTGGGTAGTGGGTTAGATTGGGTTATTAGGATTAGTTATAACCTTAATTAGGGTGAGGGCAGATTAGTCTTCCCTAATATTTTAGGATACCCCTTATAATGTAGGGTGGACATTTCTATCACAAAGTAGTCCCCCGCCTTTTATGAGTAGTCCCCAAAAAATCGTTCCTTCTTTATTGTTTTCTAGTTTTTTAGTTTGGGGGCCCATTTTGGGACCGAAGTTATTTCTTCTTTAGTTTCTAAAGGGTATGGGACCTTCAGCACCCAAGTAATTATTTGTAATTATGGTTTTTTCTTTAATAATTATTTGATCTAGCAAAAAGAAAAACTCCCTAAAGAGCAGGTGTAAGGCGAGTTTGGCTGTGAGTTTTAGAAATGTGGTTTTCTGTTATGTTGTGGTATGCTGTGATGTGTTGTATTGTGGAAATAACAACATGACGTTCCGTAAACTATAATTTATAAATCACTGTGAAATTAACAAATTGTTAATTCTGTTTGATAAACTGTAATTCTGAATTGTTGATGATGTAGTTAATGACGAAAATAAACATGTTTTTCAAAAATTAATTTTAAATACACTTTAATTATAATAATTATATTTTTAATTCAGATATATTTTGAAAAAGTGGGGGTACAACAACCACACCCAATATTTTGCTTAGCAATATGTATGGACAAACTCCAATATACTTTCTAGAGAATCAACTAGACAGTCATACTCAATCTAGATAAAAAGTATATCAAAGAGTTTATATCTCAATCTCTCGATTTGATATATACTAAAGGAAATAGAAATCTGCGAGTCTTTATCAAATACTAGAGAGATAACTTGGATGGTACCAAAGACCAATATCCATGTGTCAACCAATTTAAATCAACAACCAAAAGGTCGGACATTCTAATTGATTGAACAACGCACAACCTGTGATATTTCAATTATATAACAAAATATAATACGGAAAAGAAATAACACAAACACCATAATTTTGTTAACGAGGAAACCGCAAGTATAGAAAAACCCCGGGACCTAGTCCAGATTGAACACACACTGTATTAAGCCGTTACAGACACTAGCCTACTCCAAATTAACTTCGGTCTGGACTGTAGTTGAACCCCAATCAATCTCACACTGATCCAATGTACAGTTATGCTCCTACGTCTCTGATCCCAGCATGATGCTATGTACTTGATTCCCTTAGCTGATCTCACCCACAACTAAGAGTTGCTACGACCCAAAGTCGAAGACTTTAATAAACAAATCTGTATCACACAGAAAAGTCTATGGTAATAGATAAATCTGTCTCCCACGAATATACCTACGAGTTTTGTTCCGTCTTTTGATAAATCAAGGTGAACAGGAACCAATTGATAAACCGGACTTATATTCCCGAAGAACATCCTAGTATTATCAATCACCTCATAATAATCCTAATCGACGCAGCGAAAAAAGGTATTGTGGAATCACAAACGATGAGACGAAGTGTTTGTGATTACTTTTCTGTCTTGCCTATCGGAGATATAAATCTCGAGCCAATTATTACAATTGTACTCGTAACGATATAAACAACAAGACCAGATCACACAATTACGAGAAAGTAGTATCGGTCTGGCTTCGCAATCCCAATGAAGTATTTAAGTCGTTAACCTGGTAGAAGAAAAAAAAACCAAAGGTTAAAGGAGAATCGACTCTAGCTATGCAACTAGTATCACACGTAAGGTGTGGGGATTAGGTTTCCAAGTTGCTAGAGTTCTCCATTATATAGTCTTTCAAATCAGGGTTTGCAATCAATGTTAGCTTGGTAACAAAGCATTAAATATTCACTGTTAGTGAAAACCTAATTAGATTCAAGCTAATATTTCTCAACCGTTGGATCGAAAACTTAGCTTGTTACACACAAATGAAATGTCCAATTTTGGGTTTATGTAGCCGTTCCCAAACATTAACATTTGTTGGTTCAACAATAGTTAACCAAATAGTTAGCCATATGATTACTTTCATATCCACCATATTCTTCTTCACCATAACTAGTTCAAATGACTCAAATGAACTAGTTAGAGAGTTGTTCAATTGCTTAATCTTATGTAACTACGCAAGACACAATTGAAGCAAAAACGGTTTGATTCACTAGAATCGGTTCATGAACTTTATAGCCACGGTTTGCAAAAGCATTCCTTAGTTTATATAAACATGAGTTCAAGAACAATCGATTTGAGATATAACCTGCTCAAGTTCGCGGACTGGGTTCGCGGACTTAAGCTCACTGAAGGAGTTCACAAACTCCAGCAGAAATTTTTCGGGTCGAGAACTTCCGCCAGTTCGCGGACTTGGCTCACGCCACATTCCGTTTATCTTGATCAACAAAGTTCGCAAACTTTGGTTCAAGGAATAAGGACTTATACATATATGTGTTTCCACAACAGTGCTTATATCCTACCAATGGTTATGTAATCTAAACTCTCATTTCAATCATTAAAATGTTCTCAGAGGACGTTATATAGTCGTTATTCACATACCATTTTTCGTCAGAGCAATTTCCAAAGTGATTTAAACATAACATGACATTCGTCACTAGGTAAATATGAATTTTGCTAAAGCGAAAGCTTACCAACACATATTTCGAGAAATAGATAGGCGAATTACACTCGGCTCGAATTAGCAAATGTGTATAATGAAAGTCTATATATCAAAACGACTTTTGTCTCAAGAATAGGAGATAGGGTAGATAGACTTTTGAGTGACAGATAAGTTCAAGTCTCCACATACCTTTTAGTCGATGAAGATCCACCAGTTCCTTGAGTAGTTCTTCGTCTTGTATGATGATTTCCATGGAGTCTTGAGCTCAACTACATTATTTTATAGTTTTATCATTTTTTTATCATTTAATAAAGAATTTTTAATTATAATAAATTATATTTTTAATTCAAATATATTTAAGTAAATTAACTCTACTTCACGTTGCGGACTACCAACCCTATGACCATACAGACTGCGACTTCTCTTTATGACCAACATCTTGTCCAATATTTGCGTCAGCTGGTGGTGGGAGATGGTGCTGGTTTTGGTCCGGTGAAGCAATGGCTAGTCAACTTACCTATTAAATATGGTGGTTTTGGTGTTTACACCAGGTCTGACACCGGCAAATTTTGTTACTTGGCAGCGTATGCACAAACTCAGCACCTAAAGCATAACATTCTAAAGCTTGCATCCCCTTCAGATCTGAACCCCAGTTTTGAATATGATCTACAAAATTTTACACAAGCTTTCGGTACTCCAGTTTCCAACTTCGATATCAATGACGCTGCCCCCCCCCCTCCCCATTTCATGAAGACCCTGGCAGCTAAGTACTTTGATGTTGTTAAGGAAACTCTACCCTCAAACTTTACTTTAAATGACAGAGAAGTTATCTTATGACAGCACAACAGGGTGAAACATGCTATGGACTTCCTAAAGGCCATTCCTATCGTCGGATTAAACCAACTTGTCGGGCCGAGACAATTTAGTGTTGTGCTCCAATACCATTTAGGCATACCTTTCTTTAATGCCGAAAGTTTGTGTTCCATTTGTGCAAGGCCCATAGACCAATATGGTGATCACGCATTACATTGTGCGAGTGAAGTGGGTCTCAAATTTAGGCATGATATGTGTAGGGATGTCACTGCTGACATGTGCTACAAGACCGGAGTTGCCGCAAGGAAAGAAGTGTCATTGGGATTCCTCTCCAACAGTGCCAAATCTTTAAAGCCAGCAGATGTTCTTGTCTACAACTGCATTGATTGTAAAGATGTTTGCTTCGACGTTACATGGATCTCTCCTTTTACAAGTGCTAGAACCCGCTCTTTCACTCCAGGTCATGATATTTCTGTTGCCGTGTCTCGCAAGTTGCATAAGTACTATGAAATATGTGCAACGCATGGCTATGGCTTCCAAGTATTAGCCTTCACTACCTTAGGTGAACTTAGTGAAGACACTATTGTTTTTCTAAAGCGTCTGAGGAATTGTTTTGTTAGATATGACGCCAACTATAAAATTGGTAGTTCTCTTTTTCATAGATTGGGTATTATTATTCAAAAAGGTGTGGGTGCCCAGCTTGTTGCTAGGTTACCACCCAAAGTTTTGTAAGAAAAAAAAACAAAACAAAAAAAACAACCAAATAATAGTAAATAAAAATAATATTTATTTTATTATTTATTTACAATCATTTAATAAAGAATTTTATTGTTATGATTTGTTCAAATATTCTTATAATTTTTGAAATTATTATTATATTATTATTTATAATTTCGAAAGAAAGAATAAAAAGCAGAGGAACAAATTAGAAGTTGAAATTGAAAATATAAAGATAAGTGTACAATATTCTAGGGTAAAATGTGTCTTTATAATAAAATAACAAGAGTTAAAATAGATGGTCAATTAAATGAAATTATGTTTTTTTATGCAATTAAATAAAATTATGTGGGTCTACAACTTTTGCTTTTCCATGAAAGCTAATGTCAGAGTAACTTTTAAAAGCGGATGGAAGTGCTTCTCTTAAAAAGCAATTTGAATTTTTTTTTACCAAACACAATTTTCGGTAAAAGTTTGTTACAAATTGCTTTTGATAGAAAAAAAAATCAATCCCAAACGGGGCTTTAGTACCCTCTGGAGGTTGCCAATCTTATTGCCTCCTGCAAAGCCTTTGCCTCTAACTGTTCTTCATATATGGCAATGGTGCGCACACATCTTGCTTCATTGAAGTTACATGCACGTAGGGGTGGAGCCAACTTGAAGGGTGCACACCCAGCTCAGCTGGCTATTTTAGGAAAAAAAAACTTGGACTTCCTAGTCCATTTATGTTTAATCGCATTCCCTAACAAGACTTTGCATCCACAGAACAAGATTTTTTTTTTCTTTTGATGCGAACAAACTGAAATTTTATTAAGTTTCAAGATTTGAAAAATCTAAAGACAACTGAGTTTCAATGACAGTAGGAGGACTATCAGACCACTCTCTCAACTCTAAACTTCCTGCTGAATTTCGCAAGCTCATCAGCAGCTTTATTACAGACTCTTGGAATATAAAGACATTTCCAACTAGACATGTTGGTTTTTAAAGTATCCATAGCATCAAGCAGAAGAACTTTATTCTCCCAAGCAATGACAAGAGAGTTTTTGTTGATGTATCCATCATTGTTCTTCAGGTATGTCTGCAACACAATATTGGTTATCCGCAACTCCTTACTCAATGTAACTGCTTCCAAGAATGCAAGACATTCTGCTTGTTCAAAATTATCTACTCCTGCATAGCATTTTGCAAGTGTTCCCCTCCAGTTTCCTGTATAATCACGTAAAACCAAACCAACTCCAGTTAGTCCTGTGTTAGTATCAAAAGAAGCATCACGGTTAAGAGTCAAGTAAGGTGCTTGTGAAGGTTTCCATATTGCAGGAGGAACAGAACGTGTGTATGCTACTGTATGTAGAGGTGTATCTCTATCACTGAGCTTTCCAATATAGATAGAAAAATTGATGGCCTTGGTAGCAGTAGCCTTAGGATTGGCCTTTTTGTTCTGGAAAACCACTTCACATCTTTCATTCCAGATTCTCCATGTAACTACCATTGTTATATTTAAGCAGTCCTTCTCACCATTTTGCACCATACTTTGATTGTACCAGGTTTCAAACATAGTCTCAAACCCAGTGTTTGCTACTGAGAGAACACAACTGCCACCTGGAACTAACATCCAAACTGCTCTAGAGAAAGGGCAGTTGAATAAGACATGATGTTAGAGCACTGCTCGGTCGAACTCGCATGCGCTGCTATCTCAAGTATGTTTGTTAATGTTAGTGATCAAAACTATAAGTCTTGATTTCTAGCCTATTTATAGATGTCTCGGATTAGGACATAGATTGTGTAGTTGAGCTTAGTTTTCACGGCGTTCATCATTTGAAGACGAAGAACTACTAAGGGGAGCTTGTTGAACTTCATCGACAAAAGGTATGTGGAGACTTGAACTCATCTATCACTTGGAAAGTCTATTTCTACTCTATATCCTATATTGAGACATAAGTCGTATTACGATATAGTTTTCTATATACACATTTGAGATTTCGATCTGAGTTTAACTCGCTTACATATTTTTCGAAATATGTGTTGGAAAGCTTTCACTTCGACCAAGTTCATCTTATATCATGTGAAAATTGGCGAGTAACATCTTACATGGTTTTTGTGATACAATCATTGGTGTTGTCTTGGAATGTTTCATAATGATTATTTCAATAACTTGAAAATCGCGTTGATGTAAAATAGTTTGTGAATAATAACTATATAACATCCTCTAAGAAAGTTTCAATGATTGAAATAAAAATTTAGAACACTTAACCATTATTGGATATGTCATGCTGTGCACTCTTGCACATATGTAATCCATGTCCGGGAACTATTATGCACACCCATTTGCGTACCTGTTGGTTTGAGAAATCCAGGAACCGAAGTATGCGTACCCATTTGCGCACTGACGTACAGGTTCATGTCCGAGAATTTCTGTTGGGATTTGAAGTTTGCGTACTGGCGTAACTCAATCTTAGTCCGGGTATTTGAAGTATGCGTACCCGTTTACATACTTGAAGGTCAAAGTTCTAAAACCGGTTTTAAACATGAACATAAACATTTGTATAATAAGGAACGCAATCTTTGTAAACCGTGGTTATAATGTTCATGATTGATTCAAGTGAATCAAACTGATTTTGCTTCAATTGTGTTCTTGTATAATTCTATGAGAATATAGCAATTGAAGAACTCTTTAACTAGTTTCATTTGAGTCATTTGAACTAGTTATGGTTAAGATGGATAAGGTTGATATGAGAGTAATCATATGGCTAACCTCGGTTAACTATTTGTGAACCAACATGGTGTACACGTTTAGATACGGTTACATAAACCTAAATGAGGGTACATTTCATTTGTGTGTAACAAGCTAAGTTCGATCTAACGGTTGAAAGATATTAGCTTGGTTGAATCAGGTTTTTCATCTATTGGTGGATATTGAATGCTTTGTTACCAAGGCAACTTGGATTGCAAACCCTGATTTGAAAAACTATATAAAGAAGAACTCTAGCAACTGGGAAAACTAATCCCCACACCTCCTGTGTGTTACTAGTTGCACAAACTAGAGTCGATTCTCCTTTAACCTTAGGTTTCTACCGAGACCTTGCAAGTTAAGGATTTCAAAGACTTCATTGGGATTGTGAAGCCATACCCAACTATTTTCTTTGTAGTTGCGTGTTATGATCTTGCCCGATTCTATCGCATTGAGTACAATTAAAATAATTGACTCGAGATTAATTTATCCGATAGGCAAGATAAAAGTAATCACAAACATCTTCGTCTCATCGTTTGTGATTCCACAATATCTTGTTTCGCTGGTCGATTAAGATTATTGTGAGGTGATTGATAATACTAGGTTGTTCTTCAGGAATATAAGTCCGGTTTATCAATTGGTTCTCGTTCACCTTGTTTTACCAAAAGACGGAACAAAAACTCTTGGGTATTTCCGTGGGAGACAGATTTATTCAATCTATAGACTTTTCTGCGTGAGACATATTTGTTTATCAAGTCTTCGACTTTGGGTCGTAGCAACTCTTGGTTGTGGGTGAGATCAACTAAGGGAATCAAGTGCGTAGTATCCTGCTGGGATCAGAGACGTAAGGAACGCAACTGTACCTTGAATCAGTGTGAGATTGATTAGGGTTCAACTACAGTCCAGTCTGAAGTTAATTTGTAGTAGGCTAGAGTCTTTAGCGATTAATACAGTGTGGCGTTCAATCTGGACTAGGTCCCGGGGTTTTTCTGCATTTGCGGTTTCCTCGTTAACAAAATTCTGGTTTCTGTATTATTTCTTTTCCGCATTATATTTTGTAGCGCCTCCAAAGCTAGCAGCTGACTAATCCAAGATATTAACTAAACAAAGAGGCACTAAAGATCTAAATCATTTACTCAAGCATTCGATTAGGAAAACTGCTACAAAACTTAACTCAAAAACTAACCCAACTCTGAAATATATATTTACATATAAGAAATCCTCTCAGATGATACATATACAATAGTGTTTTGGTTTACAAGTAAAATATACAACATAGTAAACATAATAGAAATTAACTAACTAACGAACTCAATCATTGAAGCTTTCGCTGCGCAACCCTGATCTGTCTCTGAAACTGAAAGTGGGAATAGGTGAGCACATCATCCCTAAAAGGGGTCCCCAATGGAAATAACATTTTACTTTTAAGTAATCACTGAAATGATTTGGAAAACAATACATGTTTTCCCAATCATTAAAAGACAACCAACACACTGAACTAATCAACATGTATATGGAACTAACTCCTTCTTTACTTCTATGGTGACATTTACACACCGGATTGGTGACAATTACACACCAACCATTATTTCTGTGGTGACATTTACACACCATAATACTGGTGACAATTACACACCTAGATAGTCTGTGGGTGAATGTACACACCCGTAATATTGGTGACAATTACACACTTAGATATTCTGGATGACAATTACACACCCAAATGTGCATGAAAGTATAAATGAAGGAGCGTATCCTATATACCTCATAAGGAAATTCTTATTTCCCAACAATTCATAAAGATGAACCAAACATTATTGTTCCTTTCCAAACAATGGAAAGATTAAAAAGAAATAACAGAATTGTCGAAACTTACATTAAACAATGCATGGAATGCATAAACGAACAATGCATGAGTTTGATAAACGTAAACTTTTGTAAACGAAAACAACAATGGTCACAAAAGAGTTAAATGTATTCCCACCTCTTTTGATGACAAGCCACGCCTACCTCGAGATCCACGATCCACTGGTTCATCCTTTGAATCGATTGTTGTTAATAACTAACTGTTAATCACACAAGAAGTCTAAGAAACTAGCCAAAATGGCTCACACAAGAATCATACAAATCTAACTAATCTAACTAATTGTTCTAAGCCCATTTATGATTTTACACCTTTTTCTCATCTATTTTTAATACATCTAACGTTTACTTATTCAATTAGGTTGGTTTTGTAGTTCATTAGCTAAGTCTTATGACTATCTACAACTTTGCAGAAGAAGCCAAAGGTTTCGAACGATAAGGGGTCCAAACATCAATTTAGGATAACTAGTACTGAGCCAAGGATTCACTAAACAAACCCACTAGCTAAAGGCCTAGTCCATCTGAATCAACTAACGGTCAACGTCCAATCTAACAAGGTCAACTAACAGTCCACGTCAATAGTCAAGTCAAAGTTTTGGTCAAATAGTCAACTGAGTCAAAACGGTCAATGTAGGGAAACTCCATGAGTCAACTCAGTCCACAGGACTGATTCAGGTGAGTCAGATTACATTTAACTCAGTCAGATTAACTGAGTCAGAAACACTAAGTTTAGTCAGCTAGACTAAATGCAATCTGGCCAAGGCCATTGCATAGGCCTCTGCCCCTAATGCACCATCAAGATGCAACATAAACATCCTACACATACTTAAGCAGAGCTACACCTTTTCCTATAACAAACAACTCCTTCATTCAATTCAATTACACATAAATATCAACTTCGTCTTTATCATCTCAATAGAACATTCAGTTCAGGTAAACTTCATAATTCAATCACAACAATAAGCACAGGTTACCTGCAATTGCAACTTTAATCCATACTCTGTTCATCTCAACACATTCATCTACATCTTATTCTCAATCAAACTCTCTAGAGCAAACTCAATTTTATATAATAGTTAAATCACAGCTTCCAACTCCAGTTCCATACACACTACTCTAATTCATACACACACCCAGCTCAATAGTTCTGCACCTCAGCTCAACACAGTCAAACAAAACACAACAACACCATCACCAAAACCAAAAGTAACAGCATAAACTTCTCCACCAGATTAATGCCACCACCATTCTCAATTCAATATCACCACCAGAACATACATTTCCAAGACCTCCACCAATTATCCATGACTCCTATACTTTAGATTACTTAAACACCAGTTCAAAACTCCATTCATGTAACCCTTGAATATCTATACCAGTTCCCTGTAACTTAGCATATATCAAGACCACAACCAAAACCTCATTCCATACTCATCTTGCAAACACAATTCTATCGACAATCATATAACCCATACAACAACACCTATTCAACACCATCAACAGTTCAACTCAACTCAGCACTACAATAATCTGCATCCACACCAACAACTTCTATAGTTCACCAACACAATTCACAACATCAACACCTTTTATATTTAACTCATCTTCTCAGAATCACCACCACCAATTACTCCCTGTAACTCAAATATAATCTAAATTACACCCACAGTTTTATTATAAACTCATCTCAACTCAGTTCCATTCATAATCACACATACTCAATATTAAAGCAATTCAGTTCGAATTACTAAAATTGAGATAATACAGAGGCTTACCCGATACCTATCACACTCTGAATTTCTACTTCACCAACCACTTCAATTGAAACCCTAGAATTATTTGTCTAGACTGGAAATCAATCACCAGCACCAACTTCATCATCTGGGATTAAGATTTCACCTGCAACTCCACTATAAATCTCTCAATCATCCAAATCCATCTCTTATCTCATCTGATTTCTCTACTTCTTCAATCAAACATCAATTAAGAACAAACCCATCTTACAATCCAGTTTAATTCTTCGAACAACAACTCAGACAAACCCTAGTTCTTCGATTTATCTTCTTTGCTGAGTTTGAAACAAAACCTGATTCGACACCACCATCAAGAACAAATCAACCAACTCGTCCTTAAATTTCCTCATAACCTTCACCAAATCGAATTCCTAATCTTTATTCACAGAAACCCTAATTTCAGTTCATCTCAGATTCGAACCTTAACTGCTCTGCTTCATACCTATCGACCATATTATCTTCTCCGCCATCTGTCAGTATCATCGGATGATTATCATCAATCAAAACTCACTCGAATCTTGCAAAACTCTCACGGAATCGCCAGAGGCGAAGAACTGAAGAAAAAGGAGAAAAGAGAAGAAAAGAAAGTGAAATAGAAATAGAAATAAAATCCTCGACCTTATCGATTTGCTCTTGAGTTATCCACAGAGGGTGTCCTGAGAAGGAAATTCGGTTGCCTTGGTAATATTTTAATGTGAATGACCATTTTACCCTTCACTTAAATTAACATATATCTTCTTTGTCTGATTTCTAAATGACACGCTCGAGTAGTCCATTCCGCGTAACTCTTCGAGATCTATCCAATGGTACTAATTTCGTATCTAAATCGTTGTTAGATTAATTTCTAATAATTAAAATTCGTATTCAGAGTCATTAGTGCCTAATTCGTCTCTTGATCATCACTAGAACAGTCAAATAGCGTTGACGAGCTTGAGGGTCCTTACAATTTTGTTATATAATTGAAATATCACAGGTTGTGCGTTAAGATCAATCAATTAGAATATCCAACCTTTGGTTGTTGATTTACATTGATTGACACTTGAACATTGGTCTTTGGTACCGTTCAAGTAACTCCTCTTATATTCAATCGGGCTCGCAGATTTCTATTTGCTGATTGCGGATTGAGTTAAGAGTTAGAGATATTAATCTCTTTGATATACTTTACTCTAGATTGAGTCTGACTGTCTAGTTGATTCTCTAGAAAGTATATTGGAGTAAGTCCTCTAAGATTGCCAAACGAATTTTTGGGTGTGGTTATTAGACCCCCGCATTTTCAATTCGTATCAGAGAAGGCAAACACATTAAATACCTCATAAGTCTGTGTTTGTAGCGATCTGATATGGACAGAGGTGCTATCTTTACAAACGTACCACCAGTCTTCGATGGCTCAAATTACTTGTTGTGAAAAATTGATATGCGTCCCTTTCTTCAAGCGCGTGATTTTCAATCATGGGTTTATGTAGTTAATGGCTATGATGCTCCCGTTGTGGCAGTAGGGAATGCGACCGTTCCTAAGGATATTGGTGCATATGACGCTGATGAGATACTTGTTGGACAACAAAACTCCGACGGTTTGAATGCCATCATACATGCCATTACCCCAGATCTTCAACACCATGTGACTACGTGCACTCGGTCTAAAGATGCTTGGGATATCTTAGAAACCGTATTTGAAGGGAATACCAGTGAAAAGGAAGCTAGGCTTAAAAACCTTAATTCCGATTGGGAAAACCTTCGTATGACAGATGAAGATTCATTTGATGAGTTTAATCACAAAGTGTCTGAAATTGTCAATGCATCCTTTACATTGGGTAAAACTATTCCTGAAAAAGGACATTGTGATGAAAATTCTCAGATCACTGCCAAGCATGCCATCGTTGAAGGAAATAACCTTGATGCTCTCTCCAGAAACACGCTGGTTGGAAAGCTAAAGATCTTGATCATGAGCATACATCCAAAATCGAAAGGATGTTGCCTTCAAAGCACAAAATAACACTAAATTGCTTGACAAAAGTAGAAGTGTTCATGTCTCTGAGGATGATCTTTCTGAGACTGATTCATCAGATGAAGATCTTGACAAGTCAGTCTCTTTGATCACAAGACAGTTTAGAGATCTTCTATTGAAGAGAAGTAAACGGTTTTCTAGAGACAAACCTAGGTCATCAGTTAAACCTCACAATTGCATTCCTCCAAAAAACAGGGATGCTGACGAGGATGATGACGAGGATATGCCATAGTGCTTTAAGTGTAAATTTTTTGGTCATTTTGCACATGAGTGTCCAAGCCTTAGAAAATACACTAGGAACAAAGGTCTTGCTGCAACTCTTGATGAAATGGATGATCATTATGATTCTAATGAAGAAGAAAGATCAAGTGTTTCACTTCGTAGTGAAGATATTGATTTTGATAATTGTAGCAATACATACTTGAATATCGATATTCTTCCAGAAGAAGATTCAACCAATCTGGAAGAAAAAATTAACCTTTCTGTTGGAAACTCTCTGTCTGATTTTTCAGGTTCCACTTTGTGTCTAGCATCTTGCACATCCCGGGCGTCTGAATCATCTTATCTATTGACATGCTCTTATTGTTCACTCAAAGGTCATGAACTTTCAAAGTGTTTCAAGTACAAACATAAGATGAGATATGTCAATAAACTTCAACGAAGAGCAAATCGCCTAGCAATCAAGCTTAAACTTGTTCAAAAAACCGCTCAGGCATGTAAAATTTTATCCTCTTCAAAGAAGTTGGTTTCCAAAGATAGGTCAAGACTACTAGAGAAAAGAGTATGGTCTAAACATTTTGATAGACAGGGTTATATGAATTCCAATAAAAAAGGATGTGATGGACAGATCATTGTTCATCCCAGCATAACTTAAATTGTGTTGGTTAGTGCATCTTGTCTCATGTACCTGATTAAAAGAGACAATATTTTTCACACCTCAGGCTTTTGAAAAAGAAAAATGGTTTTAAATTTGTTTTCTTTTCTTTTTGAGTTTTGCCTGTTTTGCAAGATTTTGAAAATTCTTTCATATCTAATTGATATTGAAAGGGAATTCCTTGTTTAATCAATAAAAGAGGGTTATTCTCGACAATTAGACTCTCTCTAGGGTTGTGAATTGTGCGTGCGTGAACCTGTGCGGTTAAAGGTTCCGTAACCTTACATTCTTTTTCCTTCCTTGAAACTCTTTTTATCGTACGACTGCTTGTTGAGCTTAAATTGTGATTTCCTCTCACAAACCCATACACTCATGGAAACTCCACACATCATGTCTTCTGATGGAAAAGATGTTAATATGATTGTTAAGCTATCAATCATGAAGGAAAAAGAGAAATCTCCGTTACCTCCAACTTTGAAAAGAAAAAGAAGGAATGTGAGGAAGCCAAGAGTTGTTCCTTCAAATTCTCAGAGGTTTTCTGGTGTTCTTGAAGAGTTGAAGGAAACAAGAAAGGAGATTCAGCAAATAAAGGCTTTTGTCTTGAGAACTCTCGAAATTCAGAAGTCCCTGGTTCAACATCATCAGTCTAGAAGGTTTGTTGGAATTGACTCCTTTCTCCACGAACCTTATGTTCCTATGGCTGTTGACGACAAGGAGTTCGAGGACGATAAAGAATTCTTCAGGGGTCTCAATGTCTAGTAAATCTTCTTATGAGAATTTATTTCTTGTGTTTTTAGAAGAATAACTAGGGTTTGGAATAGCCATTATTGTGAGTACACATAGCTATGTCCAACGTTTTCATCTTCATGTTTTTAGATTTATTTATTTAAATTCTAGGTTTTTGGAAGATGATTTTTGCAATTTTAATCTTTATGATTTTATATATTGCAAATTGTTATGGGATATGTTGTTTACGTCCGTGAACCTGTGACTGTCCCATACTTGTTCAAAATTTATCTCTATTATGTCGATATAAAAGTATTGATAAAAGATAGAATGAACTTTTGACTTACAAAAGTTAAAGCCTTTTTTGTCATTATTTGATGGAAGAAAGGGTAAACTTTTGTTTACAAGGATTATGTCCATTGTATGTCATTGTGCAAATGGTGATAGAAAATAGTATGAATCCTTGTGTATTCCGCAGTATTGGTTGATCTCTGATCCACATTTTTGTGCACATACTTTGTTGCTCCGTAAGTTCTCTTATGTCGAGCATGGCCAATTGAAATGATCACCTTCTTGTGGTTAATTTAGTTGTATATTCCAAATTGAACTAACCATGGGTTCTCTTGTGGTTATTTCAATTGATTTTTTTTTTGGATACAAATTCATGTTTTCATGAGATTTGGTTATGTCCAAAGAAATCCTTCTGAAAAGGCGAGGGTACCCAAATATACCTCAAGCTAAAACTTTTCCTACCTATAAGTCCTTTCTCCGAAAGTGATTTTCTATGGACTGAGTCGAGACAATGCAACTAATCGGTTCACACTTCGTGTGATCGTCTATGGATACGAGATCGAGACAATACAACAACGAAGTATGTTGTATTGATAAAAAAGGTTCGGACTTAACCAAACACAATAGGATTGCTTATCAAGTAAATAGGAATTAACGTGTGTGTAATTTACTTTAATTATAATAAAACAATTATAATGCAGAAATATAAAGTAAATGACACAGCAAGATTTTGTTAACGAGGAAACCGAAAATGCATAAAAACCCCGGGACCTTGTCCAGAATTGAATACTCTCAGGATTAAGCCGCTACACAAAATTAAACCAACTTCTTATAGTTGAGACCAAGCAACTAAACCTATAATTCACCTAGTTCCGTCTGTATTCCCACGCCTCCAACTTATGAATAAGTCACGTACTTGGAACAATTCTTTTGGTTCGTATTTCAAACAATAAAGGAACAACAAATCTGTTTGGTATCAACTCTATTCAACCAAGTGATGTGAGTCGGACAAAGGCTCTTCTGTTTATCTTAACATAAACTCCTTCGTCGGGTTCTTAGATCTATCTTATGTTCAACTACCGAAGTAATTGTTAATATTTTGCAATCAATACTTTTAATCACAAAGAATTGTATTGATGCCGATCTACACAACTAATCAATCCAATCTACCACAAGGATAAACCGATTATAGATCCTCTTATACCGAAATAAGTATTGTGCACATCAAAGATTATGAACCCCAAATCATAAATCTTCAATATCTTCTTTGTCTTCAAATCTTCTTAGATCTTCAATAAACACCTGCACACAACAACTTGAATCTCTTGTGATCAATCATGCACAGAACAGAGTCTGTTAGCAATGGATTATCACAAGATCGTCTTTAGCACTAACAACAGTCTAAAGATCCTTGTCGAAACTTCGATCTAGTTTGAGTGAATCTTATATCAGAAGAGAAGATTCTCAAGCATAAATAAACTAGGTGCAATCAAATTTCAACCACCGTTAGTCAATCAAATCAATCGAAAACACAAGATAAACCGCAATTATCTAGTTTCTCACCAACGGTACTCGTAGAGATTCTCAATCCCAAAGAAGACTTTAAATTGAGTGGTCGTAAGAGATTTCGCCTAATTAGGTTACTCTCCTCTCTGAATAGGCGGCTTCACCAGTAACAACACAACCGAGGAAGTTTGTTGCCACGAAGGATTAGTTTGCTAGAAATGCAAACTTCAAGTATTTATAGACAAGGAATTTTGGGCACCAAGGAATTTCCAAAACCGAAAATATTCTCAAGATATTCATTAAAGCACAAATTCGGTTTCCATAATTCCTGAAAATGCTCTGTCCAAAATAATGACCAAAAATCTCTTTGGAAAATCTCAACTAGTAAATGCACATTATTAATTCTCATTTTCTTTAAATAAAAATTAAGACCTTAATTAAAAGATTTTTAACTTATTTATGTTTCGATCCTTGGATTTTCTTCCTGTAGCTATTAAGGAATAACTTTGAACAATTAAAGAAAAACAATACTGCATGTGTTCAAAAGTGTGTCGACATCTTCCCACATTAACCAAATATATTTTCGGTATCTCTAATTTTTCTAGAATAATAGAAAATTCGAAAAGACAATTTTGGATAATTTTTTGTGTTAAAAACACAAAACGTGCTCGGATTTGATTGAGACTTTTTGTGGACGATTGCACATGTCCAAAGGATCGGTTCCCCCTTGTCGCACATGTCCATAGGATCGGTTCCCACACATATATGGTATCTAACTTGAATGTGTTGCACATATCCATAGGATCGATTCCCTTTTCTGCTATAAACCTTGTTGCACCTCATACAAGGATCGATTCCCCTTGTGATGTGTTGCACCTCTTACTAGGATCAGTTCCCCTTTACCCAGATTCGGTCAACCACAAATCACAAACTTGATCATACCATCTCAGGTGATTACTTAAGATCGGTTTCACTAATAAAAGTCATACCAATACATAAGTCAGGCCTTTGTGAATAGTTTTACCAAGAACATAAACAAGTCATGAGCGGTTATACTAAATCACACGTATTGTGCTTTTTCCAAAGAAATTTGGAGTCTGTACCCGATGGACTCTCAGGGAGTAACCTTGAACTCTAGTAGTAATAATTCTTTCTTAACTCATTACAATGAATGGAGGAAAGGAAAAGAGGATATATTTCAATGGCTTTAGCTACTACTAAATTCTAGTTCATATGGAAGAAGAGATGCTCCATAATTTTTTAAAATAAACAATACTCTCCCTTGCAGATTGGTGGGTCGGTAACAAGACATTATACTTACTGGCATTCAAACACTGAGTTTTCTAAACTTCCAATAGTATGAAGTATCATAAAGATATTACTTAAAAAATAATTTGGAAAACACCTGCTATATATACTTAAAAAATAATTTGTGTTGCTTCTCTGATTTCTGCACTTACTTTTTTTTCTTTTTTTTTGAAAAAGATGGTTATATTAAAAAGAAGAATATTTAAAAGAGAAGGAGATGTTCAAAGCATCACATATGCAGAACAGTATTTGTTAGAGCACTGCTCGGTCGAACTCGCAAGCGTTTCTATCTCAAGTTTTTTTGTCAAGTTTAGTTGATTAAACTATATACCTGATTTCTAGTCTACTTATATCTATGTCTCAGATTATGATAGAATGTGTAGTTGAGCTTTAGACTTCACGGCGTTCACCAATTGAAGACGAAGATCTATTGAGGAGCTTGGAGGAACTTCATCAACAAAAGGTATATGGAGACTAAAACTTATCTATTACTCAGAGTTTATTCTATTTTATCTTATAACGAGACTAATTCGTATAGATATATAGACTTTTACATAATACACATTTGATATTTCGAGCCAGTTTTTCTCGTTTATCTATTTATCGAAATATGTGTTAAAATCTTTTTGCTTTAGCTATTTTCATCATATTATTGACGAGTTTAGTTGGAAACAATCTATTTGTTGGAAACTAAATATTATGTCAAAAGATGATCATGCGAAAATTACCTTGAACATCTTATATGATTTGTGTGAGACAGTCATTTGATGTTAGCTTGGGAAGTTTCGTATTGATCATTCGATCACTTGAAAATTACTTGAAGCTAATGGTTTGTGTGAGACAACCATTGTTGTCTTCCAAGGATGTTTCAATGATTGAAATGAGATTTTCGAACAATCACCCATGTCTGGATACAACACGGTATGCATACCTAGTATGCGAAACTGTATTGTGATGATTCAGGTCCGGAACTCTTGTTTGCGTACCTAGTATGCGAACGGATTTACCTGAGAAGATCCGAAACTCTTGTTTGCGTACCTAGTATGCAAACAGGCTTACCTGAGTAGGGTCCAGAACGGTTGTTCGCGAACCGGGTTTGCGAACGGCTTGACTAGGCCAAGGTCCGGAGCTGCTGTTCACGTACCTGGTTTGTGAACACAGTGGTGAAGTTCTAAAATCGGTTATGTATGATTCTCATACTCATGAACTAAAACATTTATGATTTAAGGAATGCAATGTTTGCAAACCGTGGCTTAATGTTCATGAACGGATTCTTGTATAAGTACTTTGTACGATTACGAACCAAACCGATTTCAATTCAATTTGTTTATATATATTTCTATGAGATACTGAATAATTGAACAACTCTATTTGAAACACAATTAGTTTCATTTGATTATCTTTCATCATTGATTGATCTTCATATTTGACCTAGAAGTGTTAGATGAATATGGTTAAGACAAAAGTGTTCATATGGCTAACTTCGGTTAACTGCTATTGATCCAACTCAATATAAACGTTTAGGTACGGTAACCCATATCTAAATATAAGTATATTTTATTTGTGTTTAACAAGCTAAAACCATCTAACGATGGAGGTTGATTGCTTTATTTTTAAGCAGACTTAGCTTGAATCATAAATCAGGATTTCATCAAACGATGAATATTGAATGCTTTGTGACTAAGCTATCTTAGCTTTGATTGAAAAAGACTTGATTTGAAAGGCTATATGAGGGAGAACTCTAGAAAATGGAAAACCTAATCCCGACACTTTCATGTGTCCTAGTTGCAAACTAGAGTCGATTCTTCTTTAGCCTAGGTTTTTCCAAAACCATTATAAGTTAATGACTTGAAGACTTCATTGGGATTCGTGAAGCCAGGTCCAACTATTTTCTCTGTAGTTGCATATTTTGATCTTGCTTGTTCTATCATATTGAGTTTTATCTTCTCTAAGATTTACTCGAGATTTATCTCCTATAGGTAAGATATAAAAAGTAATCACAATAATTCTTCGTTTCAGACTCTTGTGCAATAACTTTTCTTGTTAATCAGTTATGTTATTGTGAGGTGACTAATATTTCTAGGCTGCTCTTCGGGAGTATAAGAACAGATTATTAGTTGGTTCATGTTCACCTTGATTCATCAAAAGACGGAACAAAAACCGAATAAAGAATAGACATATCTGTGGGAGACATATTTGTTTAAAAGTCTTCGACTTTGGGTCGTAGCAAATCTTAGTTGTGGGTGATATCATCTAAGGGAATCAAGTGCGCAGAATCCGGCGTGGTTCTAGAGGCGTAAGGAACGTGACTGTACCTTAATCAGTGTGGGACTTGGTTAGGGATCAACTACATTCCAGTTCGAATTTAACTAGTAGTAGGCTAGAGTCTGTAGCAGCTTAATACAGTGTGGTGTTCAAATATGGACTAGGTCCCGGGGTTTTTCTGCATTTGCGGTTTCCTCGTTAACAAAATTTCTGGTGTTTGTGTTATTTCTTTTCCGCATTATATTTGTTTATATAATTGAAATATCACAGGTTGTGCGTAGTTCAATCAGTTGATAAATCCGATCTTGTTTGTTGGATAAAACTTGATTGAAACTTGGGCATTGGTCTTTGGTACTGTCCAAGTTATTTCTCATATCAATCAGGCTCGCGGATTCCTATATGTTTGATTTGATGATTGTATTGAGAAAGAGATAAAAACTCTTTGATATAATTCTTGATTGAGTCTCGATTTTAAGCTAGTGCTCTCGGAATTACATTGGAGTTTAGTCCATATAGATTGTCGAACGAATTATTAGGTGTGGTTGTTATACCCCCGCTTTTTCAGTATCCCAATGAAATAAAACCTGGTTAACACTAACATGGGTAAAAACATCCTTCTTATAACACCAAAGGATAATTGTTTGTTTTACCAACATGATAATTTCTTCAACTGACATTTCTCTTCCCCCATGGTTCCTTCTATTCCTCTCAGTCGACAACTACCATAAAAAAACATATATCACCTTCCACCAAATCTTTCTACATCTTCCTTGAAAATTGTTCAATCTCCAAGCTTGAAAGTAACTCTTCATAGATTTAGGTGCCACCCAAGAAAGCTTGAAAGCCTTAAAAAAGTAACACCAAACTTCAAAAGCAAAAGAACAACATACAACTAAATGATTTGCACATTCCACCTCCCTTTTACAGAACGCACACATAGTGTTTTCAATGTTCATCCCTCTATGTCTGAGCATTGAATGAGTAGGTAAAAAGTTATGAAAAATAGCCCATAACATAAAAATTACCTTTGATGGGATCCATATCTTCCATAAAAACTTATTAAACTCCCATCTGGTATCATCTTGAACTAACAATTCATAACACTTATTGACTGAGAAATCTCCCATAATCTCCACAACATATTCATCCTCATTCAAACCATGAGCTGGACCTAGATCATTACACATCATATCCCATTCAAAATTTTCATGCTGGTACAATCTTCTTTTAACCTGACATTTCGGCTTACCATTCTATTTCATATCACAAACTGAAGCATTCTTATTACAACGCACTTTAAATATTGAAGGGTACTTATTCTGCAATGGACCAGACGTAGACCAACTGTCAAACCAGAACCTGATTTCCCTCCCATTGTTCAGCTTAAAATCCACATGATCCTCCAAAAAAGAAGAAGTTTTCAAGATGCATTTTCCAATTACTTCTACCAACAGCTATAGAATCATCATTTGGCAAGCAAACCTCACTATTATTCTTAATTTTCTGTTGAACTATGCTCCTCCATAAAGATTTCTTTTATTTTGCATATCTCCAAACCCATTTTGCTTTTAATGTTTTACTTGTACATCTTAAGTTTTTAACACCCAATCCACCTAAATCTTTAGGTTTACAAATCTTAACCCAAGAAACCCAATACATCTTCCTTCTCTTTTCAGTAGAATCCCATAAGAAGTTTCTCATCAGTTTATTAAGCTTCTTCTCCACACTAACAGGTATAGGAATAAGAGAAAGAAAGTAAACAGGAAGGCTTGATAAACAACTTCTAATAGGCACTAACCTCCCAGTTTTTTGAGAGAAATTTCTTCTTCCAAGTTGCCAATTTCACTTCCATTCTTTTTATCACCTCATCCCAAACACTAGGACACCTTACAGTAGCACCAATAGGCAATCCTAAATATTTAAAAGGAAACTTCTCCACTCTACACCCCATATCCAAAGCCAAAGAGCTAATTACTTTATCAGATCCTACACTAATCATGAAACTCTTCTCCAACTTCAACTTCATACATGTCAAGAGCTCAAAAGTAGTAAGAATAAGCTACAATATTCTAACTTCTTCCTCATTAGCATCAACAAAAAGTAAAGTATCATATTCCAATTGAAAATGAGATATAACTGTCCTTTCTTCTTCCACCTGAAATCCAGTAATTTGATTTCTCAAAACAACATCATCCACAAGCTTAGACAAAATCTCCACCACCAGAAGAAACAAGAATGGAGAAAGAGAATCTCCTTGTCTTAACCCTTTTGAAGGCTTAAACTTCTCTGTAGAAGCCCCATTCACCAGCACAGAAATATGAGAATTAGAAAAACACCATTGAATCCAAGAAATCCACCTCCTGCCAAACCCATTTTTTCTAAAATTCTCAACAAAGAGCTCCACCTGACATTATCAAATGCCTTCTCCATATCTATTTAACACAGAATACCAGGCTTCCACACACTCCCCAACAATTAGAGCACCATCTAGAATTTGTTTACTCTTAATGAAAGCCCCTTGAAACTCAGAGACTAATTTATGCATCACCACCTTCATTTTGTTTGCTAAAACCTTAGAGAGAATCTTATAAGCACTTCCAAGAAGGCTCAAAGGCCTATAATCTCTAGGAGAACAATAATCTTCATTTTTTGAAATTAAAGTGATAAAAGAACAGTTCAACCTCCAATCCCAAGACCCAAATTTAAAGAATTCATCCATCAACCTCATGAAATCATCCTTAATAATAGGCCAAAAAACCTTATAAAACTCCATGAAAAAACCATCTGGATCTAGTGCTTTATTTTTACCAAAATGCTTCACCATTTCAAACACCTCATCTTCTGAAAATCCATTTCCATTTCCATCTTCTCCTCCACTGTTATCTCAGGGAAATACATATTATCCAAAGAAAAAGACACCTCATTTTTTTCTAAGAAAAGAGCTTCATAATAACTTCTCATTTCAGTTTTTATGCTTTCTTGATCAAAGCATTCAACTCCATCTATTTCCAATTTTGCAATTGTATTTCTATTTTTTCTTGCACTTGCAATCCTGTGAAAATAAGAAGTATTAGAGTCCCCCCATTTGAATTCATTCTGCTTTGCTCTAGCATGCCACCTCATAGCCTCCGTAGCTTTAATACTCCTTAAATTCATCAAGCACCTTGTTCTATCCTTAAATTGTTCTTTAGATAATTTATGAGTTTCTTCCATTTGATCCAGCATATCAATCTTCTCTGTAAGTTCAATTTTATCCTTCTTGACCCCTCCAAATTCCTATCTTCTCCAGTTCTTGGGAAAATATTTTAAGTTCTGCAGTTTCTTGAAGAAAACAAAACTAGCTTGGCCTTGATATTCCATAATTCCCCACCACACCTTCACCTTATTCACAAAATATTTATGCAATAACCATCCATTCTCAAACTTAAAATATGGCTTAGGTTTAATACCAGGTTTTGTTACCAACATCAATCGCTTGTGATCAGAAATTACTCTAGTTAGAGCAATTTGAATAGCATCGGGAAAAAGAATGTCAAACTCCACATTTAAGAGATATCTGTCTAACCTTCAAAGGAGAGAATTTTCATGCATGTCAGACCAAGTAAAAGCACCACCCACCAGAGGAAAATCCAGCATTTCATTTTTGAGTATGAAATTATTAAGAAACTCATTACTTCTACTATCTTCTTCACCCATATTCCTCTCTCACTGCATTCATATCATCAGCAAAACAAAGTGGACCACTCCATCAATCTTTAACCACAGTAAAATCATTCTAAAAGTCAGCTTTTTCATTATAACCTCATGGAGAATACACATTGCAGACATCCCATTGTTCTCCATTAATCTTAGAACTGAACCGAATTGTTAGATTATTAATACCCCTTCTCCCATCCTCCTTAATCAACTTATTAGTGTTCCAAATTGACAGCAAACCCCCACTGTTACCACTGCTCCCCACTGAAGGGAAAAATCTCCAATCAAAATCATTATCAAACCACAATTGTTTTACCAACCATCTACTCATCTCCATAATTTTTTCCTCCTGCACCAAGCACACATCAGATTTTTGGCTCCAGATTAACTCCTTCAAAACATTCATTTTATCAAAAGCATTCAACCCTCTAACATTCCAATATATTAATTTAACATCCATTAATAACTTCTGCAATATTTTTATCCCCACCCATGGTCTGTAATGAATCAGGATTGCCTACTTCAACTAAAACCAATTCATTCCTCCATACCTCATCAATCTTCTCAGCAGCTACCACATTCTTCTCCGCATTCACCTTCTTGAATCTTTCCTTATACTTCAAGACTTGTTTCATCACCACTTCCTTAATAATTTGTTTATCTCCCTCACAAATACCACCATAAGTACAACAGTGTATCTCAGAATGACACAATTGAACATCACCCAACTTCATGACCTCCCTGTATTCAATCTCCGACAGAAAATTCATCTCCACAACTTCATTGTGACTTCATCTCTGTTGTGTGTCTCTCATTATACTTGGCATATCTTCTAGTCTTTAATTTTGTTCACGAGAAATAATTGTATGTTCAAAATTTGAGTTTGAATCTCCAACGGTCGGATTTTTACCATGAATAACTAGTTGACCCAAACCACTCACCATCCTTGTTTTATTTTTTGGCATATATGCCCATTTACTTGAAACAGTCGACCCTCCACTTTTTTCAGATTTTTCAGCTAACTCCGCAGCTGACCCGGAAATAGATGCATTTGAACTTTCCATAACTAACGCATGATTTCGGACCACCAGCTCAGCACTAACAACATTTTTGAATTTTGAAAATTCCATGATTGTCGCGCCAAACTTTCCCAATTTCAGCCGATAATCTTGTTCAGTAAGTTTGATTTTCTCCACATAAATCGGATCACACTCCTCCGTGAGAACCACCTTCTCCTCCCACACCTCCGTCACCAAAACTTCCGATATCATTCTAAGATTTCCGCTCATAGCAATTATAAAGAAATGAAATCCTTCATGATACAAAGTTTCAGTAGCAATTCTTGAAAAATCCCCTTTAGAAAGTTCGTTTCCAACATGTGCAGAGGATGATGAGCTCCATTTATATTTATGCATACCCCAGATTTTGAACCAATTTAGCGATTCAAGTGTTCTGTTAAAATCATAAGATGGACCATTCTCTTCCTTCTTTTTCTTCTTCTCGTTCTCCATAGACCGGCTAATCTCCACCACCTCATTAGACTAAATTTTTCTAGAGCCACCACCACAGATAGCAAAATGAAAGTCCACACCCTCATACCGCCATCTAATGGAATCCATATTTTTTTTCCATTCTTTCTCCTCTAGCTGGATTAGACCTTCTAGTTCATTGACAGCGTCGATCTTGATGAACCTGTGAATCCCCAACTCCTTTCGAATATAAACTGCAACCTTATTCCAACTTAGCTTATGAGATAACACCACCAGCCACGTTTTAATAATCTTCAACTTTGCTTCTCCTGATTTAGCTGACATCTTAGGAAAATCTATTTCCTTAAGCACCACCTGCACTACTCTCTTCAACCCTTCTTTCTCCAGAAAACAGTCAAAAACTTCCGCCAAGATCGACCAGCAACTTTTTTTATCACCACATAGTATACATATACTCACTCCTTTATCACATTCTCCATTTTTACTTCGAGATATCCTGATATATCTCCTACATTTTTATGTTGCTTTTTAACCCCTTTATCACATTCCACTTCCCACCCCCCATCCTCGCTCCAAAATCTTGATCATATCCTTATCACCAAACGTCTCTAATGAGATTTCAAAGATTTTTCTTTCTAATTAAATAATCTTCACTCCGCCACTACTCCGCTCTCTCTCTCATCTTTGAAAATTTTCTGCACTTACTAATGCTGGTTTTGGGATTATTATGCGTAATTGAACAAGAAACTTCAAAGGAGCAGAAATAGGAAGTTTCAGAGCAGCATTAGCAGAAGTCGTAGCTTTGCTACAGGCAGTCAAATGAGCCATATCAAGAAAAATTATAAATCTGGTCATTGAATGGGATAACTTATCAATAATTTTATATGTGCAAGGAAAGAATAGCTCTATCCATTGATAGTGTGTAGAAATCTTAGATGAAGCAAGGAATTTAGCAAATCAATTAGTATCTATTTTTTGGGTTTTCAAATGGGACGGCTGATGTCTTGGTAAAGAAAAGAAGAACTTCAACTACAAATCAATTTTGGGAAGACTCGACTTCTTCTTTTTTTATTCATATGACTCTGAAAATGCTTATAATGTTGGTACATTAAACAACAATGTTCTTGTAATAGTGGAAGAAACTAATCCGTCTTATCCAACCACAGTTAGAACAACCTATCTCGAGTCTGTCTTAACAAGACTGAATCAAATGATTAATAGACTCTGTTTTTTTTAATATATTTACCTTATTTTCAGTATAAGAAAAGAATATTAATAATAAATCGGACAAGGGAATATAAGATTAAATCAAATGATTAATGGACTCTGTTTTTTTTAATATATCTACCTTATTTTCAGTAAAAAAAAGGAATATTAATAATAACTCGGACAAGGGAATATAAAAATTCTTAAATTCTAAAGAACTCTATTATTGGGGATTTAAAAGGGAGGGTATTTTGGGGGCTTACAGGGTCATGAAGTAGTAGTTCCTATAACCCCTTATCCTACTATTAATTATGATCAACTAAACTAATTATGATTAGTGAATGATTAACTAAACTAATCATCCGACTATATTTTTTGGAAATCATTTTGTTTCTTTTGATTTAGAAGAAGGAGAAAGATGATTTTGATGATTTTTTTTTTTTGAAAACTTTGGAAGAAACCGATGAAAAACATCATGAAAATAGTCAGAAAGACCTTGTAAATATCTCCCAACCACAATTTTATTGATTCAAATCCTTCAAAATCAGGATCAAAATCTGGGTTTTTCAACAATTACGGCTGGGATATAATACTCGACCTAACCGTGAATAATGTTTACGATTAGGAATAGAAGGATTCCAAACCGTAAACAACATTTTACGACTGGGAAATGAAGAACTTCTGGTCGAAGCTCATGTTACGGTTTGGAATATATAGCCGTAATCAACCCGTGTTTTTTTCTTCTTATTATCAGAACAAGTTGCGGCTAGTTTTTCCTATCCGTAACTAATAATTCCGGCCGGAAACCGGACGAATGCACTACCACGACTAGATTTTCGGAACTACTTAGATTGAGTATCTCATTCAATGACCAGAAAAGTAGTATCATTTTATACTCAGTCTGTAATTGAGTTAGACTCGATTGGGAAACCAAGTGTATAAACTTATACTTTTTTTGGGATCGAGTGTATACTCATTATGAAATTGAGTATAAAGTTATATTCATTTTGGAGTCGCGTACAAAGTTATACTCGTTTTGAAAATGAGTATAAAGTTATACTCATTTTGGAATCGCGTATAAAGTTGTACTCGTTCTGAAATCGAATCGAGTATAAATATTTTTTGTCAACTTACGGTTAGGAAATTCTAACCGTAAACGACATCTACGGATGGGAATTCTAACCGTAATCGACATCTACGACTGGAAATTTTAATTTTCCCGACCGTATTTATGATTTACGGTTAAGAAATCCTAACCGAAATCCAATCTCCGTTTTTTTTTTCGTGATTATCAGAATCGCTTACGGTTAAGATTTCTTAACCGTAAACAACATTTACGGCCGTGAGTTTTAATTGTTCAAACCGTAAATCAAATTCCGGTTAGGAAATCCTATTTTCTAAGACGTAAAATATTATTTACGGTTGGGAAATTAAGAACTCCCAACCGTAAATAGTTTCATAAATTTATTTATTTTAACTCTAATTTAATCGAATCGAAGCTTTTTGGCAATCAAAAGCAAAGATAAATGGTAGGGTTTCTTTGTTTTTTTGTTTATAACATTGTGATGCGATGGAGAAGAAAAAATGAGGAAGAACAATAATAGATTTAAGTTTTTTTTATGATTATCATCTTCATCGTTATGGTATTATGATCATCATGTTCATCATGATATATGATTAAGAATAGGAGAAGAAGATGAAAATAATTGATTGAAAAAGTTAGATTTTGATTTATTTAAGGATAAGGGTATTTTTGATATTTTACATAGATTAGGTCTCCATCACATTTTGGTTGGAATTAGTAATTTAAGCCCCAAAAACCCGCCCCCTAAACCTAAAACCCTAATAATAGAGTTCATTCTAAATGGCATGTAGTACATCAACTTCTAGCGACCGAGTGGGGAGATGCTCAAGTTATCAAAATTGCGTTCTAGGAAGGACTTATTTATAGATAAAATGAATTTTCAAATCCATTTTCTGCAAAATCAGATAAATTTCTTCAATCTGCAAATGCTTCAATGATACGACTCAGAACGCGTTTTTGTACGTTTCTTCTAAACACATGGATACTCTTACTGTCTAATTGTGTATATTTTGACCCCCAAAAAATGGTGTCCTTCTTGATCAAGTAGATGTGGTATCCACTAGTGAAGTGACTTTGTAAAACTTTGACATTAGTTTTCTAAATTTAACTACTGAAAAAGTCTTGGGATTTGGATGAGGCATCTTTTTATTAATTCTTTTTGAACAAGTGAAATTCGCCAGCGATAACCTTAATTTGTGATTTGGCAAAATAATTACTTATATCGATCGATGGTAGGCATTACTGGGTTTGCAATCGTGCACAGATGTTAAAATAAGGCATGCCCTGGGACTAACACCAAATTTATTTGGTAGAGATGTACTGTAAGACGAGTGTCCGGTTATTGAAGCTACCGACATTCTCATTGATGCTAACAGCCAACAAATTGCTTATGTTTGCATCATGAACAAAAAAATAACTAAAGCACCTACCTTAACAACCGTATTTAATTGATGATTATCCCATTTTGGATAACTTGATTTCCTTCGATACAGAAGTGCTCTTGACTTTTTGAGATTTCAACAACCACCGCCACCCTCAAGAGTAGATTCATGAAAGCTCCACGAAATCAGTCGTAAAAGAGACTGATCATCTGACGTATCATCTCTGATCCATCTACATCTAAGTTTATGAGCTCTGTCATTTGCTGCGCCCACCCTCACCAGATTTTTGATCGGTTAATATCGATGTAACTGGGTGAACTTACCTTTGTCATGTTGATCATAGTAAATTCTACCAGCTCACTTTACTGTCAAGCAGTTTGCCATGTGACGAGGTTCGTCTCAAATTAAAGCTTATGCGCATACTGCCCATTCCTATAAGCTTAGCATATATCTATGGCCTGGGCAAAAACCCAAAGATTGTTGGCTGCGCCTTCGGTCTACCAAATCTCTTTTTAATGAATCCGGAGGTTCAACTCCTACCTCGTATAAATACTGTACTCGTAAAATATGGTTGTTGACGGTGCGTGCATGGGAAGAAAGTAGGCACAAAAAGATAGAAACAAGCAAACAAACGTTTTGACAGATCACTTTCTGCCACACTCATTGATCGATCAGGTTTTATTTGTCTTTCCTTGCGTCTCGATGTGGAAAACTAGAAAGATGGAGGAGAGGAAATGATTCGTTTAAACTGTTCATCTAATTTGGTTTTTGATGTGAGAAATCAAGTTTACTGTGTGCATATATATACTCTGTCATTATTAACATAATTAATTCTTGGATCATCATACGGATGGCGCCCACCGTGATTGACGTATCAGGCAAGTCTACAAATTTACAGATTGTTCTTACACAGTGTTTTCCACTGACTCTTTTTAAAAACCTGAACTTTATTGAATCAATATGAAAAGTGATGCAGTTTGTGTGATAAAGCACATCCCAAGCTAGCATGTCCACTTACTTGATCGGACATATTGTGGTTATGCATAAGGTACATGACCCATCATCGAACAGGGTTGAGTATGACCTCTTATGGAAACCAAACTAAATCAATGTGTATGGCTAGATGGTGACGAGCTCACAGTAAAAGTGAACCGACATTCGTTGAGAGCATCTCTCAAAGCTCTGAAGAAAGAACGAGCTTAGTTGCTCCGTTAGGTGCTCCATTACAAAGAGTAATATGGCCAGCGACGGACATGAATTGAGCTCGAAAATGTTGAAAATTGATCTGCCAAAGTGAAAACGTTAAAATATTGATAGGCTTTTAGTTTATACTATTAGCTTTAGCTAAGAGAATATTAGTAGGAAACAAATGCTTATTTTTCTTGAGTGATTTAAGGAAGACAAATTATATTTTTCTTGGAATTATTGAGCTAATATTGATCCAAGAAATCTCTTGTCGGAAAACCTATCACAAGTTTTTCATTATACAAAGTTTTGTTGTTGGTTTTTTCTTCATAAACAAGAGGGTTGGTATTTTTTTATCAGAGGAGTAGTCTTCTCAAAATTATTATTTTTGTATGGACAAAATAGAGCTAATGATATATTAAAATCACAAACAAAATCTTGCTTCGAAGAGTCACTCTCAAAATTTTGATGTACAATCTTCCGAGCAAATGTATAAGTTAGGTAGTAGGAACACATAATTGACTTTCTTTTTTTCTTTTCGTTTTTTATCTTTGTTTTTACATAATTTTGGAAATGTCTAGATAGAAAAATACTAACCAAAAAGTACTTGCAAGATTCGAAGTTGTCTTCCTCTTTGGTAAAGTATACATGTTGGATTATTGTGTTGCTGGTTGGTGCATTTGGATGAGTTGTATTCTTTTTTATCTTTTCCCCACATGTCGACATATTTAAGAAATTGGTTTAATTTTTCTTATGACAAGGTTAAATTCTTTAAATAAAAAAAAAATATACATAGATATATATGGCTTGAGTGAAGAAGAGAAAAATAAATATGTTATTATTCGAAATATATGTTTTAAAAAAAAATTAATTTTCATTTATTATTTTTGTTAAATTTGTTTTTGTTAATCTTAATGATCTTCATAAAAGAAATTTATTTCTGTTATTAATACTTTGACCGTTTTATTTAGAGGAAGTTAATGGTTGATAATAAGTTGTCATTAATTATTGAATTTCTTTAATACAAAAATCATATTTTGGTAGGAAAATAATGTGAGAATTTTTCTTTATTTTTTTTGAAGTTTTAAAGAAAAATAAGATTTTTGAGAGAAAGAAACTAGTGTGTGATCATCACTTTTCTCTACAAGTTTGATTTTGAGCAAGAATAGAAGTGTACAAGTATCACATACTCTCAAAGTGCAAGAGTGATTGTGAAAGAGACTTAGTCGGCTGTTTTATCCTGGGGACGACATGACATGGAAGAACTGCTTTCACAATCTTGGGCAGAGCCGCGAAACGTCTTAAAGAGAGCGACCTGGTCGTGACTCAGCCATAACAATTTTGTATTTGTTTGGTTTATGATTGTTTTGCAGGCTATTTTCAGCAATTGTTCCAACAATTTTAAGACGATTTATTCTGCCATGGATATCAAAAGAAAACGATTGCTGAAATGCGATAAGTATCTCTGTTTTAATTTGTTTTATAGAATTATATGAATGGTATAATTTTTCTTTAACAATTTAATACGATGCTTGGAAATTTTAGGTTACTAGATACCTAAAGTTAAATTTTATTTGTGATTTTGATGGATTAGGGTTGTCATATGGATAGTAGTTTTCATCATGAATACCTAACATAGAAAAATGTTATTGATGATAAACAAATGTTTTATAACATGATGTAGACTTTTATTTTTATCTCATACACGAAAATGAATTGGGTCTAGAAATTTTAACCAGATATATTAGACATCATGAGGATCATCCATGTCAAATTTCAGAATTTTTGGATCCCGAAAAATATTTTTAAAGTATTTTAGAAAACTGCATAACGTATCTGAAAAATTCTGACGGACAGAAATTTAGTTATGATTGAATTCTTTTTCCCAATCTTTGTGTAGATAATTCGAATTCGTGTAACATGAAAAATATTATAGATCAAGAATTTATCTTGAAACCCCATTTGAATTTTTATTTTGAGAGATGTGGTGATTTCGAAATCGTTGTTTGTCTAAAAATATGAGATGTGATGCTTGAGTTTAGAGATTAGAGATGTAAGAATTTAGAATAAAAATAATGTTTTATTTTATTACTTTACTTTTGTTTTGGGAATGAAAATATAAGATCATTATTGGAAATTAAACTAGTGCGCGACAAATGTTTGATAAAATGCTTAGTAGAAAGTTATAATCTATGACGTTATAACTATAAAACTTTACTTTGTTTGATGCTTGGAGTTCTAATTTTTATTTGATTTTTAAGTACTTACATAAGTGCATACCTTACTTATTTTGGGTTACAAATGCTCACATTTAAATGATTGTGACAGGTGATAATTTCACTTACTTGAGCAAGTTTTTTGTTTCCCAATGAAAACAAAATTTGCGAGTAAATACTATAGATTAATCGACGAAAGGAGCAATGGTTTGCTGATTTCTTTGTTGGTGTGGAAAAAATGGATGTTGGTTTATGACCAGTTGAGATTTCAAAGCAAATGAGATATGTTTGATGAACAATTTGTAGCTATTGTAGTGATCAAATAGTTGCATTCTACATTGAGAATGAATTGATTCTTCAATGTTAGAATGAGTTGTACGGAAACTAAATATTGAGAATTATTGTTTATGATAATAAATGAGTGACTCATACAAGTTTGGAACTTATGAGATAGAACTTGATACCAAACCAAAACCGAAAGAATAAGAAATCTAGTCAAAATAAATATGAATACCAAATCTCACCAAGAAATGAACATAATTTTAATTATGAAGTTATTTGCTACGCTTGCATTAAACCAAGTCTTACGACACGACATTGCAAGAATATCAAATAATATTATTAACAATGCTTTTCAAGCTAAGTTGATGTGAATTGTGGATACGGTGAGAGGTCGGTATATATTGGTGTTTTACACATGTTTGTTTTGATATGTTATGGTTCAAAAGTTGAACAGAATCATTCGGAAGAAAGTGGTGTTGAGTTATACTCACATCTCTAGGATTCTTGGTATTGGTATGGTCTGAAAAGTTTGCTTCCGGTAGAACTATCTTGTTAAAGATGTTCATACCATCAAAATGAGAAAGAATCTAGTTTCCGCCTATCTTGTTTTTAACAAGATTGAGATTAAGATTTTTGTTGAACTTGATCATTGCACTACTAGAATAAATATGTTATCAATGGAATGTTTGAACCAAATATTGTATTATTTATCTGATATGACTGAAGCTTTGAAGTGATTGAAATATGTGATTTTATCTTGCTTTTATGAAATTTTTTGAGTTAGTGAGCATGTTGTGTTTTCCTCTAAAATTTCTTAGAATTTTTTAAGTGACATGTATCAAATTTTATCCAAGTCTTCAAAGCATGTAAACTCCCAATCTTACTAGTTTACAAAAGCATCGGATGAAATAAAATGTTTGAGAATTTTATAAGATTTTTTTGGTGTTTCACGAAGACTAACTTGGTGACTAAAATTGATCTTTTGAGTAGTGAATAATGAAATGATATCTTCATGAAAAATGTTTGTTTGGTCGTCCTCTATATTGTGCCTAAAGGATTTTGAAACTGGATAATTACTTTATTACTAATGATCAAGAACACATAACACGTCAAATATGAATTTAGAGAAATTATTTGCGCTTACAAAATTTATTTCTAATTTTTGTATGAATGAGGAAACTTTCTAGTTTTTGAATTGGTATTAAATACCAAAATATGACGTCTACTGTAGTCTATAGAAATTTTTGAATGAATGTGGCTGGAAATACAATTTGCATAAGTAACTTCTCAATTTTATATTTTGGTGTTGATTTGAAGTTTCCTTTGGTCGAGAAATAGTGGGGGTATTGTACCCTATGTATGTTTGATTGCTAAACTTAGATTAAAGAGCTAGCTAGAAATGGAGATCACAAAATCATTAAGAATTGATGTGTAAGTAGTAAGACTAAAACAAATTTTAGTCATAATTATTATCTTGTTTGAGATACTTAGCTCCTCATAATTTTAATCTTTGGAAAAAGGTTTTAAGAACCGAATATTTTAGTTTGAAAAATAAAGAAAGGGTAATTAATTTCAATACTTTCTTTCATGTCGGTTGATTTACATTCTTGATTGGTGATGTTGTTTCTACGATGCGTTATTTGTTGTGTATCATATGTAGAAAAATATATGGAATGTATAAAAGATGAGAATCTATGTAGACCAAGCATGAAAAATTGTGTAGTTTCTACAAAAAACAGAATGGATATAAGTTAGATAAGTCATCATCATATATATTCTGAAGCAAACTTTGAACCAATTGAATGAGACAAAATTAATTTTTTGATTAGTTTGAAGAATTTCAAAATTTTTGAAAATGAAATACATAACGCTCGTTGTTGTATATGCATAAGTCATTTGTGGAATTTAAATTCTAACTTATATGATGTTAATGAAAATGAGAACATGCTTAGTTTACTACTTAACATGAAAGACTCGAGGGAAGATAGTGTATATGCTTGAATTGAATTTGTTGTTCTCTTTAATATATTTAATACAATGGAAAGAAATAGAAATATATATAGTTTAACTTAAACTAGTTTCACTCATTTGATTTAGTGCCAATTTTCTTGAGATTATGTGTGATTGCACTAGAAATTGAGTATGATTGCATGACATTGCTTCTTGCTACGTGATAGACTATATGTATATTACTTATGTAGTAGGGGTTACATATATGCAGATTTACTAATAATCCATGTATGGATAATTAGTAAAATATTGAGAAGGTTATGAGGTGTCTGAAAAGAACCTTAAACCTAGAAATACACTATCTAAAAATGTTTACCGCAATCCTTTAAGGATATTATTGCGATGCTGATTAAGATATCCTCTCAAATGAATCATCTAAGGGATGGAGTGATCAGTCCTCTACTAGATAGAGGAAGAACATACATATTAATCCAATGCGATAGTACCGCGGCTATTGAAAGGGTTGAGAACCGTTAATTACAACGGTAGAGTCGACATATAAGGTGATAAAAAGAATTTTTTATGCTATGAGAGTGGATTATATATGGTCTAAAAAGAGTTATCGTTGATCCTTTGACGAAAGGATCAATAAGAAGGTGTGAATACATCTTACGGGATGATGTTGATGCCCATTGAGAATTGAGTCATTTGTGATGGATACCCACCTAGAAATAGGTTCAAAGGGATTAACGATTCACAAATGATATGGACATAGTTGTTCGTGATTGACACCCAACTTATAATTCAAGATTCCAGAAGTAGGTTCAAAAGGTAATCCCTACCTATGAATGAAAATCCCAAAATGTAGGTTCAAATGGGACTAAGTCACGGATAATATGTAGACACAGAATCATGCTTTTGAGAATTCATCCCATGCATGATATCCTGAAGCGAGTTAAGGTTTGAGTTTTTGTTTCTAAAACTCTTAATGATGTTTATATCTCTATTTAGAGTGGGGTACTTAGCTACAGGAGTACTCTTGATAGACTCACCTATATGAATGTGAAAGTGTGGCCGCTTTCTATGAGAATATGGGCAATTCTCTAGATCATTCATTAAACCGGGATTCAAGCACATGGCTGTAATGTGCTGTCTTTAGACTTTACACTAGCATATTTTTGTGTGTGTTAGACAATCTTCTTATCTCATAGAGTTCAAAGACTTACGTTCACTCTATGGTTAGATTTTTTGAGAGCCTAACACTATGTAAAGGTTCAAAATCGAAAGATACCTTTACTTATGCACATCACTATATAGATCTTGCTCAATGTTTTAAAAATATCAGTGGGGGATTGTTGGAAATATATGTTTAAAACAAAATTAATTTTCATTTATTATTTTTGTTAAATTTGTTTTTGTTAATCTTAATGATCTTCATAAAAGAAATTTATTTCTGTTATTAATCCTTTGACCGTTTTATTTAGAGGAAGTTAATGGTATTAATTGTAATAATAAAGTGTCATTAACTATTGAATTTATTTAATACAAAAATCATATTTTGGTAGGAAAATAATGTGAGAATTTTTCTTTAATTGTTTTGGAGTTTTAAAGAAAAATAAGATTTTTGAGAGAAAGAAACTAGTGTGTGATCATCACTTGTTTTTCTACAAGTTTGATTTTGAGCAAGAATAGAAGTGTACAAGTATCACATACTCTAAAAGTGTAAGAGTGATTGTGAAAGAGACTTAGTCGGCTGTTTTATCCTGGGGACGACGTGACATGGAAGAACTGCTTTCACAATCTTGGGCAGAGCCGCGAAACGTCTTAAAGAGAGCGACCTGGTCGTGACTCAGCCATAATAATTTTGTATTTGTTTGGTTTATGATTGTTTTGCAGGCTATTTTCAGCAATTGTTCCAACAGTTACAAAGCACAACCTTCAAATCACACAAGATACTTTTCACAACGTTCGAATTAAAAATGTCAGGTTGTGAGGCACACAGTACAAGTAATGCCTTCACAACAAGAATAGTATCATCTCGATTTTTTTCGCTTTTTCAATCAAATAATTCTGAGTTCCCCCTTTGGTCAAAGGGGGAGCTGGGTAGAAAACAGTTAGAGGCGATTTTCAGGCGATGTTGACTATAGTCGAACTCTTTTTTTCTCGTTTTCTAGGGTTTGTAGATACTTCATTTTAGGGGGTTTTCTGATTGGATTTCTCGGATTCGCTTGTAGATCGATGATGGGTGGTATCTGATTGTTGTTTATTCTCAGCTTTTGTTTTGATTCTCTCTTGAAATGAGAGAATTTTGGGTTAACATACCTGCTTCAGGTATTTCTAAAACGAGGTGTGGAATTAATTTCTCTTCTGTTGATATTTCCTCTCTTCCATCTGCTGGTAAGAAAGGTGATGATACTTCAATTGGTTTACCTAATGATTTAGTTGATGGTTGTTTGGAAGAATGAAATCTTAGCCTATTTGGTAGGTTAAACTTTTAGAAACTTAAGTTTGATAATACAATGAGATGTCTAAAAGAGCAATGGACCCTGAAACGAAATTGCCACCTGATTCCTCTGGGAAAAGTTTTTTTTGTCATCAAGTTGGATAATGAACACGATAAAAATTATGTATGGTATGAGAAAGCTTGGAAGGTTGAGGAACAATATGTCAGGTTCAAAGATTGGGAACTAAACTTTAAACTAGAAAACCAACAAACCTCTACTGCATTTTTCTGGGTTCACTTTCCTGACTTACGTATCAAATTCTGGGATGAGAAGATAGTTCTGGCTATTGCAAAAGGTGTGGGAAGACCTTTTTTAGTTGATGACGCGACATTGAAGAGACAATTCGGGTATTATGCAAATGTGTTAGTGTAGGTAGATTTTGATAAGCCTATTCCTGGAAAAAAAATGGGTTAAATCGAAATTTGGGTGTTTCTATCAAACAGAGGAAATTCCAAAGTCTTTTAAGTTCTGCAGTCACTGTAGTATAATTGTCCATATTTTTTCAGAATACAGGGCAGTAAGAGAGATAAATATCAGCGAATCTAAGGAGGTTTCCGAAATCAATTCTAGAAGTTTGGTTAATGCGAAGACCTATAAGAGAAGGAAGAAGAATAACAAATCTAAGGAGGTTGCATACCTTGAAGAAGGTGAAATCGAATGTAATGAGACAACCAAAAATGGTGGTGCTGCTCATATCTCCTTTAAAGCAACAATAATCACCACAAGTAAAAATTCTGATGTAAAAACTTTGAGTATGAGAAAAAATATGTCAGAGTTGCAAGAAAAATTAGTTCAATATGTGATGGAAGGGGCAAGCACTACTTCATCTGATCTATCGATTCCTTCGGGGTTTGAAATTCACAAGAAATTTTAGAGGATGGAAGAAGATGAGGAAGTGGCTATGTCTCAACTACATTTGTAAGATTCAGAAATTAGTCGCACTGAACCATCTTTGTCTGAGCCTATTTTGAGATCAACTAGAAAATTGAGCTCAAATCTAAAACAACAGGTTTATGTACTAATGGTACTTTAAGTACATAAAAAGGAAAAAAATTTCTCAACTAAAATTATTATCCGCAATAAGGTTTCGACACCTAATCTCAAGGAGTTTGGTTATCTTATGGGGATAGACTTCCCCTCTTCAAAGAAAATTTGTCAACAAATGCTTAACAATCTTCGGTAAAATCATGAAGGTATAATTATTGAGGGTGCTGAGTCTACTAACCGAAAACAATTGGTGGATTCGTTGGTTCGCAAGTTGCAAGTAAAGTATTGTATTTAGGTACGTCAAGGTGAATCTTCTTTTTTGATCGTCTTGCGTATTTAGAACTTCGATTTTCTAAGTGTTCTCTTTGTTCTTGGGGCTTTTGCTCAACTTCAATTGTAACCGTCTTCACACGGATTGTGTGATTTATATTATATTTTCTTTCGATCGGTCAAAAAAAAAATCAAATAGTTCTCTTGGGTTCTCTTGAACCAGATAATTGCAAATGGTAATCATATTTTATTGTTCCTACCAGGTAGCATGCGATTCCTCCAAGTTTCAAAGTTGAGTTCTAATCTTATGCATATACCATGAGATATTGGACGTTGTTATATGAAATAATGCAAACCTCCCTAGTGTATTCACAATAAAATAGTACATGTTTCTATCTCCATTTTCTTTATTGAAAAGTTTGCAAATTGTATCCAAACTGTGACATTTTTATATTGGAGGTCGGTATGTGTATTAAAGAATTATGAAAACTGATTACGGTAAAACAGATCCCTTTGGGAGTAATATCCTTCTTCCAAATGAATTTTAAAAAAGTCATTTGTTGGCTCATTGACTTAACTGCTGTATTTGTTATAAATTTTTTTATTTAGCAATTTACTAGCTTCATTTCCTAAGCAAGTGATTGAGTCTTCCTGAGTGGTGAGTTATGGTGGTGATGTGGTTCTTCTCATAAGACAAATATTTCATTTACCACAATATTAGAGCTTAACTCCCCAATTTTTGAGCTATGAGTTTCCTTGCACATCTGTGCATTCATCGATGGTATTCCATTTAGTGTTTGGCCTTTTGTATGTTACCAGAAATAATACTTTTAGCTTCCTACTACCAACCAATTTTCATGCCATAAAAATAGACTTCTATTATTTAAAATAGATAAAGTCATGTATTGGCATTTCTGCAGCATTTGCCATGTCTTTAGTATACCTTTACGCAAGCCTCTCCCTTGTAAGATGTTGTTGTCCACTGGTACGAGAGTATTCTCCTTTATGTTTGTCTTTGTTGAGCAATTTTATTCCATAATAGTCTTTTTTTCTTGAGAATGCCTCCAAATCCATTTCAAAAAAAGTGAATAATTAGCAACCTTCGGATTCTTAACCCCCAAGCCTCCGTACTTTTTTCGTTGCATATTTTTAGTCATGAAACAAAGCACATTTTATTCCCATGTGTAGCTTAGTAAAATTTTCTCATGGTATTAACTATGTTCTTCTCCACGTGGGTTGGCAAGATAAGTAGAGACGTGTAATAAGTTATCAACGAAGCTAGAGTACGTTTGATTAAGGTTATTCTACTAATTTTGTTAAGGAAATTTGTTTTCCTTATGGCTAATTTATGTTTATCCTTTCTAAGACCATCTTCCACAGAGTACAAGACTTTGAGGTAACACCCAGTGGTAATCTTAAGTACTTGATTGAAAGTGGTTTCAATATTGCAACCCATCTGTTCAACAAGCAGTGATTTTTATCAAATTTTTAGCACCCTTACTTGTTATTGTACTATTATTTAAGTTGGTTTTAGGAAATACTATAAAACTGCCCATTTGAAAATCCAACTTAATAAACTACTTCTGCAATTTGAAACTTTTCAAAAGTAACCTCACAAGTTTAGTTTTTCATCTAAGTTAGTTAATAGTAGTTTATTTTTCTAAATTTTACTTATTTACCCTTTACTTGCTGTCGCGCTTACCTTCTTCATCATTTTTAAGTTCGTCGATCTCGGTTCAGGATCGTTTCATCGTTTTCAGGTTTGTTACATCATTTTCAGAAAAATGGTTCATCATTTCCAAGTGTCTTGAGGATTTTGGTTGGTGAAAAATCGACTTCTACAAGCCCGGTTCAGGATCGTTACACCGCTTTCAAGTTCGTCGAATCATTTTCCCTGCCCACCAAGGAGATGTGGTTCAGGAGTAAATAAGACTTTTAATAGGTGAGGTAACTACCACCAAACGCTTAATTTGATGAAAACCGCCGTTTGAAGAAAAAAACGGTCAAAACAAGGATACTTTTAAAAAATTAAAAAAAGCAGGGTACTTTCATCTAATATATTTCAAAATACTTTATCAAAATCCATTGATCTTAAGTCCTGTTGGAGCTTCAAACATCATAAGAGGCATCGTGAACTATCTATAACTTTACCTATATCAATATTCTAGAAAATAATTGTGTCATCTGCAAATTGTAGATGATATATGACCTCACCAGTAGCTTCCACAGAAAAACCATTTATTCTACTCTCATTTTTAGCTTGGTGCAACTAGTAGAAATAGGTAAGGGGAGAGAGGGTCCCCATGCCTATGACCTTTTGAGGAACCTTATACCGAGAAGAAAAAAAATATTATGTTTAAGGTAAAAAGTACAAGATAGGAAATTAGGACCCTCGAAAATAGATATTTAACATTAAAATAAGAAAAAAAAATATTTTTCTTAACAAAACTAGTCTTGTGATATATTTTCCTATTTTTAAATCTTTCTATTAGTAACATAAAACTTGACACAAAAATGATGTAATTAAACTTATTTCAGATACGATTTTACATTTATAATTAAAAAAATCCATCAACAATGGTTAGTTTCTACAAACTATGAGTAGTGACATGATTAACAAAAGGTCTTAGAGAATTAACAAATCTTGAAGTATGAGAGGTGAAAGCGAATGAGTGTATCTAAATCGAGAGGATCATGACTGGAATGCGACAAAGTATAAATCGAGAGTAACTCTCAAGAAAAATATTATCCACATCTCTTCCTTGTTCGAAGATGCAAAGCTGCTAATTGATATGCCACCTCAATATCTGTTCTGTCAGAAAGAGGAGGAACTAGCCCTAGAAATTGTGCGACCAAGTCTCGATGAATCTCCATCTCAACTGAACAAACGACTATACTGTTATATTTGCCTATGGGGTATCAGTTAACTAAGAAGGATAAGGAGAATATCTTTGCAAACCAATCTATCAAGGGAAAAGAAATCCATAGTGATATACTCGTGAGATGGTCAACCGTTCAGATAAAGATTCCACCACTCTATTTTACAACCATAACCATCTATTTTTACTGAAGTATGCAGAGTAAGGATCCGAAACCGTGGATCCAGGTCAAACGTTACTCATCCAGAAGCCTGCTTACAATTCCCTTAGTTAAAGCCTCATCTCTCAAAAAGATAGGCTCAACAGGCTAGCCCATGAGTCAGAGTCAACGTGATGAGCGAAAGACAAGATATGAAGATCACATACAATTTCCTTAGGTCAAAACACGACTCCTCCATGTGAAGAATTACCTAGTGTATTTCTAGAGAACTCTCCCATCAACAAAGCAAACAAAAATCAACTGCGCGGTTAAACCTGAGTGTATCCATTACCTTATCTCAAGTGCGGTTGACCATCCTCCCAAAAAAAAAATCTCGACGGATAATTTTGCTACAAAAGTTCACATTAATCCATGTCAAGACACTTAGTAGAGGAGGAACAACAACTTCATCTTGTCCACGAAGAAACGTACGACCAAGACCTTGACATGACTTTGTGCAGACGTTTCCAACCCGCATAGTATCATATCTTCTCATCCTGAAGACTCAGGATCGAAGGCTACGAGGGTATTTCTACAACTTCCAAGCACCTGAGTTCCTCACACCCACATTACAACATCTTATTATTTGAGGACTGGAGACTAGAGATCTATTTTTACAGCAGTGAGGGGCACTTATTTGTGACTCGAGAAATCTTTCACCTCTCTTCATTTTTGTCAAATTCTCCTCCGTCAGCATCTTCTTTGTATTCTGCAATTGCAACTATGTCCCGGATCCTGACTGAAGATATGATGATTCAAACATGGATAATTTCGTTCCTGTAAGATGTTTTAGGGTTTATACGCGTGCACCATGACTATATCCAGTAGAAGAAGCATTCAAATTATCCCTCAACAATAAACGCATACAGGAAACAAAATAGGGTTCACAATTAGTTTGAAGAGGAGTCTATAGTTTCCACTCTACTCAAACGCGGCTCATACTTTAGTCACATAACTCGAATAACTGGGTAAAATATCTAAAGAATTATACAACGCGCCCTTGATGAAAAATATTTGTCTACGTCTCTTCTACCACGTGTTAAAAGGGAATGATGTTTCGAAATACGATGCACGAGATATCATCAAAACACTTGAAGAGATTGTTGTTGAAAATCTCTAGATTCCCGAATTCAAATTCACATGGACTTATCACGGGAAAAACAAGCTCCAAATCCTAATGTTTCTCTAGTAGACGAAGGAAAGGTATTTTATGTTCGATAGTTGGGGTCAACTACTGAAATCAGACGTCAAACGAAGTTTCCACAACCTCTGGAGTGAAGGCCGCGCAAGGGATGAACTCCCTTCACGAACTTAACTTAGGGTTTTCACCTACTCGCATATGAGACGGAGCTATCTAGGGTTTGCACCAAGTTCGAACTCATGAGGGTACCCTTCCTTTACCAGATGCATGCAGAAAAGGTCCAGAGAGGGAAGATACCAACCCTGAAGAAAATCATCCAACAAAGGCCCCTAGATAAAATATCTTGCCTCGTGTTCAGCTGCTTCACTTTGGCCTCTGCATCCCTAGCCTCCTGCTTAGTATTTTCTAGCTCTTCATCTACCATACGCTCCTCCAGATTAAGAACCTCTCTAAAAAAAACCCAACTCACCCCGACGGAACCTGGCAGAATTGAGCCACTCTCGTGACTACCTCACATTGAAAGCAAAGATTTTCACGGGTTGTCGTCAAGTTTCCCATATTTACAAGATCCTCAGAAGCAAGGCCATTCAAAGTTATCTTTTTCATGACACTAAAATCGCCAACAAGTGTCCCATATAAAGTTAAAGAAGACATGGGTCCCGTAAATCACCCAGGTCGGTCGATTGTCTCTTTACACCTGGAATCTCCTTCTGAAGTTCCTCTGAAATTGTTAAATCCCGCTCATCCCTGCTCTACCAATGTCGAGCTCATTCTCACCATGAAGAGTACGCTACAAATGAGAGAGGAATTAGAAGAAGTAAACTAAGGAGAAAAAACACAAGACTAGGGTTTGCTTTACATGAGTACTGGCCTTTTCCCCTAAAACCTTGTCCTCATACAAAATCCCTTAAAAGTTTTGTCTCATATAATCACCTCAAGCCTAACCTCATGACTAGAATCCTATCCTTATCAATAAATTTATCTTACATATCACGGGATACTCGCGTATTTGTTTGGGTCCACATTTTCAAAAAAGATCAAGGAAAAAAACGTTTTCTTCACGACAAAGGGTACAGACGTAAAATCAAAGGATTGGGCATGTCTCTGACTTATGGGTAATGAAGTCATAATAATACATTACCCATTTTAGTCTTTCGTCATGCTTGAGACGTCGGGACATGCTAAAAGTTCGCAAGGATTCCTCTTACAATTAGGATTGATGTACACTACATCGTGAAGACGTGTTAAATGATGATAATCCGTAAGGAATTTTGGGGTACTCTCTTTAGAAAACATGTTCCCCTACGTCTCTGGTACAACATATCAAAATGGCACATAACACGGACGAGTGAGCTAAGATATGTGGTCCCAACGACGAAGTAAGTGCAATATGAAAAACTCCTGAAATTTTATACGGGATTTCTGAAGTCAAAAGTATACAAGGATTTGATTGGCCAAACGAACTCGGAATCGAGTTATTCGTTTTACATTAAACGGCTTATCCTATTGTCTCTTAAAGTTGGGTTCGGTGACTCAAATCAGATTCCGTATAAAGAGTTTACAGACATTATGTGTAAGTCTTTCAAAACTGAAGTTTTCAATCGAAGAGTCTGAATACAAAAAAAAACGTGTGAAAGAAATATGGACCAACCTCCTTACCTAGTGCACGCCCAAAAGAGTTAAAAATTAGTTCTCTTTTCAATCCTAGATCAGGAGGGAAGCCACCAAGCGAAAGGAAAAGGAATTAGAGCCAAAAGATGAAATTAAAGGAATTTGACTCAAATAAGAAAACTTATGGGTTGTTCCTTCCGAAACTCCTTAAAGACCTGGCCAAGACTCTCCCACATGCATGGATGCTCTCTAGGACAGTGGGACGTCATTCATTCTCTCAGAATTTCTCGGAAGGGCTAAAGTTGGAGAGAATTAGGTTTTTGACGAATGTACCCCTAATTTCAAAAGTTTGACGAAAAAAAGGGATTTCTCCTAAAAGGGAGGGAGGCGAGCCTCTTCCCATTCATATGGACAATCCTCTACACCTCTCTCAACCCTTTTTATCTCATCACCCTTCAATAAAAACGAGCTCATAAGGGATTTTGACCAAAATACCCTTATTTCATAATTTTTAGTATTTTCAAAGGAGAAGGCCCTAATATACAGACAGAGACCGACCAAGCCCTCATATACTCATTCCAAAGGCCTCATACACGTGAATATTAAGTTCTCTAAGTGTTCAAAGAAGAACGGGACTGAAACGGAATCCTGAAAGGCAGAAGTTCAGAGAAAATAAAGGAAATTTGGCTCAAAACGGTGAGTTCATCATATCCAAAAGAAGAACTAGAAACGCGCCACTCTCTATTTCAAGCCGTGAAGGCAGAAACATCATGAAGGTTTTGAGAAACGTAGACAGAAACACCATGAAGGTGCAGTCAAACTGTCGGACGGCAGAAAGAAGATCTCACTGGAAAACGGGAAAATCAAAAGAATATTGAAACCCTAACTTCTAAACCTAAGAAAACAGTAAATAAAACATTAAATCTAAACTTAAACTCTACTACTGCTCAGATCTAGTCTAAAAGAAGTAGCTCTGAGAAGAAAACTAACGCCGAAAAATGTCTGAGCAGAATACTAACGCCAGAAAATGGTATTCTCCTTGCAGAGAATCGCTCTGTACTAGAGTGGAAGAAAGGAAAGAGAAAAATAGTTTTGTATGCAATTGCCAAATTCAGTTGTCACATTTGGCATAGCAATTACTTTTAGCAACAACATTACAAATGCGCTAAAGAAGCTATAAAAAATCGCACGTGATGTTTGTGCCCCTGGTCCGATAAGCTAATAAGTTTGAGGTAAAAGTAATGTTTTTCTAGGTACGGCATTTCCTTGTTTTGGGGGCTCGAATGCCCTCGATCAGTACCCCGATGCCTATTAGTTAACCTTACCAAGACAATGGTTTGGGATTATTTTTTTATTTTCTACTCACTCCGTTACTTTTTAATAGGCCAGTTTTTTTTTTTAGAAAAAATTAAGGAAATTAAGAGAACTAATTATTAAAAGTGGTCCTCTAGACACTTGTCAATAAAAGAAGTGAAGTGAAATGGCCCCCATGACACTTGTCAGCCAAAAAAATAAGTGAAATGGTCCACATAACACTTGTCATCAAAAGAAGTTAAAAGAAAAGTGGTACCAGAAAATTAAAGTAACATTTGATTTTCCCAATTATAAAACTGGCCTATTTTTTTGAAATATTTATTTATAAAAACTGGCCTATTAAAAAATAACGAAGGGAGTATATGTTTTTTATTTAGCAACAACTTGTCAGGATTTATCCAAAAATAAATAAAAAAGAAATGGATACTGTTCCTATCCTGGGTTGTTTTGCACGGTAATATTGCACCCGTTAATACTACCTTGAACAATTGAGCACCCCTGGCAGATAAATTACCTAATCTAATAAAAACATTGTTGACGACTCGATTACTTGAGGATTCATTTGATTTGCAACAACCGGGACATATATATACGAGTGATGGTGTATTTCTTTCGGTAATAAAGCAATAGTGCATTAATGAAGTCTCACGCCTAACTTCCCTTGCTAAAACGCAAACCAAACACCAGACTGGAATCATAATCAAGCTACTTATAGGTACATTCTATACTTGCCAACGGAATATTTAGTGTCACGTGAAAAATCAAGCTACTTATGGCGGGATTGTAGTATGGTGCATGTGTCACTACTCACTAGAGTAAAACGGTATGCGACTACTCAATAGAGCAAAAGAGTATGATCCCCCGACCATAATCTTGACTTTGATATAGGATTCACAGTGGGACATTAAACTACCCAATAATGCCCACCCACTAATTATTAAGTAATGATGTTTATTTAATCGTCAAAGCGATCTCAAAAATCTCATTACAGATGGACAATATCGATATCAAAATTGGTAACTTTTACCATACATTCTGGATAATGACTTGTTGGGGTAACATAGGTTAAAAAAAGTAACCCCAAAACAAAAACTAAAGATTTCCATTGCTAACAATGTCTGACATTTAACCCTCAAATCACTCCAGTAATTAGTGTAAAATACTTAAATCACATTCTCTGCAACCAATCTACACCCTAGTTAGTAAGTTCGCGAATGATTCGTGAATCATTCGCGAATTTTTCCGTATCACGAATTTTACCGTCTTATTCGCGTACGTTTGCAACTCCAAACCCAAGTCACGTATTATGTGGCATTCCCGGATTATTCGCGAATCGTTCACGAATTTTACGTATCTCGAATGATGCGTCCGTTTAATTCGTCATAAATTCTTTAGCTTTTACTTTTCAAAGACTCCATTTTTTGGGCTTTACTGCCTCCCGAGCATACACGACCGAATATTAGACGTGTTGTAATTTTTATGAAACAAAAACGACTGAACAAATTTGAAGGTGAAGGTGAGAGAGATCTCAAACTCACTAACCAAGCATCTAAACCACCATACGACGTCCTCTTGGATAACCAATGTTGTATATATTATTAATATCATCATATTGAGTTTATTTTTTCCTTAAATAACTCACACATGCATAAAAATTGGTCTATGACCTTATAAATATAAATTATTTGTTATATATAGGTACCGAATTTTCAGAGCCGAACTCACATTTACAAATCGAATTATACACGTACGTATGCCGTTCCGAATTAATGACGAATCACGTTCCGTTGACCGAATTTTGAACCAAATTTGGATTTTACAAAACCGTATAATACTCGTACGTTTACCGTTACGTACGTTTGCCGAATCCCGAATTGCTAACTAGGATCTACACCGCTTAAATCCGCTCATCTTCATTGATATTACTTAAGATTTTGTTAGGATTAAGAAACATGCTTAGAAAATATCAAGCTAAGACAAAACCTGATCGTTTTGTCTTTCCTAGGGATCCTTGTTCAGTAGTTTGGCACGAGCGAGTAGTTTAAACTTTAAACAAAAAATATAGAGAAAAGAACAAAAAGTTTAAAGGACTAGTAATAATGAAATAACTACTACTATATACAAACAAACAGACCCCGGTGGTTACAAATAAACAACAACAAAAATTGTCCCCTGGAAATGGAAAAAGCTACATGGGACAAATTATATTAAACAGATTGCCGTGAAATAGAATCACATTGATCAGAAACATCAGAATTCCGGTCAGCTTTCATCGGACAAGAGGATGAAGCAGAAGATATAAGTGTAACTAGTAGATCTGCAAAAGCTCCGATGATGAATTTATGAGTATGCTTGGGGTTTAAGGTTAAATAACAAGAAAGTAGTTGATGTAAATAATCCCAGTTCTCTGTTACATCAAATAAATCTCTTGATTCAACCATTTCTTGCATAGATCTTCTGAAATCCATATAAGGATCTGATGAGCATGTTTTAAAAGGTATTCCACCTTTAATCAATGAGGCACCATCAGATAATGAAGATGATGATAACAATGATGGTGATAAAGACTCATCGTCGTGATGTTCATGATCATCGTCGGGAAATGATGATTCAATGATTGAATTTGTTCGGCCAGGTGAAGAGAAAAAGAAACGTTGTGATGCAAGAACTTTGGAAAAATCTGGAGCTATTGTGGTCGATGAGATTGTTTCTTTCTCATTGTTGTTGTTGTAATGATATTCATCTGAATCCGAAGAGGAGAAATAATCATCAGTAGTGCTTGAATTGGATTTTGATATTGTAGTATTTGTTGTTGAATGATGATGATCTGGTGTTAAATCATAGAGTGAGTTGAAGTTTTTGAATAAAATTGATGTTGTTGATGATGAATGATCTTGTTTATGCTTATGATGATGATGATGATGATCTGTTACTGTGATCGGTGAAGATGATGAATCAATCGATGTTGTTCTTTTTAGTTTCTTGGTGAAACAGAGGTGGAGATTTTTTCCTAGCATTTTTTCTTTGCTTTTGTTTGTTTGACAGAATCACACTGAGAGAAAGAAGAGAGAGAGGGAGAGAGAGAAGAAGAGGAACTGAGAATGGGAATGGGAGTGATGGGGGGGGGGGCTATTTATGTTGGGGAGAGACTAGGATTATGGCTACGTAGTTGGGAAATGAAGGAGTACTCACTGATTGAGCACTGCTGGAAACAGAGAAGAAAGGAAAACAAGAGGAGTGTAAATAAGGAAATAAAACTATAAAGGTTTCACGGTAGTACAGTAAATGGAGTTTAGGTAGTACATGTAACGGCAATTTTGTGCACCCAGTCACCCACCTTTTCTTTTTTTTTGACACGCTCCAGTCACCCACCTAGAGTGTGCATATACGTAACACCGGGTTCTAGTCGGTCACAGTCCAACATGTGATCTAAAATCATAAACCACTTGAAATTTATTTTTGTCCTAAATAAGGTATTTCATTGAAAAGTTAAGACTCATTATATCATTAACAGAGTCATCTAATACGTAGGTTTGGGAAGTGACTCTCACAATGTTAGATTTATCTATCGAGAGTCTGTGTTGAATACAGGGTGAGGAAATATCATCCCAATCCGAAATTGAGATTAAAGTTTTGCAAATTTAGCTAGAGAATCTGCAACTGCATTGCCTAATCTGGGAAAAAAATGAAAACCTTAAAAGTCGGTGCAATTCTTTGCTACTCTATCTGCTTCATGTAAAAGAGTTTTACTATGCCATGAAATGTTTTTTTTTTTTTTATGATAAACAAGGAACCTTTTCATTAATGGGATTTCAAGGTTACAATGAGTTTAAGATCGAAAATAAGAGAATACAAAGTGACAAGAACATACCGTAAGAGTACAATACCGAGAAATCCGATAAGAGAAAAAGAAGGATTACCGGAGTAAGACAAATACAAGTATGGATAAGCTCCGATTAAATCGGAAGAAGGATGGTTTTTCTCAGACTTAAATTCCAACCATTTAGTTTGTTTTTCTTCTTTAAAAAGAAATGCTCCCAAAGTAGGAATGATTTGCTCAAATCTCTTATAAATAGTGATGCAGCTTCCGTCGCAAAAAAGACCATCTATGGAGATTCCGTCGCCGGATAAGTTGATGATGAAGATTCCGTCGTCGGAGACAACCAATATGAAGATTTCGTCGTTGAAGAGCATGGAGAGCATCATTATTGATCTTAAAATCCAACCCAATAACCAAGAATCGCCATTAAAGCGAAGATAAACCTCAAAAGAGTAGATAAAACCACCAAAATGGTGTAGATAAGTAGAAAACATAATAAAAACCAAACCAATCTACTAACTAACCTAGAAAGCAAGGAAAAATGAAGAAATCTACTAGATCTTGGACTAGATCTGAGCAGAAAAGGATTGTTTTTGATGGTTTTGGTGGAGAAGAATAAGGAGTGAGAGAGAGGAGAGAGAAAAGGGCCTCTGCCATGAAATGTTTGAATTCTTTTTATGTAGACAATTGAAAAGGCTTTCGCAATCTCCTTCAATGCTAAAATCTTTGACTGCTTTCTCCTTAGCCCAGTTTGCTGCCTGCAAAACTCCTACAACTTCTGATTCTTAAGCGCATGGATATGATGTTGGTCATTCTTTTCCTCCTTGAAAATTGCATGTATCATCTCTTAAGATTACAATAAAACTTGATGGTAAATTTTCTGAGTTCCATGTTGCATCAACATTAACTTTAAAAGAGTGTTTCTGGTGCCATCTAAATAGGATCAGATTTCTTTACTAAATTTTGCAAGTTGTTTTTGATTTTTGTTTTTCTCGGGGAAAATTGAAAATCCCTAAATCTCAAGGACTTAGATTTGTTTTTAAAAACTCTATTGCATCTCTGTTTCTAAATAAACCACATTACAGTGAGAATTAGTTCTATGAAAACTTCCTTCTAGAGTGTTTCGCCAAACAACAGTCAGAGTATGGTGTCATTTAGATTTGACTTAAGAATGTTTTTCCAAACAACACTGTAAGTCAGAGAGACAAGTAAAAAGAGCAGTAAAAAGAGAAAAACATTTTTTATCTTATTATTTTTTTGATCATTCATACTCCAACGTGGTTAACATTTTTCAGTAAAGAGAAGGTTTTTGATGATTGAGTATGTTTACACAGAAGTTTAGAGAGTGATAGAAGAAAAAAAGTAGAAACACACTAATGTGCGTGTCTAAAGTATCCAATTACTTGGACTGACTCCGATAGTACAGCAAGTGCATTCATTTGAGAACAAATCTTGATCACTTTAGAACAAAAAAAAGCCTCGCGTTTTTAAGGGCCACTCAAAAGGAATTAGGGGAAAACAATAAAACAAAATAGGGTCATCCAAATGTAAATTGAAGCCAGCCCTTATCTCGCGTAAATCGTAATGGCAAAATTGCCCTTGCATATTCGGTAGATATTATAATTTTTTATCTACCGAATGCATTCAGTAGATAACATAATAATATTGCTTCCGATTGTGGTCAGTGTAGTATTTGAATGCAATTTGTTTCATTGTTTTCATTTGTTGTCATTTTTGAGTTCCAGAGAAGAATAAGAAGAAGAAAAAAAGGGAAAAACCATTTTTTTTTTAATAATCAACAAAAATGGATGGATACGAAGAAGAATCTGAGAATCATCGTGAAGAACATAATGTTGAAGCTTCGCGACCATTTAGAGAAGACCATTTGGGGTATCTGTTGAATGATCCAAAGTTTTATGGAGAGGAAACCCTAGACGACGCTTTCATGGAAGAAAACGGAGAATCACCCGAGATAGAAACTAATGATGCATCAAACATACAGGTATTGTGTTAAGAAACTCAAATACCCACTTTGAATGTGTTTGTATGTGTTTGTAAACAAGAAAACCCGATTAATGCATGCATTGAATGCCATGAACTATCCAGAATCGGTAGATAACGTATCTACATATCTACCGAATACAACGTACTGAGTACCAAATATATACATTCGGTTGATATATAGAGTATATTTTCTACCGAATGGCCCCAAAATATGCGAAAACCCCAAATTGATTTCCCAAAATATCTACATTCGGAAGTTTTTTTGAGTATATTTTCTACCGAATGGCCCCAAAATAAAATTTTCTCAAACTTGTAAAAATTAAAATTCTTCTTTGAAAAAATATCTACATTCGGCAGTTATATAGAGTACATTGTCTACCGTATGGCCCCAAAATAAAATTTTCGCGAACTTGTAAAATTTTTTGTTCTTTGAAAAACGGAGGAATATTAATTACTTTATCTTCCAATTTTTTGTATTCGGCAGTTTTACCATATTTTTATCTTCCGATTATGATTTTTTTGTACTCAGGAGACTGTGTAACTATTTCTACTGAATTCGGTAGTTGAGGGCACACAGTATTCAACCGATTATTTGACAATCGGTTGGAAAACTTACTGAATGTATTCCGATTATTATACTAAAACATGTTGCTTCATTTTGCAGGCCGTTGTAGCGGTTGTTGATGATTTCTATTTGAGGCCCGATATTTCCCTACGCTATGCAAATGACTTGGTTTGTTCATCACTATTATTTTTTTATTTATTGAAATATGTATGTTAAATGCTTATACGTATGATATTTGTATTTTTATATGCGCGTGTAGTCATTTGGAAGTAAGGAGGAGGCAAAGGATTGGCTTATGAACAAGGCAAAAGATAACATGTGCGTTGTAGTTCAAAACAATCATGTGGGTGACACTCGGTTTGAAATGATTTGTGAGCGAGATGGGGCTCGAAAGAGTCACGCGGGAAAGAATAGTAAGTACGTAAGGAAGACGCAGAGGAAATATCGAAGCAATTCAAAGAAAATAGGATGCCCGTTTAAGATTGTCTTCTATAAGCCCGAAGGTAAGGAAGGTAAAGAGTGGAAAATGTTTAAAGTTGATAATGGTTGTCAAAACCACGATGATCCGGATACTCTAATTGGACATGTAATGGTTGCCAAGCTAAAACCAAAAGAAATGGAGACGGTGAAGTCTATGCGGATCCAAAAAGCGAGTGCGATCTTAAGTAAAATAAAGGCGGACGACCCCGATAACTTGTCTTCTTTGTCTACAATTAAGGCGGCCTTAGCTACGATCAAAAGGACGGAATGGGATGGTAGATTGATCATGCAACAATCGGAGTGGTTAGCGGAGTTACACGAATACACGTTGAGAAGGGAAGAAAAGGATGGTAAAGTGGTTCGTATTTTCTTGGCACATCCCGAAATGATCCAATTGGCTCAATGCTTTCATCAAATTTTGTTGATAGATGCCACTTACAAGACAAACAAATATAACATGTCGTTGTTGAACATTGCTTGCCACACTTCGGACAAAAACACGTTTACGATTGCATGGGGTTTAATGGATCATGAGAACAACGTGAGTTTCATTTGGATGTTGGAGACGTTGAGGTCCATTTATAACGGTGATAATTTTCCAAGGGTTATTGTAACGGATATGATCAAGCCTTAATGCATGCAATAACGGTAGTGTTTCCGGAAGCCCGAAACTTGAAATGTACGTGGCACATTCAATGCAACCTCAAATCCAATTGTCATCATCATTTCCAAGCTAAAAAACCAAGGAAGGGTACCAAGAGGTCAAAGGAAGAGGATGAGCGCATTAGTAAATTAACCGTGGAAGAAAGAGAGGAAGAGAAGAGGTTAGTTGATGAAAAATGGAAGGAGGATTGAATGATTTGGAATATGTTCATGAAAGCATGGGACAAGATCGTTTGGTCGAAGACCGAGGAAATTTACGAATCTAACTTGAAACAATTTGAGGATGAATATGGCATGAACTACCCAAAACCCGTTGAATATTGTAAAACACAATGGTTACCGCTTAAGGAGAGGTTTGTGTTTGCATGGACATATGAATATCGTAACTTCAAGAACGAGGCGACAAGCATTACGGAGGGGTCTCATGGCGGATTAAAGAAAATACTACTTGGTAGTCAAAATGGAGTTGTGTTGATCCAAGAAGCAATCTATGAATACACCAATCGTGATCTCGTAAAGATTAGGAAATGTATGCAATTTAGTGTACACCAATTCCCAATGGAACATGATAAGGAAAAATTGCTTCTAAGGGGAATTGTTCATAAAGTTTCAAGATGGGCAATAAATCACATGATGAAACATTTGAAGCTTTATAAAGCTTACGATGACGAGAATACCGTTTGTGTTTGCAAGGATATGATAGGTATTGGACTCCCATGTCGTCATAAGATGGGTAGGTATGTTTAAGTGATTGACATCAATGATATCATTAAATTTCACTCCAAGCACCCCGATAGTTGATGGTTCGTCTTTCCTTGAGTCGGAATTGTGTGCACGAATAGCCGAGCGTTATGCTACATCAAATGGCACCAAAAAGCAAATATTGATGCACAATTTGGAGGAATCCCTTCACCCTTGTTTACGGGAGGTTGATGAACCTATTAAGCAAAAGGGGGCCGGTAGGCCCAACACCGAAGTGTCGAGGACCATCCAAAGAAACGAATTGAAGGAGTATTTGTCTAATAAAAGAATGTTGTCTAGGCACGAGCGTTCGGAAGCCGAATTTAAAGATGAGTCGGAACCTAAGAAAAGAGGTCGTCTAAGAAAGGATCAAAGTGGACCAACCGCACGAAATGTGAAACCAAAGGTCTCTACGGAGCCTTCTCAAGCAAGTCAATCCGAGGTGGTGGAAGAAGTTGTGTTAGTGGAGACCCAAGATAGCTCTATTGTTGTTGATCAAATGAGCGACTCGCAACAAACACAACCAACGGAAATGATGACTATAAAGGAGAAGTATGGTACTCTTCGTTGTCCTAGGGATTTTCATGGAAGACCAACACGATCATCGTATACAATTATAGAAAAGTATATGAAACAACTCCCTCCAATCATTGGTCCATTTGTTTTGTCCACCGACGAGGTTGATGGGGATGGCAATTGTGGGTTTCACGTTGCTACGGAACAAATTGGTCACTTCGACGAGTCGGTCAACGAAGATGTCACCCAATGGCAATATTTAAGAACTAGGATGGCGGTACAACTAATAAAGGACAAGGATTTCTATATGGGGATGATGAAGCAAGGAGATAGACACGACAAAGAACTAGAGTTCAAAGACTTAGTTGCGCGTGTAAAATGCCGAAAGGGATTGAAGACAATCGGATCCAAGTATTGGATGACAATGCCTAAATGTGGATATCTCTTAGCGGACATTTTGAATTGCGTGGTACATTTCTTTGTTTCTCCTAAGTATGGACATTCTTTTACGTTTACACCTACAAGAACGGTTTGCGATGAATCGGTTAAAGATAGATGAATTGTTATGGCATTTCTGAATGACATGCATTTTATCGGTTTAAGAGTAAAGAAAGATTGCCCATTACCTCCATCGGGTGGTTGGATGGATTACTTCCCAACAAATCATTGTAAGGATTGGTTGAGACAATATGAGAGCAACATGTTGGATTGGGATCGAATTATGAAGGACAGCTTTCCGGAAGTCCTACTCGAATTGGTTTCCTCGGATGATGAAGATGAATGATCGGTGGATAATGTTATAGGGTTATCTTCCGAATATAGTAATAGGCGGATAATGTTACAGTGTTTTCTTCCGAATTTTATAATCGGTGGGTAGTGTTATAGTTTTGTCTTCCAAATATAATGTTATTTTGAACTCAGAACCTGAAGAAATTGGAATACTCCCATAATCGGGATTCAAATAATAGACTAATTTCCGATTATCACCTTCCTATACTGATATCAAACTTTGAAAAAATTCTCAGAATCGGTAGATTACATAACATACTAACTTCTTATTATAGCAAATATCAGACAGTAATTTAAGGAATTGTTCACAGAATCGGTAGATAATTTCACATACTAACTTCCGAAGGTGTCCAAATTGTGCCAAACTCTATACTGTGGCCGCGGCCTTCAAGAATTCATAGCTTCCATCATACATGAATTCTTCTCCTTGTTCCTCTAAGTAGTGTATTTTTGCGAGTGCCTCCTACATAAACCAACAGATACAAAAGAATGCTAAGTTCGTATAGTTTAGTAATAAGATATAGCCACCCGGTGTTTTGTAAAAGAACTATGCAAATACTTACAAATTGTTGGATCGACAAGTTTAAGTGGCTAATGTTAAAAATCCTTTTTTTGTATCGATATGTAATCATTTATCCCTTTTTGAATAATCCGGAAACGATCATGAACTTGTTGGAGGGATCTTTGCTTTGGATTTCCATATTCTCGCACAAATTGGCTATACACTCTCCCCCAAAATATTTCCGGTGTTAACCTTCCGGCTATGACATCTTCACGTCTTGTTTCTTGATACCATGTTTTGACAATGGCCAAACCTTCGGCTGCGTCAAAAGTTGCCATGATTGTAATATGAGATATAAAATGAATCAGAAATAGTGGACAATGGAAGATTTTCTTGTAACGCTCACAAGACTTGATTTGTGTAGTTTGGTGAAACAATGAGAATAGGTTAACCTCCTTATATAGATGAGAGTCCCAACGACTGTTTTTTTTGAAAATGTTGAAAATTTGGTCGTTGAGGACATGTGTAACACGAGTGTACGGATACGGTAATCGGAGATCTAGCGTTTTTCCTTAATTTCCGAATATAGGCATTTTTGTACTCAGAGACTTTGGTTTTCTTCGATAACAATATTCGGTAGACAAGTTTATTTCCTTTCTACCGATTGAGTTTGTATTATGATGCACGACTATTTTTTTTTAAATATATATCCGTTGGAGTATAATCGGTTGATTAATTAACATATAAAGTACCGAATTTTACCAAACGGTGATACGATTTTGAAAATGTTGACATATTCGGTAGATTACATAGCACAGTTACACCCGATTGTTGTTAAAATTTTGAAAATCTTAATTTAATATTACAATTATACTTCGACAATTCTATTACAATGACTTGTGATTAGCGTTGTGGACGTCTTGGACGATCTCTAAACGGATTAAATCTTTCCATCGCCTTAAGGATTCTGAAATGAGCTACGTAACGGAAGTTCGATCTTTTCCATCTCCGCCATTCCCCGAGAGATCGTTCTATAACCTCATCATTGGTTTCACCCCTCAATCGATATTGATTCACAAGATAAGTTAAATGGACGAATTCTTCAACGTGTCCGTTTATTAAACCAATTCGACATAAAAGATTAGCGGAGTGACGGTTATTTGGGTTACCGGTGTCGGCGCAAAACTTTTCATGAATTCTACCCAAATAACTCATACTAATTATGCCTCCTTGCCTACGTTCTTCTCCTCATCTCGGATAGAATTGAACATAGCGCCTACATAAAGATAAATCTTCTTCTACCATGAACTCCGTAGGATTAATGAATGGTTGTGCCATTATGTTGAAGATGAGGTTATTTAATGTTGGAGAGAATTGAAATGTATTTTTGTTGCATATTGGGGAAGAGGATACCCTCCTTATATAGAATATAGTTCTAACGACTTTTTTTTTTTTGTTGAAAATATGGCCGTTTAGGCGAGGCGTAACACGAGTGTACGCAGCCTGTGACTCATCAACACATTAGATTTTTGATATTCAGAAGTATAGTGTAACCATTATCCGCCGATTACAAAAATCGGAAGGACACCACGTCTCTAAACCCTCCGAATATAGAGTGGCCAAAAATTCCAAACGTTCCATAATGCTGAGGTTTTGGCATTTTGGAACGACCATAAGCATTGGAATTTTGAAAAGGTTAACTACTATATTCGGTAATCATTCAAATTTTTTGTCTTCTGAATATATAGTGGCCCAAAATTCAGAATTTTGAAAAACTTGAAAATCTTCAAATTTGAAACTTGCCATAATCGGAAGAGAAACAAGTGTCCCAAACCTCCGAATATGGAGTGGCCAAAAAATACAAACCAGCCATAATGCTGAGATTTTGGCATTTTGGCACGACCATCAGCTTTGAAATTTCGAAATGTTTAACTACTATATTCGGTAATCATTCAAATTTTTTGTCTTCCGAATATATAGTGGCCCAAAATTCAGAATTTTGAAAAACTTGAAAATCTTCAAATTTGAAACTTGCCATAATCGGAAGAGAAACAAGTGTCCAAACCTCTGAATATGAACTGCCATAATTTTATATTTGAGAAACTTGCAAATGAGTGTTAGATTCATACACCATTCATACTCCATGAAACTAACCACGCACAAACCAAAACGTGATTTAAGAACTTAAAATCCGATCGAAACCTTAAAAACTACATAATCCAATACAAACTATAAATACTATGAAACGACATAACCCAACACAACACATTTCATTGTCATTTATCTAGACTTCTGGACTTTACGACCGTGATTACCTCCAAGTCCTGCACAACCACGAGTTAAAGCACCTTCAGTTGGAGCACCTTCATTTGGAGCACCTTCAGCGCTCGATGAAGCTCAACTTCTTTTACCCGTCTTTGATACTACCTTCTTGGGCGGATTCTTCTTCGTGCCTTTTTTTCTCCCCAAACTGAACTGTATAATCTTCATTATCCATATTATCCACTAGGTCTCTAGCCTCTTTTATCTTCTCAACTGGCACAGGATCTCCGCTCCTCATGCATGCAGTTAACATTTTGGAAACACACTTGAACCTATTCATCTGTTTTTATACATAATGACATAACATGGTTATGGGATATTACCTAAGATTTATAGCCATGATATAAAATGAAAATTTTTTAAAGAATACGCACCAGTCTATCATAACCATTTGGTTTGTCTTTGATGATACAATTATAACTGGGCCCCGCCGAAGTAGTCTTTGATTTAACTTCACGGATAACCAAAGGATGGGATATGTTCCTATACCAACTCATATAGCCTGGAGAATTTTCATCACCTAGGGTGACAGGTCTACCAGTGTTGATAATGAACGCAGACCTCTTATCCCAGTTATCAAGAACAGTACGTGGACCTGAGTGACTATCGTGAGATTGTCACCACTAGAAGAGCATTTTTCCAACTCCAATTTGTATTAATCCTTCATCTCATCTATTGGTTGATGTTGTATATACCCGAGTAGTCGCATCACCCTAGAGGGGTTGTACATCACATATCCTGTGGGGTGCCACAACAGTCCAAAATAAAGGGACAAGTCTGACCGAACACTTATATGCCCTTTAGCTCGATCTTCCTTGTATGGATCAAAGCATACGTCCGAGGCATTCATTTGGTCCAAAATCTCCCTCATGCGAACCAACTGTTGCTCTTTTGAATGAGAACGGTTGTCTTGGAAGATATATTTTGTTCCTCTAGGATTACCTTGGCGCCACACCGGGTTCTCTCCGGCCAAGTTCAGGATGGGGAAGTGGTCATAGATCCATGCCTTTATAGATAAGAAAACAACTATTAGGAAATGGATTCTAAACATTCGGAAGTAAAAGTACATAAATTGAAACCGAATACACATATTCGGAAATAAGTGATCAACAAATAAAACATATTCAGAGGATAACTATATGTAGAAATCACCGAATATAAATCATTTGGAGTTCAGTAAACTCAAGTTCTTTGGCCTATATATTCGGTAATAAAATCTGAACATTAAGTCACAATTATAAATAATCGGACATAAAACTAAGTTATTTGTTCCCGAATAAATTATATTCGGTAACAAAAAATATGCATATTCCTACCGAATATGCATCAGTTAGAGTTCAGTAAACTCAACTTCTTTGGCCTATATATTCGGTAATAAAATTTGAACATTAAGTCACGATTATAAATAATCGGAAATAAAACTAAGTTATTTGTTTCCGAATAAACTATATTCGGTAACAAAAAATATGCATATTCCTACCGAATATGCATCATTTAGAGTTCAGTAAACTCAACTTATTTGGCTTATATATTCGGTAATAAAATCTGAACATTAAGTCACGATTATAAATAATCGGAAATAAAACTAAGTTATTTGTTTCCGAATAAACTATATTCGGTAACAAAAAATATGCATATTCCTATCGAATATGTATTATTTAGAGTTTAGAATATGCATCATATGTACTGTCTACCGAATAACTACTATAGATGGACTGATAGATATAAAAAAAACTGCAATAAAGCCACGTTACCGGCAACTTGGCTAGTTCCTCGCCTCGACGCCTTTCTAAACTCTTCCATCAAGAATGCTAGGCATGCCGTTCCCCAAGAATAGTCACCGACTTCATGGAGAGGATCCAAAAGTTGTATAAGGTTGGCGTCGATCCGGTTGCCAGAAGTATTGGGGAAAATGACACATCCCAATACACAAAGGAGATATGCGGTGGCAGCGTGGTTCACTTGCTCAAGGGTTAACGTTCCTTTCTTTTCTTTATCCAAGGTGCCTCGGTACATATCCATCAAAACGCTAATGTTGATCTGTCTAGTTCTATAACTTTCATGCCTCATGAACTCTGCTCTTGATGTTTCTTCATTCCAACCTAAGCACTTTCTAGTTAGAGCATAAAGTTATTCCCAAGATAATTGCTTTATGTAGTTGAACTTCACAGCTATGCCTTGGTCAGGGAGGTTAAGAATCTGCAGAACATCATCAGGGGTAATCGACATCTCCCCAAACGACATATGAAAGGTGTCGGTCTCAGGATACAATATCTCCACAAATGCATATATATCCACACGATAATGTTCCAAATATGAATTCTCGGCATCAGCAGCTAACCCCGAGTTGGCTATAATAGTCTTGAACCTTTCACATTCACTGGATAAAGGCCAATCAAGCATTTTTGTTGGTGCGGCGGTGGGTTTGAGTAGACGAACCGCATCTTGATGATACTATTAAACACACGAAAAATGTTTAAAGTAAATACAAAAACTCTTAAGACAACTATTACGATAGAACAAATAGGATACGATTATTATTACCTCAGTTTCGTATATGTCTTTTGCCCAGGAGTCTTTGTATCCAAATAGCAGTTTTCCTCCACCGCCGGTAGCCCAAGGATTTTTCCTGCTGCAATATTCTTCACCTTCAAATGCTCAGGGACAAGATGTTTTCCTTTCTTAGCAATATCCTTTTTTTCACCTGCTTCTCCTTTGTTGTTTTTTTTGGCTTTTTAGGTACCACTTTGTTGACCTTCTTCTTGTACTGTTGGCACTAGATCAATTGGTTTAATTTCATGGTGGGATGTAACTTGTGTACCAGTTGCTTATACACCTTGTTGAGCACTTGGTTGCACAACTTGTTCACTGCCTTGTGGACCAGTTGGTTCTACATCTTGTTGAGTGGCTTGTTGAGCACTTGGTTGCACACCTTGTTCACTGCCTTGTGGTTCTACACTTTGTTGAGCACTTGAATTATCCTTGGCACTCCTTTCTCTCCTAGAACTAGCTGTCACTTTCTTACTCCCTTCTCGATGAGGCCCTAAGTCGCCTGGTTTTGGGGCTTGCTTAGCTCGACTTTGTCTAAACAACAAAAAAAGGAACAATGTTTACAAACTAAACAATCGGAAGACAAAGTACACAAATAACAGCCGAATGTATACATCAATTGTGCTAAATTTTTCATCTTGTATAATCGGAAGTATAACACAATATATTTCCTTCCGAATAAATACTAGCCCCAAAATGGGATTTTTCCTAAATCACAGTTTTCAGAATTTTTCATCATGTATATATATTCGGTAGTAGATGAATATCCGAATACTATGTCACAACATCAATATATTCGGAATTAAAAATGAATCTTAACCTCCGAATATGGCCATCTAAAGTAACAGGAAGAAATTACCTAACCTATTCGGGAGTAAACCTATACAACTATCTCCTGAATACTGTCGATGTTCTTCAGAAATGAAGAACACGACTATATTCGGAAGTTTAAGAAACATAAATATCTCCTGAATCTGGTAATTTTTAGAAAACCCTAGAATTTTTTTTAGCGATTTGTCGATTTAAAGCGATATAAACCCAGAAATTGACGAAATCTTACCTAATTGGGGCCATTCGAAGTTGCCGGAGTGTTTGACTATCAGATTCGCCGCCGCCAATTACATCCTCGGCGTCTTGTTTATCGCGTTCTTCGCGTTCTTCGTCATTTTCAGCAACAATTTCTTTATTTCTTGCGAGACTTCCAATATTTGGATCGATACCGCGAGGAACGTTTTTAGTTCTACGTCCTAGGGATTTATCTTTTGTAGACATCGTTGAAAAAACGAATCGACGATGTTTTGATTTTACGATTCACGACGACGATGAGTTGAATTGAAAAACGAGGGAAATTTTTTTCATCCACATTCGGGAGTAGAGAGGGGGAGAAGAAGAAGTGAAACTAATTTTGAAATGAAAATGAAAGGTTTTTAAGTTTTTAGGTTTTATTACTGGAAGGGCATTTAGGTAACTTCAATATCCTATAGGGTATCCTTTACCTGGTGCCCTTGGCTGGGTATAAAATCTTGGCCCCTAATTCCTTTTGAGTGGCCCCTAAAAACGCGAGGAAAAAAAACGCTCGAGTCTTGAGTGACATTTTATTCTTGAGGTCAAGCTTTCTGGTGTAGGAGCTTTGTTACGCTAAGGCATGTTCCTATGCACTGTGGGAAAAAAAAAATACTCATCTGCCATACTAGGTGGCATGCCAAACAAGCCACGCCATTATGGAAAAAGTTAAGCGATGAAATTATTATCGAGCGATATTATCTATATCGTTGGATATTAAATTAATATCGTTATATTGAAAGTCTAGTGTCAATGGCTAGTTTTTTGTCGCATATAAATAGGTAATTTTCAAACTAAAAAAAATAACACCAAAATTTTTACTCAAAAAAATTCTCTATTTCTCTCATTTTCAATCTCTAAAAAGTTTTCAAAATTTCTCAAATGGCAGAATTTCAAACCCAACTTGATTCGGAAACTCAGCTTGATTTTTCTGGAGTAGTACTTGATGCTACTGTTAAGAAGATATGTGTAGTTATAAAGAAATAAATAAAAAGCAAAGACGTCTACGAGTTTTGGATATTAACTAACTCAAACCTGTAACTAAGAAAAGGCAAGAAAAAGTTCAAGGGAAGGAAAATCAAGGCAAAGCAAATTTGAAGGTAAAGAAGAGTACTAGTCACCAAAACATAGGAAACTCCATTCATGAGCGCATTGATTGGAAGTTATGTGAAATGGATAAGGAAAACAAGATAAAGAAGATTGTCCAAGATTTTTATTACTAAAATCATTATTTTGAATTATTATTGTCTAGTTTAATGTCTTGTAAAATGACTATCAATGACTAATTCGAAGTTTATATCGAAAAAAGTGCACTTGTTATGAATTTGAAATTAACACTTGTTTGGTTGAAAATTAAGCTTGTTAAATGAATTCAAGAAGTATTGTTGAAAATTAAACTTATATTCTTAATTCAGACTTACATTTAGTTAGACTTCCATTTTAATTTTAACTAATAAAGTAAGAAAAATATCAAATCTTATATTTAGGCTTAAGTTGACAATTAAGAAATTAAAACATAAATATTGGATTATATTTGGAAAACACTCTTAAGATTAAAACAACTTCCATATTGGAAATCTTTTCCGTTGATGCGGTGCCACCCCGCCCGACACCTTTGTTTAAGGTCTATCATGGATTCACCACTCCTCATGTTTCGACCCATTTGCATTCCTAAAACAACATACAAATAATTTATTTATCAGTTATACTGAAGCGATTACCCAACGCCTGCCTATCGCGATTGTTGAGGTTCATTATTTCTTTTTGAAATTTCAAAAATACGTTTTCCCAAAATGGTTGGGCTAGGAGTGCACCATCAATGATAGGACGTTCTGTAAAAAAATATATATATATATAATTCCTGCAAATACATTCATCTTCCGCAATAGTAAATTTTGGACTCCACCTTCTTATTTGATTTTGCATATTGGCTCAGTTAACAACTCTTTGATTTTCGGCAACATGTTGGTTTTTTATGAATCATATTTTGTAAAAACTGTTTTTTTTTTTTGAAATATTAGAAGAGTTGTGAAAAGTATGGAAGATGTGTGAGTTTGAGAAATTCTAGAGAGATTTACAAATTCTGGTGTGAGTTGAAATGAATTTGAATTTGAGTATTTGTAGGGGAAATTCATGACTCTTGGATGATACGTAACTGAGGGATGATCATAGCACCGAGCAATATAAAAACTATCGCTAGCGCTGTGAAAGACCATCATGCGACGAAGTCTCTATCACAAGTGCCTAAATATTATATTTTCCACTTAACCACTTATGTTTGCCACTTTTCCATACCCATAGTGGGTGAAAAAGTAGCAAATCACTTCATAAATCATATGCATAGAAATAGCCCTAATATCTCATTCATTGGAATGCTTCGGCCGAACTTTGGCCCACATATACTTAACTTCGTTTTATTTAAGGTGCTCTGTTCTTGATACAAAAATCGATTATCTAAATATTCATTATATTTAAATTTTTCTATATTCATTTAAATCTATATTATACATTGTTACACCTTGTTTGTCTAGATTTGATTCGAAATCTAAATCTTATGTCTGACTCAGAATCATACATCTGATTTGTTGGGCATATTTTATTGGATTCAAAATTTTGTGTAACCATACTACTTAATAATTTTTATTTGCATGAATCGATTTCAAATTAATCAGATTCAGACAAGTTAGTGAAGTATGAAAAATAAAATAAAAAACAACCAGTTAGTGTTTTGATATACAAAATAAGATGAATCGTATTTGTACGATTTTTTAAGCTGAGAAGGAAAATTAACTCGGTGCAAGCTTATGTTTCAACTTCCAAAATATTCTCATTTTGTATTGTATATACATTCTTTTTTACAGATAATTGTATTTCGATATTCTTGGAATTTGAGAGTGTATGTTACTGCTTGTTACCGATTTTTTTCAAATATAAACCAATTGTAGATGAGTCAACTCTACTTAAGAGTTGTCTAGAGCAGTATCGGTTCCAGTAGTTGAATACACTCATCCTTAAGTGGTTTGGTTTGGACTAAATGCAACACATCCAAGACACGAAACAAATATTAACTTAATAAAAAATTTTGAATCCATAGGTTAAGACACTTCTCAAAAGTGTTTTTCAATCTAAAGTAAAACAATTGACATAGGTACAAAAGGACTCATAGATCCAACCGTTTGTCAAAGATTTTTCCAAAAAAATACAGTAATAAAAAGTAACAAGGTAACCTAAATTGATTTTTCATTGCCAAAATCGATATGAATCGGTATGGTTCTTCGTCGGAATTGGTCTTCGGAAACTGCTTGTTGTTGGTGTCTTTGATGTCAATATTGTTGCTGAAGTCTTTGTAGAACTTGTTGGTGATGATCTTGATGTTTCTCTTTAATCATCAACACTAACAAAGAAAAACACACTGATTTATGATCTAATTGAAGTAACACCTAATTTATTTTTTGAGTGAAGGTATAATATGTATTAGTATTGAAGCTCAAAGAGCTGGTACAACCATGAACAACAGCTCGAAGGAGCAAAATTACATTGTGGCACATAATACATCTACCTAAGGACAACTGACTACAATGACCAGTGATCTATCTCTACACAAGTCACTTGAAGGAACAATATCAAGTCTTATACCAGCCTATACTAAAAAAATAACCTTTATTCAAACAAACCTATAAATAAACACCACCACCCGCTACCACCACTAATCCACTAACCCATCTTGAGCTTCTAATCCAAGCTATCCACCGAGTACTCTAACCTAAGTCAGCAACAACAGCAGCAAATATATACTTGGAACCAAAACTCAAGACAAACCAGAAAAACAAGCCTAAACAAGCAGCATCAAGGAAAATCGAGTAAAAAAAGACCCGACCTAACCAAACCCGCATCCGACCCACATGCAGATTCGGACCGACTCAAAGAAGAAACCCTAACCACCATCTTCACCACCAGCAGAAAAGAGGATCATCACCTTCTACCAACCACCGTGTAAAAATGATTTCGAGGTCTCTCCCGGCAACAACACAGAAACACCACCCACAACCCTAGCCACCTTCCTCACTAGCAGAGATGAGAAACCCCACCATACTCCATCAAACTCCAAGAAGACAGCCACCATGGAAACAAACCCACAAAAACAAACGCCACCAACAACCATTACCCCAAGAAAAACCAGTGACTACAAACTTTGAATCCAAACACCACCACCACCGGTAATGGTGAAGAAAAAAAGAAGCAGCAACCAGGTTGAAACCACCACCAACAAGAAGAACACATATAACAATTAAACATGCAATTATCAATCACAACAAAAAATACCCCAAAATCACCTTTTTCTCGATCTCAAAACCAAATCACGAAAAAAAAAGAACCTTCACTGATTGAATTACATGAGAAAAACCCGAAGCAAAACAACACTAAAAAGCTTAGAAACAAACTATGTACATCTTTAACGAGTTAATCTTGCTCGATTTGGTCCATACAGTGAGGGTTTTGGTTGAGCGGAGGAAACTACAGAGAGATGAAGAGAGAGAGATAAGGAGGTTTTTACACTATAATTTGTTTTTATCCCCCTCAACTCAGTAACACCTAATCTAAAAATTCAAAATTAACCCTAAAAAGTGAAAGCAAAAAGTTATCAAGATCTAAAAAACCCTAAAAAACAAAATGAAAAGAATTTAAAACCTAAATGATTTGGAGATTCTTATGAGGATTTAGAATAACAGGCGACTAAAAGGGTTTTATTCTGCTTAGATTCACCCCCAATGAAACAGAACTGAGCAAAACAGTTTAGTGTTTGTGATTTATAATTGCCAGATGGATTGTGAACCAATTGTTTTATATATAGCTACAAATTCATAAATATTGAAATCACAAAAATACATCTTCAACCCAAATTATTTCCTAATTAATTTATTTCTCTAACATAAAAGTAACTATGATATGAAATTATCTTTTAATTGTGTTTTTTTTTCTTTTTAAAGTATAAATTTTTTTATTACCCAATGACAACTAACAAAAAGACTTAAAAGTCTTTCACAAAAGTTCAAAAATCAACAAAATCTAAACAAATTTCCAGTGGACCGTTCGATTATACTTATGAAACTTACAAAACTAGGTCGAGAAATAAATTGCAAAACAACTCCCTTATCAAGACTAGCATCTAGAGGACCGTCAAGTGGTATGATGATTTTCAAGCTTCCTCCCATAGGAGAGGTTGGGAATCAAGCCCCCATAATAGCATAAAATCCTAGGCTAATGCACCTAGGTGTAGTTCTAGGGACCACTGTTCTATCCTATAAAAATAATGAGACTAGCATCTCCTTTCCATGCCTAAATTCCAACAGTTGCATAATGCTACCGATTATAGACCATCTATCTTGTAGAAGTCAAGGTTGATTAGCGGACACAAAGGGACTAGAAACTGCTTAATTAGATACATATTGCATATCACAATTTCCCATTATGATGCTTTAGTGATAAAAATCACCTCAACAATAAAATTGGTTACTATTCGTAGACCTCCAGCTTCAACACCTAAACAACCTCCAACCTAATCCCTAACAATGATATCATAGCCAAAATTTCCAGAGTTACCTCTAGTTGCTTCATCATAGCATAAAAACGTACACATTCTACTTCTAAAGACAACCCTTCTAAAAAATTGTAAACCTTACTCAAGTGGATAAACAAAACTCAGTTATCATCTTCGTTGGATTTAAGAGATGCAAAAAAAAGTTCGACTGATCAGACAAAGAAAAGAGGTGTTCCTGGAATAAAGATCACTCCAATGAATAATGGAAGAGGAAATCAATTTCTTTTATCACCAAATAGATATAACAGTACAAGATTTTATTTTCAATTTGGGCTTTGAATTTTTCTTGACAAAAACTTAGAGTTTATCGTTCGGCTTATGTAGTATCTGCAGTCGTTTAGTCCGATCAAAAAAATTGATCTGAAATCTAGAATCACTAAATCTTATGCTTATACCCATTTGATATTTTATAAAAAATGATAAGCTTTAAAACTTGTGACTTTGATTCAAGAGTTTTTTGTAAACTACTTTTTATCATATATAGTTTATGAATTAGTACGATTTAAAGAGATTGAAGTGATCCTCATTCAATATCAGTAAAAATAAATCGTAATCTCTGATTTTGGTGTCCGATGAACAAATTTCATGCCACGAGATTTTTTCTGAAATTAATAATAGCTCTCTCCATATTAACAGGAAGATGCTATTGGGGAAGATGACGAAGGATGAAAGAAAGTTTTGCTTACCTACCTTAATAGGGTTAACAATATATTAAGAGAGTCGTGTTTAACTTTAATGTGGGTTGTATTTAGTCATTGTCTCTTCTTATTTTTTTTAACACATTCTGTAGGCACATTCTACATTATCTACACGTGGATTTGAAAAAAATTTATGAAAAATGGATATGCATCTTACGTGGGTTTAGACATTTTATTATCATGCAATCCATTGAAGAAGCTCTTCCAAAAGCTCATTATATTATGTAGAGTCTTCCCACTCTTTTATGGAGTGAATCAGTGAACCATTACATCATAGTTATACTCCTCTTGGCATATTTGTACAAAATCACGCTTGTTAAGCAAAAATTTTCAATTTCTCATAACTTGGATACCCCTCATGAATCGGGGGCCCTTGGTTTTGGTGGGATCCATGGTGGGATCATAGATGTAAATGAGCTTACGTCACTGTCGGGTAAAACATTCTGTAGTAGATAAGCAATAATGCTGGTTTGTAGAACCACGATTTAGGTATTTTCTCTTGTGATGGATATACTTTGTGTGTAACTATGCCTTTATTTCAAACTTCATTTTGTATTAATTTTAGATGTCACACTGTTAACTGCTAAAATATGATGATGATTTAGTCTAAATCCTTTGACTAATCTTTGACCATTTCTATAAATTTCTGTCTTGATAATTAAGTTTGATTAAAAGATAATCATAGAAAAATTAATACAAGAAACAAAAAACTGCTATACATGTCTTCAAAAGTAGAGAGAAAAAAACACAAATACAAACGCCACTCGACTTATCAGGGCAATAGTACTTACTACCTGTCACTATCTTGGCCTATTAATCACCGGGAGTTGATTACATCTGAGCTACACATCTTTCCTTCTCAGCAGTATCACAATCCAAACGTGTGTCTCACAAAGTGTTCCGACTCTGATATGCATTCAAGCTACAGCTATGTTGATATGAACTAGTCGTAGCACTATATGCTTAAGCCGAAACAAAAACAACCAAAAAAAATAGAAAATGGGCTATTTGGCCAAAAGGGTTCTTTTCACGGTTTAGATGGACAGCTAAACTTTTCCCTTGGATCAAATGGACGGGACATTTTTTAATGGGAACAAACAGAATGCCCTTACAAACTTCATCTTCCTCCAATACAAAAAGAAAAACATGTTTCAGGAAGAACATCGAATCTTCTTCTTCACCATCTTTATGTTCCTCCACCATCCCCACTTCCACAAAATACCAGCACCACCATCAAAAAAACATAACCCTTTTCCGCCTTTATCATCGAGACCACAAATATCATCTCCTCTACCACAAACAGCATCACCACCATCGATAACATCACTTTTCTCTATTACCAACATCGACACCACTGCCACCATCTCCACCACCTCAAACTCCGTCATCGTCGATCATATCGCGTTTCCCCCAAAACCATCATCGACACCACAACCACCACCATCATCCAAAAAGAATTTTCTAATGCCCTAATTTAATTGAATTTTCTCAAATTCATATAAATTAAGAGAGTTAAGGTTCTGTGTTAATTGATGAATTTCCTCAAATTGGTATGTATCAAGACCCTTGTATGCACATAATTCATCACTCGCCACGTGTCTGGAGAAACACACGTGGAGGACGCACAACTGGGAGCATCGAGATATGATGCCACGCGTGGATATCCAAACAACACGTTTCATCAGTATAAGATCATCATCTGACGGAACTGATGGCTGAGAATCGAGGAGCACTGAAGGAAGGGGTTACTGCGAAGCACTGAAGAGCACCCAAGAATTCACTTTATTCCATCTCGAGAAGGATCCAAGATCAACGGCGAGGGTTAGTCCAACTGACACGGATGTGACAGGGGCAGCAAACAACTACCTGGCGCGTGCAGACGACCCAACCACCCGCATTAAACATCCTAGATTAGCATACGTGTAGACCAACCTGTGGAGGATGAAGAGGCGACTCATCGTCACCAAGCATAAACCGCTGGGGGCATCGTGGAAGACGAAGATACCAGCGGGATCGACACAAAGAACGAGAAGATAAGATAACAGTTGATCTCAGAAGTGGATCCCACGTAGTAACCCTATAAATACCCCTCTCCACAAAGAGAGAAGGGGTCGAACAGTTTTTAGCAACTAGAGAAGAACACAGGAGAGAGAAATAGGAAGAGTAAGTATGATTCTCCTTTCCCCATCTCCCCATAGCATCGCTGCTCACTTAAAAGTCATTTGACTATCTTTGTAATCTCTCAATACATAGTGAAACACCAATCCCGTGGATGTAGGCCTTAGTGCTGAACCACGTAAGTCATCGTCTCATTTACATTCAGCGCTTTACATTGTGTCTTTATGTTTATGCTTCGACTCTTTATTTATCCTGTTATATGATTAGCAATGTTAAATATGACTAGACAAGGACGATCCCGAAGGCTCTGAGTCGATGAGTCATCGCACCCTCATAGTTTTATGCATATTGTGCTCAGTTTTATAATGAATGATTGTATGCGAACATTGTTTGTGAACACGTGGATGCCATCGTGATTTATGTGTTCACAATCTGGCGCTAGAAATAGGGACTCTGTCCCTGTAAAAGATTTATCTTATCTTGTGATTTTACGCACTTTTTCTGTCCCAAGCACCGTTCTCTGAAAATAGCAGCGCTTGAAATAGTTTCAGCATTCATCGTCTCTTTCAACTAAAAAATCTCTGGATAGATCTATATCCATTTTTAGGTGGATCTGCGTTTTTTAAATATTTTCAAGCTTTTATCTTTGAAAACCAAAATCTATGGATAGATCTATATCCATTTTTAGGTGGATCTGCGTTTTTTAAATATTTTCAAGTTTTTATCTTTGAAAATCAAAAGCTCTGGATAGATTTATATCCATTTTTAGGTGGATCTGCGTTTTTTAAATATTTTCAAGTTTTTATCTTTGAAATCAAAATCTCTGGATAGATCTATATCCATTTTTAGGTGGATCTGCGTTTTTTAAATATTTTCAAGTTTCTATGTTTGAAAATCAAAATTTATGGGTAGATCTACTCTCGTGATTGAAGGATTTTCGTTTTCAGACCATTATCTTTAAAAACTCAAGGACCCTGTAGCCAGCTTTCGATCATCGGATCAAGTATTCCCCTCAGATTTATTTCTTCAAGTTTTGTCGAGAGCCGTTTTTAAACCATCTATCGATGATTGTGAAAGGATCTTCGTCGAGCACATCCTCTGCGAGGGATCGCTTTTAGGGTCATAGCCCTTTATTGTCAATTTACAAAATGGACCCGGGGTATTTAAGAGATCTGATACCTCTGAAGAGGGGAATAATAGCCGGGTTATCTCTTCTTACTTTCAGCGTCAAGATTATTTCTGTCAGAATTAGCTCTGCTAACGAAGCCTCTATGGATCCATTTTCTTCGTCTATTTTTCATTTTGTGCAGAAGATCTCAGAAATGGAGAAAAACAAAGATGTGGGAAAAGGGAAGGTCTCATCAAAAGAAACACCGAGGACTACACCGGTTATGACCAGAAGCAAGCAGAAGGGCGAAAAGCTTAAAGCAGCGGACAAGAAACAAGATGGAGCTGAAAGCACGATGCCTTTGGATGCCAGCACGATAGCAGCGGAAGCATTGAAGGTCGTTGATTCCAAGGCCGGAGCCTCTAGAACCGGAGCATCCAAAGTAGGAGCCTCCAAAGTAACAGCGGCCACCCGGCCAAATGGACAACGTGAAGGTATGGCAGAGTCAGTAATACATCAACCTCTCTACGGGATGCCGCTCACCAACGAACAGAATTTACCACTTCAAGTTGGCCAACCGCTCCTAATAACAAGTCATCCCACGCATCAACCGACGGAGCTCTAAACCCCACAGATTGATCCACCGGTCCCATTGATACAGATTGTTGACGAAGACCATACTGTAGCTGATGGTGGAAAAATGCAGGTGGGAACGACGAATCAAGGATCAAATTACTCTGTTCAGATGATGGCAGAGCTCGAAGAATTAATAAGGAACCATAGGGTATACGCAGATGCGGTGGCCCTGCTGGCGCAGGAAAACCAGCAACTTAAAGAGAGGATCTCCCACAGTGTGGAGGTGGAAAATCAACACGACGAAGCTAACTCTATGACACTGCTACTGAATCAAGACCGAAGAATAGTGGTTGCTAATGTGGACAATCCGGAGCCACTAAACCGAAGAGAAGTAAGAGGAAATCGAAGACACGATCCAGATTATAATCCAGAGGACTCATATTACTTCGATAGTGACACCCCAAGGCTAGGACGATCCACCATTCATGAGGAGCACCAACGTGCAATGGAGAATCTTCGTGCTGAAATGATGACGAAGATCAAGCAACTAAAAGCTAAGCAGGGGGTGGAAGGCTCGATCAAGTAATGAAGGAAGCAAACACTACCCTATTAACCCAGTGTTTAGCCAAGGCTCTCATTCCCCAGAAATGTCCTGTCCCAGCCTTCGAGTGTTACGATGGATCCAGCGATCCCGCGGACCATCTTCGGTACTACAATCGAATCTTGGCCCGATAGGATTACGACGATGCCATACTTTGCAGATATTTCCCTTCAAGCCTAAAGGGATCTGCATTGTCTTGGTTCAAAAACTTGCCACCGGACTCCATTGATTCCTATGAACATCTCACTGAAAATTTCTTGGCAACTTACATGGATAATAAGGTCGTCAACACCGGAATGGATAAACTCTTCTCACTAGCAATCAAATATAAGGAGACTATCAGGGAATACACTGATAGATGACATAAGATCTGCCAAGCCATAGGGAATGTGGATCCGGTATTTTGCATCAACTGCTACAAGTGTGGGATGGACAGGATGATCCCGCTGTTTGTCGAAATTCATGGCACCATCCCTGCCATCGAGGGAGATCTTCGAGTGATCATAGAAAAACACGCCAGGTTGGAGGAGATTCAGCGAGAAAATCCCAGAGCCCAGTCTCAAAGGGCCCAGCGAACCAACTCAGTAGAACAAGCCAGCGGATCCAAGAGGGGTGGTTCGGATGAACGACCGGGCGAAGATATGAGAGAACGAAGAGATGATCGTCGACGTGATGATCGGAAATTCGAAGACCAGGTTTACACAAAACTGAACACCAGCTATGCGCGCTTCCTAAAGGAGATCAAGGGTCGAGAAAACCTTGATTGGCCATGGTCCAAAGGAAAGCAGCCTCCGAGGTCGGAGAAGTCAAAAGAGTACTGTGAATATCACTGTTTCAACGGACACCAGACCGAGAAGTGCAAGAATCTCAAGATAATGATTCAAAAACTGATTGACGCAGGAGATCTTAAGCAGTACGTACAGAAGGCTGGCGCCGATGATAAGTCCAAACGAAGCAAGCAAGTTCAACTACCTGAAGGAAACCGAACCGTTAACACCATCTCATGTTCCGAGGCCGCAGGGCCATCTCTAATGGCGTAAATAGGGAAAGATTGAGAAAGCAATTCGAGGATTATTGTGAGCTGTACAAAATCGATGGGGTGGAAGTAGACGAACACGAGCATTGGATGGATGCACCTATGATCTTTGACGCTGAGGACATCGAAGAAGATATGGAGGATCACAACGATCCCCTGGTTCTCACGCTGCCAGTAGCGGGATGCAATATCAAGAAGATCCTCATCGACGGAGGAAGCTCAGTCAACGTTCTGTTCTACGACATATTCAAACGGATGGAACTTAATGACGATCAACTGATGTCTTCGTACTATACTATCTACGGGTTCAACGGAGCAGCAACGAAGCCACTAGGAGACGTCGTTTTACAAGTGAATGCAGGACCGATGAAGGTTGACACTCGATTCAGTGTAGTAGATACACCTTCGCCCTATAACGCCATTATTGGCCGCAGATGGGTACACAAGATCAAAGGAGTGACGGCAACCTATCACCAGTTCCTCAGGTTTCCAACTCCCGAAGGGGTAATGGAAATAAAAAGAGATCAGGTTACCGCACGAGAGTGTCAGGCTTTACAAAACCAGCTTAATAACGAACAAGATGAGCAGCTGAAATCCCAAAGAGCTCGAAACAAAGAAGCTGCGAAAAGAAAGCAATTGACGCCTATCTGGAAGAAATCTCTGGAAGAGGCCTCGCAAAGGAGAATATAGTCGGAAACGCTGAGGCAAGCACTTCAACTACAAAGGAGGACGAAGAGCCTACCAAATAGCAATTAAATAATGTTACTCTCCTTGGGGAACCAAAACCCACGTTCACCTCCGTAGAACCTGTGAAAGAAATCAACATAGGGACCAAAGAGGATCCGAAGATGATCAAGATAGGGACTGTAATGGATAAATAAAGAGAGGTATCACTAATCAACCTACTCAAGGAGTATGCCGATATATTTTCATGGAAGTTAGGAGACATGCTAGGGATTGATCCGAAGATAATCCAGCACGAACTTCGTATAAAGCCAGGCACACCACCCTTCAGGCAGAAAGTGCGGAAGGTGGCACCAGAGTATCATAAAGCGATCGAAAAGGAACTCCACAAACTGTTAGAAGCGGGATTCATCAAGGAAGTCAAATATCCGACGTGGATCTCGAACATGGTCATCGTGCCAAAAAAAGAACGGAGGAGTAAGAATATGCATCGACTTCACCAACCTCAACAAAGCGTGCCCAAAGGACAGTTATCCACTTCCAAGCATCGATCAATTAGTTGAAGCAGTCGAAGGGTATGAAAAACTATCATTCATGGATGGATACTATGGTTACAACCAAGTAGCTTTGGCAGAAGAAGATCAACAACATACATCAGTCTACACCCCGAACGGCCTCTATTGTTACACAAGGATGCCCTTCGGACTTCGAAATGCATGGGAAATATACCAGAGGATGGTTGATGCTATCTTCAAACCATGGATTGGGAATACTTTAGAAATCTATGTAGATGATATGCTCGTCAAAAGCAAGTTACGCAAGGATCACCATCAATATCTGAGGGACATCTTCGAGGCAATGAGGAAACACCACATAAAAGTGAACCCAGAAAAATGCACATTCGATGTCACCTCAGGAAAATTCCTTGGGTATCTAGTGACGAAGGGGGGCATCGAAGTGGATCCCGCAAAATCCAGGCCATCGTAGAAATGCCATCCCCGAAGAACCTCAAAGAAGTTCAGAAGCTCAACGGATCCCTAGCGTCTTTGGGCAGGTTCATCGCCAGGTCATCGGACAAATGCAAACATTTCTTCAACATCCTCAAAAATGGAAGCAAGTTTGAATGGACCGCAGAATGCGAAGAAGCTTTCCATAAGATCAAAGAATATCTTGCGACGATCCCAATCCTGCAAAAACCTGACCCCGATGAGGTACTGGCGCTTTACATATCAGCAACAGAAGATGCCGTTAGCGCGGACTGGTCAAAACAAACACAAAGATAGAACATCCCATTTACTACGTCAGCAAAACTCTCAACGCAGCAAAGAGAAATTACACGAAAATCGAACAGCTCATCTTGGCTTTGGTGTGGGCCACCCAAAAACTAACGACCTACTTCCTGACTCACTATATCTGCGTCCCATGCAAAGCACCATTGGAGGCAGTCCTCAAAAGCGCAGGGAAAGTAGGAATAATAACAAAGTGGAACACCCATCTCGACCAATTCAACATCATCCATGAAGTCCAACACTCCCAAAAGTCACAAGTCTTGGCGTATTTCCTAGCGGACTTACCCCTGGACAATGATGAAGAGGTAAGGGACATACCAGAAGCTGACGTAGGAAAATATCCAGTTGATATTCTCGAACCTGCAAACCCAATAAGATGGGAGGTTTTCATTAATGGATCGAATAATAGGGAAGGCGCCGGTATAGGAATCGTAATCACCACCCCACTCGGGACAGGATCGTGCACGCATTCAGGCTGGAATTCAAGGGGCACACCAATAACATCGCTGAATACGAAGCTGTCATACATGCTCTTCGTTTGATAATAGAAATGGGTATAACCGATGTGCGCCTAACAAACGATGCGCAATTGGTCATACGAAAAATAAGGTTAGAATACAATGTTTATGATGAGACCTTGTCAGCATACATGGCTCTGGTCCAAACTCTGGCATCCCAAATACCAAGCATTAGGTTCCGACACTTATGTAGAAAGGAACTTATACACTCCGATGCCTTAGCCTACGTATCTTCCATTTTAAAGAACGAAAACGTCAAGGCAATCAAAATAACTAGAGTGTACGAACCCTCAGTCATTTCCCAGGAATTCTGCGTTGCAAATCGAGAAGACAGTGTTAGGAAAGGCATCACTGACGATGATATAGGGGAAGACATCACCGACGACTTTCAGGAGGATGATATCATGACGATAGCTAACGAAGACGAAGACTTCAGTAATGAAGAAGATTGGAGATCTGAAATTCATCTCTTTCTCAAAGAAGAAACGCTGCCTACGGACCTAAAGCAGGCTCGGAAAATACAATCAAAAGCAGGGAGGTACGACCTAAGAGACGAAATTTTGTACAAAAAATCCTTTCTCAGGCCTTTGTTACGCTGCTTATCAAGAGAAGAAGGGCATCGGGTTTTGAAGGACATACAATATGGGGACGCAGGTAACCATAGCGGAATGAGATCCCTGGAAGACAAGGCAAAAACTCAGGGGTATTACTGGACAACGATGATACAAGATGCATCGAGAATGTCAAGAAGATGCGAAGAATGCCAGCGCTTTGCCAAGAGGATCCACGCACCTGCAACAAAGCTGAACTCTGTGGATAGTCCTTGGCCTTTCTCAAAGTGGGGCATAGATATCGTGGGTCCCCTGATCGAAGGGTCAGGAAAAAGACGGTTCTTGATAGTAGCCACAAATTATTTTAGTAAATGGGTAGAAGCTAAGGCCTTGGCAAGGATCTGCAACTCGGATGTCTTCACATTCATCTTCCAATACATTATTTGCAGGTTTGGCATCCCAGCTGAGATTGTCTCCGACAATGGAAAGCAGTTACAAGGTAAAAACATCGACATGCTTTTCGATACCTTCAAAATCATAAAGAACAAGTAAACACCCATATATCCTCAAAGCAACGGCCAAGCAGAAGCCACGAACAAGACCCTTTCCCTCATTCTCAAAAAGAAGCTAGACGAGCATAAGGGACGATGGTGTGAGCAATTACACAACGTATTATGGGCATACCGAACAACACGAAGATCAGCCATAGGAGAATCACCGTTCCTACTCACCTATGGAGACGAAGCCGTCATCCCTACATAAATCATCATGCCAATTACGAATACCGAAGCATGGGAAAAGAACCTCACAGCGGATATGATGCTGGAAAGGCTAGATGATCTCGAAGAAAGAAGGGAGACAACACTGCAGAAGATCGAGAATTATCAACGAAGACTGGAAAGGGAATACAATAAAAAGGGTTAAGATTAGAAACTTTGTAGAAGGACAGTATGTGCTGAGAACCATACCCCAATACCAGCGAGAGAAGAAGTGGGGTAAGCTAGCACCAACATGGGGAGGACCTTTTGTTATACACGATATCGCAGGAAATGGATCTTATTACCTGCGTAACCTAAAAGTAGAAGTCCTCAGACACCCATGGAATGCAAAATATCTCAAGCCATACCATCCATGAAAAGCAACGCAGCTCTGCATCTGCGCGAAGAACACCAAAAGAAGAAGACGGCGCATCCGCTCGGCATGTTTTTATCTCTGGATGAGGAATAGCAGACCTCAACTTATCAATCAAACAAGCTTTTCGCAAAATTTCTATTGGGGAAAGTAACCACCTACAGTCTCTCAAGGCTCCTCTACCTGCGTCTATAACTACAGGGTCACGGGGAAGGATTCCAGTAGAGAGAGATACACAACTAACTAAGGAGGCAGCGTATCGGCGGAATGAATGCATGTAAATATGACGCATTACACACCCGGGAATGATGCGTCAATACAACAAGATATTGGGGAAAGTAGATATCTACAATCTCTCAGGACTCCCCTATCAGCGTCTATGAGTGTAAGACCATGGGGAAGGCTTCCAGCAGAAAGAGATACCCAACCAATTGCAAGGCAGCGGGTCAACGGAATGGGTGCATGCAAATATTTCAATAAAGAACCGCATATCCTAGAACGCTGCCTCGACCCCCACCATCTGGGAATCCTCTGGACAAGGATTAGCCAGCGGGGTGACAGGTCTCAAGACGATTACGAAGGTACCTACCTTCGGCATCGCGCTCAAACACTTCTTTTTTTGTAACTGATTAATTCTTTACCTCTTAAATTCGATTAAATCAGTAATTAAACAATAGCTGAACTAATAATGCAGGTAAAATGCAGGGTGTACATATCCAAATAAACGATGATCCATTCCATAAAAGTTGATTACAAGTTCGGCAAAATAAACAAGAAATGAAAAATACATCAAAAAATGGCCTGAAGCCATGTAATCAACAAAGATCAACTTTCTATAACAAGCAGAGGAATATACTAGGATGACTCAGCTTGATCAACTGGGATTTTCTTCTGCGACGAAGGCACGCTCCCACCCGAAGAAGGACCTGAAGATAAGTTAAGGGCTCAGGCATAGGACGACGAGGGTAATTCTTAACGATGCCATGCTCTGTCTTAAGGTCGTTCTCAATCTTGGTCAGGGTCTTGTTAGTCTCTTCGGATAACTGACAACGAGCCTTATAGGCGATGATGGTGTTCTTCAGTTCAGCCTGCGACAACAGAGATGACAGCCGGGTTACGTCTTTAGCCGCCTCATTAGTTGATTCATCCCGAGATCCAGCTAAGCCCTTGTAATATGTGGTTTTTCTCTCCTGCAACACTAAGGAAGATTGAGCCTTTTCAAGTTTTTCATTTGCAGAGCGAAGCTGTCCCTCGAGATCTGAAAAAGAAAAGCACAAGGGGTTAGAACGATGGAACTGCAGAACCACACACGATAAAATAAATATATACCTTCGACATTAGCCGAAGCTATTTCATATTCATTAACAACAGCATCCCGGGCTTCGTCAAGAAAGTCATAATCATCTGATATTTTCTTATAATCCATTTGAAGGGTCGTAAGAGCAAATTGACACTCGTCTAACTCTACCTGCTTCATGGAATCCCGATGACGACGGTGATTGACTTCGTTATTTATTTCTTCTATCCCTTTATTAAGCCTGTACATATTCATCTCAAGACTTCTCTCAGAATCAACTAAACGAGCCACGTCGGCCCGAGACGCAGTTAGAGCTTTGCTAAGGGCATTAGCTTCAGCTATAGCATCGTCTCTTTCCTGAACAAGATGTTGTACATAGTCCTTGGCTTCAGAATCCTGAGGTAAACGATCCTGGCGTAAATCCTTCTCCAGATGAGTTACTCTATCTTCTAGGGAAGAAGCATACTCACGAGCCTCACGAAGATTATCGCGCGTCCACAGTAGAGCACCATTAAACTGACGCCGATCATTATTATATCTATTCTGCAAATCGACAAACATGGTTCGTCTTTCTCGCCACTCAGCCACTAAGGTATTATGCTCATCGGCACGAGCATTCCACTTATCAGCTTCGCTTTTAATCTTCTCTACTAATTCTTTGATACGGGAAGCTTGTCGAGTCTTCTCATTCCAAAGCCATATCAGTTCTTGGACATCACCCACTGGAGATAGGGTGGGGAGACTCAGACATAACGCTAAGTACAGGAAAGGAGTGACGAAGAGGAATATAACAAAAAAGAAAACGAACCTTTTGAAGACGAAGCATCTTTACGAGCCTGCTCCAACTCACTACGAACCAAGGCCAACTCATGACGAAGCTTCTCTTCTTCGGCGCCAAGCTGTTCTTTTCCTTTCAGACGGTTCTTTAGCTCAAGTATCTCTTTATCTCTGGCAGAGATAACTGTCTCAGCAGCAGATAATTCCTCTTCCCTATGGCGAAGCTTGGCTTCCAATTTAAGGGACTTTTCCCTGAAGAACTGATACAGAGTATGATTGAAGTGCTCGCTCCTCATCATTTGCGTTTCAAAGAGAGATGATTATTATATAACACAACAGAACACCTTGCAATTCATGGAAAATTAAGACAACTTACTTCAAGCATCTGCTGCTGAGGAAAACCATACTGATACCCATCAGCTATGGCCATCATGTCAACAACAGTAGATGGGGGTCAACCAAAATATTAGTAGACGCAACCCTCAAATCCTTATCCCACATGTCTGTAACTCTCTCTTCGGAGGAAAGTTGCATCATCCGACGAGTATAGGCATCAAAATTCTTCTCACCAGGAAGCATTGGAGCAGGATTGGGTACGAACATCAAGTTCTTCTTCATCAGCCAATCAAGGATAGCATCATCACCCTCGCGCATTAAGGATTGCGGAAAATCCTCCAAGAGAGACTCAGTAGAAGCCTCACCAGCAGCAATATTCTTCCCAGCGTCAGAACTCTTTTTAGCTTCGGACTTTTTCCTAGCCTCCGCCTCCTTATTAGCAAGAGCATATGCATCTTCATCATCAGAACTCTCTTCCGCATCGACAGTCTTCTCACCTGCTGTATTCCCCTTGTCAGAGTTGCCAAGAACATCCCAATCATCGTTTGGGGAAATCAGAGAGAACTCTGAAGCAAGACCCATGGCAACGCTCATATCAATTGGCTCACCCACGGAATAGATCTTTCCAAAAGAGAATTCGTGAACAGAAGGACCGCCACCAGGGGCAATTTCTTCTTCACCAAAATCACCGCCACCAGGGGCAATTTCTCTTCACCGGATCCGCCACCACCAGGGCCAAGTTCCTCGTCGACAGCTCCATTACCACCTTCGTGATTGTGGGGAGAAGACTCAATACGCTCCTCTTCGTCAGTAAGTTCATCCTCTTCAACAAATTCTTCGTTCACAGAGCTGTTAACCTCATCAGGAACTTCTGTCTCGTCAACAACAGCGGTAGAAGATTGCATGGGCCCAATTTTCTTCTTCTTCGTCACCTACAGAGTAATATGGAATTATTCCGAAGGTTATTTCCTTCTTCCCTTGAGAAAATATTTTTTTCAAATCAAGAAGGAAAGGGGAAAATATAAGAAGAAGCCATACCTTAACAGCAGCAGTACTCTTCGAAGGAAGGATGACATTACAACTTTCTTCCTCATCCGCGTCGACAGCATCGAAGGCATACTCAAAATTCATACCTTCAAAATTCAATCGTCGGGGGTAGAAATTTCCATAACGAGCTGGAGCAGTCTCACGAGCTTAACTATCGGCAACAGGGCGCCACCCACGAGGACCAGGTACCCAGCCGTAAGCCCAAGGACCGATAACTTCAATAACAGTAGCGTGCCACTCATAGTCATGATCACGCTTAATCCTCTCACGAGCAGGAAAAATCTTCCGCTGAGTAGACCCTTCGGTACCAGGAACGTACTTCAGCTTAGCATCACTCACCTCACTTAAGAGACGAATTTCACCACGAGGAGCAGCAATATTACGAAGTACAACACTCCATGGCTTACGATTCCTACTGTTAATGTAATCTCCGAAAGAATTATTGAAATTCTGGGGAGTATACCAGTCTCTCTCAGCAGGGTTAGGAACATAGAAGGTCATCATCATTTTACCTTTACTCCGAAGATAGCATTCTTTAAGAGCGCGGAGATAGTTCCCAGTCAGCTGCGTCACAGAGCGTCTATGGGCGTGTGGAGTGGAACGCTCGCGGTTAGACAATACATCATAATAGAAAGAGTCGCCTGACTTGTATAATGGCAACATGAGACCAGTTTCGAAGGCCCCCACCGTAGTCAGCAAATGGAATTCATCGTATTTATACTTTGAAATCAGATTATAAGTGAGATCATCATCGGAAGCATAAAACCTAACTTCGAAAGCGTCGAGTTCATGCTTCGCCTTGAACGCGACAAGATCTATATGCTTGAATGTGACCTTTTTCTTACCAACCGTGACGCTTCGAATTACTGGGGCATCGTATGAATCATCAGCAGGATCTGAAGAAGGCTTCTTCGGAGGACTCATATCCGAGACTTTCCTCTTAGTGGGTGGATTCTTTGATAAATGAGTCTTCGAAGCAGTACGCTTAGTAGATTTTCCTTTAGTAGGGACTACTGGAGGTGTAGCTGAAGGCCTCTGGTGGGGCATCGAAGGTGGGGCAGCGGAACGAAGAGGTGGAACATCCAGCGGTTCAGTGCGATGAGGAGATGGAGTTTGTGTATTTTTTGGCCGCGGCACACGGAGGAGCAGAGGGACGAGCAACAACATACCTAGAGCCAGGAGGACCCTTCGGTAGATCTTCTTTCTTGACAGACGAAGCCTCAGACCCGAAGAGGATGAAGTCTTCTGAGCACGAGGATCTAATTGTGAAGACCTAGACGAACTACCCCCTGGAGGAGATATGTCAGGGCTTCTATGTGAAGGAGACCTATGAAGGTTCGGCGGCGGAGTTTGGTAAGGAACCCGCTGACGATCAGCCATAACTACGAAGAAGCATAAAAACAAGATAAAGATACAAACAGAGAAGCAAATGAAGATCATAAAACGTGAAATTTGTCAAAACTTCTACCAGTTCATCAAACATATCAACTGAAAACCCTAGAGTCACCGAAAATGAAGAACCCTAACTTAATTGGGAACATCGTGGACAAGCTTAAATTTTTAAGTACGAATCCGTAAGTTTTGTGATAAAGAACAGGGGCAAGTATATATACTTTGTATATTGGTTCTTCATCACAAAACTAAGAACATAGTAGCAGAAGATGAACAAACAATCAAGATCGAAGAAAAAATAATGTCATACCTGTATCAAAAGCTTTATGAACTGAAGCGTGCGACGAGAAGACGATGAGCAACAACAACAATCAAACTTCAAAAAATCCTAGGAAGATCTTACTTGCAATATCACCAACAAAATTTAATGGCTAGAAAACAAGAAGAGAAGAATGAGAAGGAATTATGAACTAACAAGAGAATGAAGGAATGAAATTTATTTCAAAATTTTGACATTCTCTCTCCTATTTATAGCATTGAAGGAGATAGAAACCGTACCTTAATCCAAGAAGAAGTTATTGCAAGGAGTGGGAAACGTGCCCTAAAATCTAGGGGAAGTTATTATAAAGAGATGAAGAATATGTGAGGACGATTTTCCTCTAACTTCAACTGACGCCTTAGTCAGAAGAAAAGGGGCAAATTGTATGCACATAATTCATCACTCGCCACGTGTCTGGAGAAACACACGTGGGGGACGCACAGCTGGGAGCATCGAGATATGATGCCACGCGTGGATATCCATGCAACACGTTTTATCAGTATAAGATCATCATCTGACGGATCTGATGGCTGAGAATCGAGGAGCACTGAAGGAAGGGGTTACTGCGAAGCACTGAAGAGCACCCAAGGATTCACTTTATTCCATCTCGAGAAGGATCCAAGATCAACGGCGAGGGTTAGTCCAACTGACATGGATGTGACATGGGCAGCAGACAACTAGATGGCGCATGCAGACGACCCAACCACCCGCATTAAACACCCTAGATTAGCATACGTGTCGACCAACCTGTGGAGGATGAAGAGGCGACTCATTGTCACCAAGCATAAAACGCTGGGGGAATCGTGGAAGACGAAGATACCAGCGGGATCGACATAAAGAACGAGAATATAAGATAACAGCTGATCTCAGAAGTGGATCCACGTAGTAACCCTATAAATACCCTTATCCACTAAGAGAGAAGGGTTCGAACAGTTTTTAGCAACTAGAGAAGAACATATGAGAGAGAAATAGGAAGAGTAAGTATGATTCTCCTTTCCCCATCTCCCTATAGCATCGCTGCTCACTTAAAAGTCATTTGACTATCTTAATCCCTCAATACATAGTGAAACACCAATTCCGTGGATGTAGGCCTTAGTGCTGAACCACGTAAATCATCGTCTCATTTACATTCAGTGCTTTACAATGTCTTTATGTTTATGCTTCGATTCTTTATTTATCTTGTTATATGATTAGCAATGTTAAATATGACTAGACAAGGACGAGCCCGAAGGATCTGAGTCGATGAGTCATCGCACCCTCGTAGTTTTATGCATACCGTGCTCAGTTTTATAATGAATGATTGTATGCGAACATTGTTTGTGAACACGTGGATGCCATCATGATTTATGTGTTCACAACCCTGATGTTATACTACGTTCAAAATGGTTTCATCTTAATTAGTAAATTTGATGCACATTTGTACATATGTTTTAGCTTTGTTTGTAAATGTGCAATGTGAATGCAATGCTTTAATTGTAAGTCTACCATGTTCTCAATTGGGTTGAACATGATTTCATCCAATTTTAAACTGAGATGAACTTAGTATCATCCTGTTTTAAATGTCTAAATTGATTGATTTATTTTATTTTTTTCTGGAAATGTAGACATACTCAATGTTATTACTGAATGAAATTGGTTTCATAGTGTGTTATTATTGTATGAAAACTGGTTTCATCATGTGTTGCCACTTGATGGAATCTTTGTACATTCAATGCTATTACTGAATGAAATTGGTTTCATCATGTCTTTCCACTGAATGAAACCTATGCACATTTTATGTTACCACTGGATGAAACTGGTTTCATCGTGTGTTACTAATGGATGATACTAGTTCATCTAGGTTTAGAGTGGTCACTTTGAATGAAATAATGTTTAATTTTTGTAGGAATCAAAAGAGGGACAAGAGCCAACCGGCTGTGAATTGGATGCTCAGACTAAAACGGGACAAGACTGTTGGTGGATCAAGAAAACTAAAATAGCAAGGTGTAAAAGTTGTTTCTCAATCAAATTGAAAACTAGACACGAGGCGAACTTTGTTGCTGAAACAAGAACGCAAAATTGGCATGATGTGATTAACTGCAAGAACTAAGACTATTTGGATCCGTTGATTTGTTTAGCACAAGTTTGCCAAAAAAAAGTTATTCTTGTAGGTTTTTTTTACTTTTATTTTTTTGCTTGTAAACTATTATCTTTGCATTCTTTATTTATATCCATCTCAACTGCAGTGTGAGTTTATATGAGAACTTACATACATTATCCTATGGTGTTATTTGTACGATCTTGTCAGAAATGTTCAGGATGAACCTGGTTTCATACTGAAAAGGTTTGTTTTTTGTCAGAAATGTACAAGATGAAATCAGATACATCCTGAACAAAATTTATTTTTGTCAGAGATGTACAAGATGAAACCAGACACATCCTAAAGAAAATATGTTTTCCTATCAGAATTTATTAAAGGATTCTGGTTTAATCTGTGACGTAACTAAACTCATTAAAAGAACTTTAATGGTTTAATTAGAGATGTACGTAAAACCAATAGCATTAGTGGAAATCAACTAGTGTTTACCAATAAGATCACAAACTATTGCTGCACTACTTTCCGATTTAAAATAGATTGAATAACACACACACTTTTGGTATAAGCTGATGCCCGGAACATTTGAAACTTAAAATGTTCATATGTGTGCTTGAGATGAACTCTGGGCGTGAAATTAAATCACACTGGTATCTTAATTTCAAACTAAGCAAAAACAACACAACTACTCTGTTATTGATGGTTAAAAAAAAAGATACACTACTAAAGATATACAAAGATAAAGATAAATAAGAACTTTTACTTCTTCCTCTCTTGGGGCTTTTATCGAGCAACTCGTAGGCGTTTTGTTGTTGATGGAGAGTTAAGCATTTGTTGTTCTGTTTTTCCGCTTATATAGCTTCTCTTCAACCTTCACACTCAAGTTGGATAAGAACCTAACATTTCTCATTGAAAAAATCTAAAATATTCAAAATCACAACCATTCATCACCATAAACCATCGGCAACAACACATATCGAACATTAACCCAATCTCAGGTTCTGGGTTAACCAATGAAATCCTTGTTAATCTCTCTTACAAGACAATACATATACATGGCAGAAAATTAGTTCCTTCAACCGTATTTTTATCTCCCCAGATTTCATCCAAGCCTAATTACTATCTTCATCAAAATTTCGTATGAACTGCATATGGTTTTTCTTAAATTGGTTTCTCACCTTCTTCCTGAAGCTGCAAACAGAGAGAACAATCTCTTAAGGGCAATATTGTCAGCTGTTATAAAATATAAAACAAAATGTTGGGTGAAATATCCAAAACGGATAATTGAAAAGTATCTTTTTGATTTCTGACCATATAAACAGTATCAAAACCTACCAGTCGGTTTCACCCAAGAATTATTGGTTTTGGTCTTTGTTGGAGAAAATGAGTTTTATTGTTTCGGTTTTGTAGTCTTGGTGGGAATGGAACTTAGGACCTTTGAGTCTCTAAGGGCACTTGCTCATTTTCTTATGAGTGAATGAAATATGACCTTTAGTTCTACATAGGGTATAACTAAAGAGGAGCTCCACTATTAACTATTCCAATATGGATAGTTAGACAAACAATGTGGGTGGAACGGGTGGGATAAACAATATTTGTTTCTACTAAGGCTTGAGTTTTGGACTCGGGCTCGTTCTTGCGCCGTGGATATAGGTTAACAAGACTTACCTTTTTGGACAAAATTCTTTTGAAATATTTCTTTAAATATTTTAATATCAAAAAATAAATTTTGTATTTAATGTGGGGGGGCGTATGACTTGGAGAGGATTTATTTATTTTCGTTTTTATTTTTATGTCGACATAATGTGCAGTTAATTGCGTAACTGTTTTTACCATTTTGGAAAATCTTGAATTAATGAAAATTTATTTTGATTTTATTACAAAATTATATTCTCTTTAATTCACTCTTAATGCACATTATTATCGATTATCTCTCTTCTCCACTATATAAACCTTCTGGTTTCTTCATTCTAATTTGTGTCCAGAAGAGCTACTATCCTCTTCTTTTCGTCTCTCTCCCTCTGTGTGGTATTTTTCATTTCTTCTGTGCCATTGCTGTTGAGTTCGTATGAGTGAGAAAGTATTGTAGTGCTAAAAATACTTGCAACGGGCAGTTTTATCCTGGATACAACTTGACCACAGGGTATAGGCATCACTCATTCTTGAGGCGTACCGGTCAACTATTGTGTTAAGGACAGCGTGTTGAACACGTGACTCTGTCCTCTGTTTACTATCAATTGAGTGTTTATTTACCTTTCAGAAATTTTATTTCTAACTTCTCCACATCTTCTTTTAGTGTTTTATTGTTACAGTTGCAACAATCTTAACACAATAATCGTTTCTATCTGTAACAATGGGTAAGAACGATGTTGATGGGTCTGTAAAATTTTCTGGGAAGCTCATCTGGTTTGTCAATCTGATCACTTCCATTATAAATGATATAAGTATCAATAAATTTTGTTTATTTGATCGTTCCTTGTTTTTAATTATAGCACCCAACAATCATGGATGTTATTTGTGGAGTGAAAAAGCAAAAAATGAATTTTTGGGTCAGCTGTAGAGTTTCGAGTTTATCTCTTAACCTAGAAAAAAATTTGATAAAACCTTTTGGCATAATGTAGTAGACATCTTCATAGTTACCCACGTAAAATTTCAGAATTTTTGGAGTTGTAAAAGTTTTTTTTCGATATTTTACAAAACAGAGAAATGTTCCTGAAAAATTCTGACGAGCAGAAATTTGTTGTTGACAATATTAGTTTTTATGGGGTAACCATGAGTTTTTTGAAATGGTGGTTCAAACGAAGTTTGTAAATCCAGATGTTATCTTCAAAATTCATATTATACTTTCTGATTCGGAATTGTGTTTTGTGAATAAAGGTGCCATCTACAAGGGACATGGCTAATAGGCGCATGTGGCTGAAAAAAAATCTTCCAAAGATGGCAAAGGTGAGAACGTCAAATGCAACACTATGCATAGCTCTTGTAAAAAAGGTATGTTTCGTATAGCTAAATCTAGCATTACTTTAATTAAGGGTGATTGTTTTGTTAGTAAAATTCCTGGTCAAATGGCAGTAATTGTAAACAACGTAAAACCTTAATTAGTAGAAAGTTAATGCTAATTTAGTTGAAAACAAACTAGCACGAGTTCAGTGGCATGATGTCGGAAGTTATTTTAATAACCAGTGTGAGATATGATGGGTGGACTTTGGAGCCACTAAGCATGTTTGTTGAAATAGAGACCTGTTCACCTCCTATTAGAGGATAGGGGATGTCGAGAAACTTTATATGAGTAACTCATATGCGACAGAGGTTGCATAAAAGGGAAAGGTCGAGCAGAAGCTCATATCTGTAGTATTCTCACATTGAATAAAGTTTTCATGTTCCGGGCATATGAAAGAATCTTGTATCTTGTTCTGTTGTAGATGGTAAAAGATTGAAGATCTTAATTAAATTTGGAAAACTTGTTATAACTAAGGGAAATGATTTTTCAGGCATCGGTTATATGAATTAGGGTTTATATAAGCTTAAAGGAAAATTGATGAAGTGAACATTTCTAATTTTTTGTGTCTGTTTGAATGTTTTGCATGGTAGACTTAGATTAAATTACAAGTCAATGCATAAACTAGCTAATGTAGGTTGCATACCTAAATTGAGTTTGGAAAAAGAACACAAATGTGAAATTTGCATAGAATCAAAATATGCTAGAAAAACCTTTTTAGCAAAAATGTTCATAGAAATTCTAAACCCTTAGAATTAATTCACTCGGACCTAGTTGACTTGAAATCCATTCAAACTAGAGGTGGTAAGAAATGGTTCGTTACTTTTATAGACGATTGTACGAGGTATTGTCATTTATATTTTCTTAGAGGTAAGGATGATGCCTTAGAATCCTTTAAGATATATAAACTAGAAGTTGAAAACCATTAAATGATACCATTAAAACAGTTAGGTTTGACCGTGGTGGTAAGTATAAAATTCTTATAGGAGATTTTTGTATATAAACTGGCTTAATACACGAAGTTACCCCTCCTTATTTCACCTAAGTCTAATGGTGTAGCTGAATGTAAGAACCGTACCATTAAGGAGATGATGAATACCATGTTAATTAGTTCAGGATTACCTTCGAACTTGTGGGGGGAAGCTGTCCTCTCATCCTGCTATATCATGAATAGAATACCCTTTAAAGGATCAGATAAAACTCCATATGAATTGTGGAAAGGTAGACAACCTTCTTTTGCATACTTCAAAGTGTGAGGGTGTTTGGCTAAGGTTCAGATCCCTAAACCTAAAGCAACCAAGGTAGGACTCAAAACTGTTGACTGTGTCTTCATAGGGTATCCCGAGCATACTCCTGCATATAGATTTATGGTTGTGAGTTCTGAAATTTCTGAAATTGGTGTGAATATTATTATGGAGTCTAAGGATGTTGTGTTTTTTGAAACTGTTTTTCCTTTGAAAACTGACTCTTGTAAGAGAGGTGTTGATCCCCTAGATGTCCCTTCAACCAGTCAGACTTTACCTTTAGAGGAAGATGAAGTAGAAACTGATCCTAGGATAAGTAAAAGGGATAGAACCAAAACCTCCTTTGGACCTGACTTCGTAACACTAGCAGAGTCTGATCCTCAGACTTATAGAGAAGCCATGACTTCACCGGAAGCTCCATGGTGGAAAGAGTCCAGTATTAGTGAAATGGAATCCATCAAAGAGAATGATACGTGGGATATAGTAGATTTACCTCCAGGGTGCAAGGCCATAAGATGTAAATGGATATTCAGGAGGAAATGTAAATTAGATGGAACCATTCAAAAATACAAGTTTAGGTTAGTAGTTAAAGTCTACAAACAAAAGGAAGATGTAGATTTCTTTGATACTTACTCACTCGTTACGAGAATTACTTCCATTAGGATGTTAATTGCTATAGCTGCGGTTCATAACCTAGAGATACATCAAATGGATGTAAAAATAACTTTTCTACATGGTGAATTAGATGAAGACATTTACATGGAACAACTTGAGGGCTTTGTAGTGAAAGGTTGTGAAAACAAAGTTTGTAAACTGAAAAAATATTTATATGGATTGAAACAAGCACCTATACAATGGCATGAAAAATTTGATCATGTAATGTTTTCTAGTGGTTTTAAAATCAATGAATCTGACAAGTATGTCTATACTAAACTTGTGAATGATGCCTGTGTAATTGTATGCTTGTATGTTGATGATATGCTTATACTTGGTACAAACATGAAAGTAATTAATTCCACTAAGAGCATGCTAAATGAGAACTTTGACATGAAAGACTTAGGCCCCGCAGATGTAATCTTAGGGATGAAAATTAGAAGAACTTCTAACGGTTATAGTCTTAGTCAATCTCATTATGTTGAATATGCTCTTAGAAAATTCAATCATTTTGATTGCAAACCTGCTCAGACTCCATATGATCCTTGTTGTAGACTCACAAAGAATAAGGGTAATGGAGTGTCACAACTTGAATACTCACGAGTTATAGGAAGTCTAATGTATTTGATGAACTGTACTAGGCCAGACATTGCTTATGTTGTGAGTAGGTTAAGTAGGTATATCTGTAATCCAGGGCAGGAACATTGGAATGCACTTTTTAGAGTGTTGAGGTATTTGAAATACAGTTTGACCTTTTGTTTGAATTATGAAGGGTACCCTGCCGTCCTTGAGGGATTTTGTGATGCAAACTGGATATCGGGCTCAGAGGAGTCAAAGTCTACGAGTGGATATATTTTCACTCTAGTTTGAGGGTATGTTTTTGGAAGATTTCCAAACATACATGTTTTGCTCAAATTCACTATGGAATTTGAGAGTATCACATTAGATAAAGCACGAGAGGGGTCCGAGTGACTAAGATGCTTTTTAGAAGACATTCCTCTCTGGCATAGGCCTGTGCCAGCTATATCTATACTTTGTGTTATCCAAGCTGTAATAGCTAAAGCTAAGAATAACTAATCTCAATTGGCGTTATTTACATTGATTGGATTATGTCCAAGGAGAATATCGCAGACCCTTTGACGAAAGGTTTGTCCAAAGAGATAGTTAATTATGCATCAAAGAGGATGGGGCTTAAGCTCATTAAATAAACTTGTCAAAAAGGACACAACGACACGAACTTGACAGCACCTAGAGAGATATCATGTGTGGTTATTATCGCGGATTACACCAAACGATGGCAGTTCAAGACATCGCGTTCACTGTCCATCAAGTAGTTCCGAAAATTTCTCACTAAGCAAAGGTTCAAGACCTCATGGACACCTCTTGCCTAAGTGGTATTTCTCGCTTTTCGTTTTCTGATTTTTATCGATATTTCATTAATGTGGGGGATTGTTGGAGAAAATGAGTTTTATTGTTTCGGTTTTGTAGTTTTGGTGGGAATGAAACTTAGGACCTTTGAGTCTCTAAGGGCACTTGCTCGTTTTCTTATGAGTGAATGAAATATGACCTTTAGTTCTACATAGGGTATAACTAAAGAGGAGCTCCACTATTAACTATTCCATTATGGATAGTTAGACAAACAATGTGGGTGGAACGGGTGGGATAAACAATATTTGTTTCCACTAAGGCTTGAGTTTTGGACTCGGGCTCGTTCTTGCACCGTGGATATAGGTTAACAAGACTTACCTTTTTGGACAGAATTCTTTTGAAATATTTCTTTAAATATTTTAATATCAAAATAAATTTTGTATTTAATGTGGGGGGCGTATGACTTGGAGAGGATTAATTTATTTATTTCCGTTTTTATTTTTATGTCGACATAATGTGCAGTTAATTGCGTAACTGTTTTTACCATTTTGGAAAATCTTGAATTAATGAAAATTTATTTTGGTTTTATTACAAAATTATATGCTCTTTAATTCACTCTTAATGCACATTATTATCGATTATCTCTCTTCTCCACTATATAAACCTTCTGGTTTCTTCATTCTAATTTGTGTCCAGAAGAGCTATTATCCTCTTCTTTTCGTCTCTCTCCCTCTGTGTGGTATTTTTCATTTCTTCTGTGCCATTGTTGTTGAGTTCGTATGAGTGGGCAAGTATTGTAGTGCTAACAATACTTACAACGGGCAGTTTTATCCTGGATACAACTTGACCATAGGGTATAGGCATCACTCATTCTTGAGGCGTACCAGTCAACTATTGTGTTAAGGACAGTGTGTTGAACACGTGACTCTGTCCTCTGTTTACTATCAATTGAGTGTTTATTTACCTTTCAGAAATTTTATTTCTAACTTTTTCACATCTTCTTTTAGTGTTTTATTGTTACAGTTGCAACAGTCTTTTTAATCAATTTTGTGAAAAAAACCATATGAGATGTTTCATTACTTGGGGTGAGTTTCGTCTTTACCCTTCAAATCTAAAGATTCTTGTTTGAAAGTATACGGGGCGGATGAATTTCAAACTCGCATCATTGATGTCATCGCTCAACGACTTTAACACTGTAATACAATGACATTGGCAAAAACAACTATATCATTCACATGGGAAACTGGGTGTTCTTTTGAGTTGTTAAGAATTTCTTCAACTACATATACGGGACAAGTTTTTGATGAGAAAAGGTGACTTTATCTCAAATCTTACAAACAGATCGACGACAAATATTAGAATAAAGGTTGCTAGCCTAGCTTTATCTCAAATCTAAAATTTAACTCTTTCTTCTTAATAAATACTCACTTTTATAAGAAGGCTTATAAGAATCGCCACAACATAATGAATCTCTAAGTACACGAGATTCATTATTTTCTTGTGGTTGTTTGAAATTTGATGTATCACCTTCGTTCTGTACTATATGCCGTTCACTCGATATGCACCAGAATATACAAGACAAACTCGGGTTTCTTAAACAGTAAACTACTAGTAGTTAATTTTTAGAGTTGAATTGTTGGCATACTTCTCGTTCAATCAAAAAATTGAGCATTTCTAATCTCGTGTGCGTCCAATTTATGATGATTAGATTAGTTACCTTAAAAATTATTTTGGGAATTTTACAAAATACCCTCATTTGAATTAGTAATATATAAAGTACCTCCGTTTTCTTGAATATCTATAAAGGCTAACAACAGTTAAATGTTAGATGACAACTATCTCACATCAAAAAAGTCCTAAAAGCCCTGAGTTGGTTGTTGAGTTGAGTTGCCCACATCTTTCTGGTGGAGAGGATAAATAATTCGATAAACCTGAAAGCGATATAACGATCCTGAACTGGGCTCGATAAACCTAAAAACATTATAACGATCTTGAATCAGGCTCGACGAATCCGAAATGTGTTATAGAAGGTTGATTTTCCACCAACAAAAATTCCCAAAACACTTAGGAACGATGAACCCTTTTGGAAGGAATGATGTAACAAATCTGAAAATTATGAAACGATTAAGAACCGAGCTCAACGAAACTGAAAAAATGATGTAGAAGATTAACGTGACAACTAATAAAGGATAAACAAATAAATTGTTTACTGACTTAATCAAGATGGATGAAAAATACATGGGTGAAAGAACTTTATAACTTTCAAAAATCGGAAATACTTTATGGATTACTAATTGAGTTTGGGGTATAAATTCCCGAATTATTGTATTTAGGTTTAAAGCTTAGCATTTTTACCATGTACGAATCACTTAGACCCATGTCGATTATTGTATTTAGGCTTAAAGCTTAGCGTTTTTACCATGTACGAATCACTTAGACCCATGTCGACCGTAACTCAAAGCCTCAAACTGGTTGTGTAGTCAAGATATATACTTCTGGAAACCAAATAATTCGGGGTGCTTGCCTGACACACTGTCTTTTACCTTGAAAGTGATAATTGTTACCTGAAACATGGGGTTCCAAACTTCCAAATTAGTACTCGACAGTCGACAGTGTTTAGGGACTGCCTTCATTTCATATTTTTTGTAGCTTTGTCTGTCAAGAAGCAAAAGATATATATCAGTGGTTTTTCTAGAGTCTTGTCTTGGTCCCAGACTATACTCAATCTCCATGAGTCCAGATATAACAGTTTATACAAGTATGTATAGATCTTGCCAGAGATTAAAACTTAATTAAAGTGGAGCATTATTAAAAATCATTCAACTTCTCTATAACGCATATAAGATAATAAGAAGATATCTATACGCGTGGAATTCTATTATTCAAACAATATCGCGATTAGTGTTCACTTGCTAAGCATGAACTGCATCACTAATTGAATTTCCTCTTCATAACCATAGCTGTCATCTGATTTGTTCTCTCTCTTCATTTGGAGATCAGGATGTACGATGTATAAATTCATTTTAATTAATTCAAATATCAAATGGGATTTATTGATTATTAAATCAGGAATGTATAGTATTTGAAAGGAGACTATATCGTATCCAGCAGGGTTCCATTAATTAAGAAGTAGATTTACTCAGCATACATTCGAGGAATTTGCAGAGATTTACTTATATTAAAAACACCATGCCAGCAGAGAGAATTGATCACCAGGCAGAGTTTCCCCGGCAAATAAGTATGAAAAAGAGCATGATTGTTAATCTCTCGCTGAGTACACCCCGAACAGATGGAATTTACTTAAATTAACTAGTTCGACTGAGTTTTCTCCTCTTCAACTGTATAAACCCCCCAAAAACGACTTTGACAAGACTGTCAACTGAACTTCAGATACGATTATGATTTTCATTTAATTAATGTCCAAGCTCAAATCTATACCAATTTAATGCATGATATTAATCCTCTCCTTTGGGCCCTGGTTACATTTATTTCTCTGATTCATTTTTGGAAAATGAGATATTTTAGAGTCTTAAGAGAAGATTAGTGTCCCCTACCACAATCATAACTCGTTTGTTATGCTTCAAAAAAAAAAAAAAAACTCGTCTGTTGAACTAATACTGTTTTGGGTCCGTACAATTATAGGTGAAAATATCAATCAATTATAACTAGCTAGGGCACGCAAATAAGGTGATTGCTAATGCTAGCACTTCTTCAAAGTTCGATCAACTGTACCATTCACTTTGACTAACAGTTGATTGCACGAGCATGATGTGATGACGACCATCAATTGTAACTAGCTAGCTAGGGCACGCAATTCAGCACAACGTCACCTGATGAATATCACGAGTCTTGAGCTAGCTAGTGATGTTGTGGTGACGGGTGCGTACATCTCATAATTATATATCCAATTTGTCCTATCTAGCTAGCTAGCTATAGGGTTCACGAGGTTGGTGCATGCATGCAGTACGATCATACTTTCCCATGCATATTTCATCGTCACCATAATAATAATTTCTACAACTTTTACCTTTTAACCAGTAATGAATTTCAGGTGATGCAAAATTCCTCAACTTCGATGCTTAATGTTTACATGTCATTTTGGCAAAGTGTACGAGCCTTTTTCGATTATTACTGACCACTTTTGTGGGTTTCAGGTTTGACGTACTGATCAACTTTGCATAAACGGCAAAACATCAGTCTAATGTTCATTATTGGTTGTTATTTATTTCTTCCTTTTGATTTTGCTGATTTTGCATGAGATGATACGATGTATAAGAACCCGTGACCTCACTTCATCCGATGTAATGAGCTGTTTTTACAGAATTCTACGAGCAAGACCTTCGTTAAAATGAATGATTTTTTGGGGCCATGATTTTTTCGAGGGACCATGATTTTATTTTGGGTAAAGATATTAGAAGTAAATCTAGGTCACCTCTTATCTGGATATTTATATTAATACCTAAATTACCCTCCTGATTAATTTTGGGTGATGATTAGTTAGTGTTAATAATAGTTAGTGTAATGATTAGTGAGATGATTAAGTTAAAGATAATTAGTGAGATTAAAAAATCAGATGGTTTTTTTTTTAAAGAAGTAGAATTATTGAGAGAGTAAAGTTAGAGAAGATGAAGAAGGAAAACATGAAAAACGATGGATTTTACCAACCACAACCGGAGGAAGGGTATTTGGGTACCCAGGTGTGCTTCAAACTTAGATAATGTTGGTTGAATTGCTCCAAAGTTTCAAAAAAAATGAAAAATTTTATGTAGATTTGGGTCAGTTCGGTTACCAGATGTCAAGAACATGTAACCGAACACACCTGAAAGTGTAGTTCGGTTACGTTTTCCAAACACGCAGGTTACCGAACTCGCTCGTTAATGGAGGTTTTAGTCGTACAGTGTAATGTCGGTTACCTAGGATAAAATGGTAGGTAACCGAACTTTGAACTTAACAATTTATTTGGGTACATCTTGTGTGTTCGGTTAGTTCGCAAACTTCAACGCAACCAAGTTTCCAACCGAACTGCAGGTTAAAAGTAACCTAGTATTAGAAGTTCGGTTGGTTCGCAAACTTCAACATATTTTGCGAATCAACCGAACTGGGCTTATATATGCATATATGCAATTATGCAAACGTTCGGTTACTACGAAAGTTCGGCGATATCCTTATTTTGTGAAGGAACCGAACTTATGGACTTCTGTTGTTCTAATACAAGGAGTTCGGTTAAAAGTATTTTTTGCGAATCAACCGAACTCTATTGGCTAAGTTCGGTTACTTTGTAGTTTTAAAATTTTTTGCGAAAAAACCGAACTCTATTGGCTAAGTTCGGTTATTTTGGAACTCAAGATAGTGGCCACAACAACACAGTTCGGTTAGACTGGATTTGTTTTTTTTTTCGGTTCTAAGGGTGGAGTTCGGTTACTTTGTAGTTTTAAAATTTTTTGCGAAACAACTGAACAAAGAGTTTGGTGACTTAGTTTTAAATCCAATAGCACCGAACTGTTCTTCGTGTTCTTCATTTTCAAGAAGTTCGGTTAGTAAAACCCTATTTTTGGAAAATCGGCCTAACCGAACATGGCTCTGTAACTCCTACTAAAACTCTATTTTGATGATTTCTATTCGATTGAAGCAATCAAAATCAAATTAAAGTGAAGGGTTTGTTGGAAAATACCTCCGGAGTGGTCCCATGGCAGAATCAGGCTGCGGCTGGCGTCTTTTATACTCGATAAAATTATCATGTAACAGAACTTAATTGTGATTGCATTGATGTTGTTACATTTATTAAATAGGTGGTGGTCGTGGTGGTGGGAGGAGGTGGTGGTGGTAATCGATGGTTGGTGGTGGTGATAATCGGAGGTGGTGGTGGTGGTAATCGGCGGTGGTGGTGGGAGGAGGTGGTGGTTATATATATATATATAGGTGGTTATTAGGTTGGTTTTAAATTAAATTAGGTTAAGGGTAGGTTAGTCATTTCAACGTTTTAGGACACCCCTTATCACTATAGGGAAGGTGGCCTAATAAAACCATGGTCCCCCAAAAAAAACCATGGTCCCCAAAAAATCGTTCTTAAAGATATCCAAATTGGAGAAGGAAAAATGGAAGATCTTAGTTGCTAGGCCCAATGATATTGGACAGGCTCACTCAGTCCCTAAGGGCAATTCCTATGAAAATGTACAAAACAATTTGTTTGTTGAGCCAGGTGGATGGTCAAACGCGAATGTGCACTATGGAAAAGAAATGGGTGGTTGAACGACAAGTGTCAGGATGAAACGTTGCCACTGGCGTTTGAAGGACAAACGCTGGCATGCGTATGTAGAACCTAGCGTTTGAACCAAGATCGCCAACGAGTACTTTTAAACGATTATCGGAACGGCTATTTTCTACCTCCATGAATACAACTCGAGTTTGATCTCAAAAACTCACAACAATCTTTCGTCCGATCAATCTTTTCTTAATTTCAATTGCTTTCGCTTTTCAACCATGAATCCTGATTTAGGTTCTTCTGAGGAAGATATGGAGATGGATGAAATGTTGTATGAAGAAGAGGAAGAAATGTGTATGGAGTTTTTGCGTCAAATGGATGAAGATGCAATTCAAGATAGAAGGAGGCGAAATTTTATGTTGCAATTATAAACCGGGATCATACCAAAGCCTTTAGAGCCATATGAAGTTACGACTAGAAGATGGACGCGGCGAGATCGAAATTTTTACCACGACAAGATGATGCATGATTATTTTAATCATGATTATGTCTATTCCGATGAGGATTTTCAGCGACGATTCCGCATGGGCCGCAACTTGACGCAAAGGATTATTCAAAGCTTTGTCAGGTACAACCTTTATTTAATTATCAGTATAATGCACGATATGTACGGGGCTTTAGTCCCGAACAAAAGGTCACTGCGACCCTCCGTATACAATGTTACGGGGTACCAGCGGATTCCACGGATGATTACATCCGTATTGGGAAAACAACCGCCTTTAGGTATCTCAAATTGTTTTACGAAACAATAGTCGAGCATTTTGGTCCAACCTTTTTAAGAAAGCCTACTCAGGAAGATGTTCAAAGAATAACTGCAGAAAACACCACGAGGAGTTTTCCAGGAATGCTAGGTAGTCTTGATTGCATGCATTAGACGTGGCATGCGTGTCTGGTCGAATGGGCAGGACAATATAAGGGTCATTATCCAAAACCAACTGTAATTTGGAAGCTTCAGCTACTTATGATTGTTGGTTTTGGCATGCTTTTTTTTGGACTCCCGGGTTCAAATAACGATCTCAACGTTTTGTATAAGTCACCATTGTTTGAAGATCTTAAGCATGGGATTGCGCTGCACTGTAATTTCACCATCAACGGTTATCATTACACTCAGGGTTATTATCTAGTAGACGGAATCTATCCAGAATGGTCAACTACGATTCAAGCTTATAGTCAGGTAGGTTTTGGACCGACGACTTCGAGGGAAATGAAGTACTTTAACACCCAACAAATGAAATGCAGAAAGGATGTTGAATGCGTTTTTGGCATACTGAAAAGGAAGTTCGCCATCATAGCTGGCCGACATGCTTTTTTGATTTTCAAGAAATGAAAAAAATTATGCTGACTTGTATCATTCTGCATAACATGGTCATTGAAGAAACCAAACGTGACCCAACCTGGACTAGCTTTCCAGATGAAGATTTGAGGCAGAATCTTGTGGTGCAACATGGGCGTCCGACAAGAGAATATAGACTTTCTACTGACAGAATCCAAAACAGAGGAATCTATGGACAACTAAGAGAAGATTTAACTAAGCACCTTTGGGTTTTAAAAGGAGCAACATACGATGCGCGGGGAAAAAGCAAATGCATGGCAGCAACAGACGATGCGCGGGGGCGAGGCAGAGGCAGATAGATGTTATTTTTCAATTTTGTGTTGTTTATTTTAATTAACGTGTTATTTAATTTAAAGTTGTTTGTTTTTAACTGAACGATTACACTTAAAATTAAAATTAAGGCAATTATATTAAAAGTAATTTTAATTAAACGATTACATTTAAACTAAACTTAACTACTAAACAAGAATTAAAATCAGTTATCAAGACTGTATTCATCTTTGTTTTCTTCCGAGGCATCATCTTCGTCTTCTTAAACATTCTCATGCTGGCCAGTTTGTTGAGGTGCTTGTTGTTCCGCCATATCCATTTGCTTAGTCCATACGGTAAGTTGTCGTGTATTCATTGTTGAAGTGTTCAAGGAGAGTAGCTTGTTTAGCTTACAATCCTTGTAGTATTGTTCTCGCGAAAGAAGAATTTTTCGTTGTTTGCTTTATAGCAATGCCATGGTCCCTGGCTCTATCTGCTTTTATCTTCAACTTAAATTCCTTGTGCTCGGCATAGTTGAACTCGTTTGAACCTCCTTCTAATAATGCTCGTTGGGCTGCGTCTCTCGCTGCTTTTCCAGCTTTCTGACCCCCTCCTTTTCTTCTCTTGACATTGGTATTAACATATAGATTGGAGTTGTGTTGTTCCTGACTACTTGGAGACCCGATATATGGAGATCCAGTTCCTTCATGTGAGGAAGCAGGCCCACCATTCTGAAAATCCTGCGAGATTGGACCATGTGGCGATCTTGCAGGCACTTGATTACAAGTATGGATTAAACTTGTTAAGCACCCTCAAAATGGTGAAACAAGTTTTATGTTGGAAACTCGTTTTGTAGGATCTTTGCCACTCTTCCCAACATCTTCGTTCCACTTCTGGTTCACCTTCACCACTTTTTTTGTTGCACCACATTTGAATGATCAAAGATGCATATTCAGCAACGAATGCTGAAATTGTATGAAAACGAGATAACCCTTCGGCATCACGTCTATTGATGTTACCGGCTTCTTCACAAATTTTTTGTAAAATATGAAAAGACGGGGGTACCCAAATACACCACAATCTTTTATCTATCCACCTATATGTCCTCTTATCGAAAGTGACTGTCTATGGACGAAGTCGAGACAATACTACAAATCGGTATTCACACTTTGTGTGATTGTCTATGGATACGAGATCGAGACAATACGACTACCAAAGTGTGATTACTTGATAATAAGTTCGGACTTGACCAAACTCTATAGGATCACTATCAAGTAAAGTGGAGTTAACATTTGCGTATTTTACTTCAAATTATAATAAACAATTATAATTGCGGAAATAGAAAAGTAAAAGACACAAAAAGATTTTGTTAACGAGGAAACTGCAAATGCAGAAAAACCCTGGGACCTAGTCCAGAATTGAATACTCTCAGAATTAAGATGATATACAAAATATAAACCAACTTCGTATGGTTGAGATCAAGCAACTAACCCTGGTTCACTTAGTTTCCTCAGTATCCCTGCGCTTCCGACTTCGATGAGTGCACGCACTAGAACAATTCATTTGGATCGTATTCCAAACAGTAAAGGAACAACAAATCTGTTTGGTAACAACTCTATTGATTCTTTAAGATAAAGATATCTCAAGTCATATGCAAAGGCTCTTCCGTTTAAGCTAATAAACTCCTTTGCCTGGTTAGATCAATCTATCCAATAACTACAAAAGTAGTCAAGTTTAGATTCACAATCAATCGATATAGATTCCAACAAGAAACTATAAAGTGATGTCGATCTCATGCAACTAATCAATGAACAAATCCGATTCTAGTAGGATCCCAACTGATCAAGGTTTGTGCAACACAAAGATATTAGAAACCAATAAGAAATCTTCTTCGTCTTTAATCTTCATTTAAAATCTACACAACACCACTTGAATCTCTTGTGATCTATCACGCACAGACTAGAGTCTGTTAACAATGGATTATTACAAGATGTCTTTAGATCTACAAACAGTTCTAAAGATCCCGTCGATACTTCGATCTAGTTTGAGTGAATCTCATATCAGAAGAGAAGATTCTCAAGAATAAACAAATTAGGTGAAATCAAAGTTTCAACAACCATTAGTCAATCGAAAACTAAAAACACTGCAATTATCTAGTTTCCCACTAACGGTACTCGTAGAGCTTCTTGATCCCACAGAAGTCTTTAAACGAGCGGTCGTAAGAGATTTCGCCTAATTAGGACACTTTCCTCTCCGATTAGACGACTCCACCAGAAACAACAAAAATATGAAGTTTTCCTAGCTCTTAGGATAGTTTGCTAGAAATGCAACCTTAGGTATTTATAGACCAAGGATGTTTAGACACCAAGGAATTTCCAAAACCGAAAGTATTCTGAAGATATGTAATAAATGCCCATTCGGTTTTCATATTTCCAGTAAATACTTTGTCCAATACTTCTCGAAATTTCTCAATAGAAAATCTCCAATTAGTAAATGTACATTACTAATTTTTATTCTCTAGAGATATGCATTTAATTGCCGGTAATTAAAGCATATAAAACTAATAACCTTAATTAAAAGATTCTTAATTTATTTCGGAACAGGATCTCCTTAAGTATTAAGGAATATCTTTGAACAATAAAAGATAAGAGTTATTGTACATGTTCAAAGAATGTTGACATCTTTTATTTGTAAATCCTCTTTGAAATTTACAATCTTGGAATCGATTATCCCACAGTTCCAAACAAGTTTAGAATTGGTTCATATGTATTCCAAGACAACTGTGTCATTGATCAAATATCAAATCACATCCATGGGTTCAATCGGTTCTACCAATCACTGGGATCAGTTATACCCTAATACGGAAGTACTTGTGATCGGTCACACAAGTTACCAGGACCGATACATCAGTTACCAGGATCGGTTACATCAATTACCAGGACCGGTTACCATACACACATGGTATTGCTTGTGATCAGTCACACCAGTCACTAGGATCGGTCACACTAATTACCAGGATCGGTTACACCAATTACTAGGACCGGTTACACCAATTACAAGGATCGATTACACAACTTCTCTGTGATCGGTCATACCAATTACTATGATCGGTCACACCAATTATAAATATCGATCATATCATCTCAGGTGATTACTTAGGATCGGTTTCACTAATTAATCAAAACTAGTCATACCAAATCATAAGTCAGGCATTGTGATTAGTTGTACCAAGATACATAACAAAGTTACGATCGGTTCTACCATCTCACACATATTGGTAATCCAAAGATTTGCAATGAATAACCATACCAACAAGCCTAGCGATTTACCTTTCGATTCATAAAACAAGTTCATGAATGTACTTCCTTTAAACAAATGCAAAACATTATTTCCTATGATGAAATCTTCACTTTACCCATACATATAATCATAAAAACATTCATAAGATTATGTCGATGTCATATCTACGAAGTTCAAAAGATAAGCATTATACTTCGCAGTCTAATTCCCTAATACAATGATCATGTGATCATGTCTCATTACTAGAGTAATATATCCATACATAGCTTCGCAGTTATGTTTTCAATATAACACGACTTGAAAGATACGTTAGGAATGAAACAGTTCAAGTCAATATTACTAACCTCAAGAGGAATGATGATGTCATCGTTGTAGCTCGTTGCTTCTTCACATTCTTCAGGTCTTCGAGTAATACTTGTTTGTCTCAATATTCCTAGACTTTCTAGTCTAACCTAAACGAAGTTGTCTCTAGTACATAATCAAGCGACTCTTAGATGAGTTTTGACTCACTAAAATATGACAACCAAACTTGACATACCAACGCTTGGTCATCAACCGAGCTATGCTCTAACAAAATCTTTTCATAATTTTTTTTCTTGATAAATACTGTTGATTTGATCTAATGTATATAATACATAATTCCTACAAATTGACTCGTCTTCATCCATCGTATACTTGATACCACGAATTCTTGTGTTTCTTGGTTGTGATTGTGGTGTATCTTGTTGTGTTTCTTGTTGTGATTGTTGATGTGATCGTTTTTATGATCAGTGCGATGAGGATGCCATATTTGTTAGAAATGAAATTTATAGAGATTTTTTCTAGTAGATTGAGTTGATATGAATAGTTGTGTTTGAAATAAAGGAAAAGTGAGTATTGAGATGGTATGAAATTGTGAAATTTTGAGGTAGAGATGAAGTGGGTGTGAGTTTTAAGTTTGGAGATGAGGTGAATTTATAGGGAAACAAAAGGAATAACAGTCGTTGGATGACGAGATTGGGAAGTACCCGATGGCGGTTTTGGGTAAAACGCTGGAGGGTTTACTACATACGCTGGTGAACTGGGCGACTCTGGGACACATGCCAGCGTTTGTGGTTCCAACGCCAGCGTGTTTGCCACAACCCCCGTTGGTTCATCAAGCGCGCGCCTGTTCTTCTGTCTCACTCAACAAACCAACAATTTTGTTGGTTTGCCCATCTGTTTTTCATGTTTGTTGAGTCCATAGTAGGAGCAAAATGAACAAATCCCATGTTTGTTGAGTCCATAGGAACTGCTCTAAGGCCAAGTCTTATGGAACATTACCTCTACCACATGTACAGTGGTGCCACGCACGGTAGGTAGAATGCCCGAGTGTTATAGTAAGCGAGAAAAAATGAATAAGTGAGGTAGGTTCTCCACAAATAAAATGGATATGGCAAAGTTTTGAGTGAGTAATATCATTGGTCGTGACATAGATGCCCCTAGAGATAGAGGATAAAATATTGAGGTCAATTTCTTTCTTCCAGGCCAAAACAAAGGCCACCACTTCTTCTTATGCATGACATGTAAATATATAGGGGAATCCCATATTCCTCAATTTCCTAGCTACAGTATCCTTTTTCATTTTAGTCTCAGAAAGGAACACAATACCAGGATTGATATTTTTGAATAAAAGGTTAACCTCTTTGTTAGCATATTTCTTTCATAAACCAACATAACATATTAATATTATTGAAAAAGCGGGGGTATAACAACTGAAAATGTGGGGTTCTAACAACCACACCCAACAATTAGTTTGGCAATCTGAGAGGACTTACTCCAATACACTTTCTAGAGAATCAACTAGACCATCAAACTCAATCTAGAGTAAAGTATATCAAAGAGTTTAATATCTCTAACTACTAATTCAATCCGCAATCAGCAAATAGAAATCTGCGAGCCTGATTGAATATAAGAGGAGTTACTTGAACGGTACCAAAGACCAATGTTCAAGTGTCAATCAATGTAAATCAACAACAAAGGTTGGATATTCTAATTGATTGATCTTAACACACAACCTGTGATATTTCAATTATATAACAAAATATAATGCGGAAAAGAAATAACACAGACACCGGAATTTTGTTAACGAGGAAACCGCAAATGCAGAAAAACCCCAGGACCTATTCTAGATTGAACACCACACTGTATTAAGCCGCTACAGACTCTATCCTACTACCAATTAATTTCGAACTGGACTGCAGTTGAACCCTAATCAATCTCACACTGATTCAAGGTACAATTGCGTTCCTTACATCTCTGATCCCAGCATGATACTAACACTTGATTCCCTTAGTTGGTCTCACCCACAACCAAGAGTTGCTACGACCCAAAGTCGAAGACTTGATACACAAATCTATCTGATTGGGTTAAAAAGCAAGACTGTGATCACAAATGAATATAAATAAAGCACTGGACAACCAAACCCTAAAGATTATTTTTCAAGAGGTATTTTGAAAAAGTCTTCACGGTTCACGATCCATTATCTATTTTTGATTAAGAAAATATTTAATTCCAAAACTTAAGTTACAAAAACTGAAATAAATTCTAAGATAATAAAAACCAACTTATACAAGACTTGAGCAACCTTGAGGATGTAGAACATTACTATGATTAGGTAGCAAAGGAGTGGGCGAAATGCTCACTTCTTGTGTCACATGGTGATTTGTTGAATAAACAGACTTCTTACCACGTCTGACTTTGATTTTCTTAGACTTTTTCTTGTCTTCAGAGTTTCCTTGTTGGTTACCCAAGGCCAGAATCATCCTTTACATGTCATTCTGAAGCTTGGAAATTCTTTTGTTGTTCTTCTTGAATTTTCAACATTTACTTTGAACATGATTTGAATTTCCACAAAACAAACAATTCAGAGTGGAATTTTTGTCTTGTCGATTGGCCTCCAGTTTATTACAACCTTCTACATCCATCTTTCCAGAGCCGGCTGGAACAAATGAGTTGTTTGTGCTAACAGTCTTGCTTTTTAACCCTATACCATTCATGTTTCCAAACGATTTCTGATCAAATAATATTGTTGAGATCTTATCAGAGCTTCCAGACAACCTTTGCAGGTCACACTTAAGAGTATCAATCTCTTTTTCTTTTAGAGATAGGGTTCTGGTGAATTCATCATTAAGGCAATCAATCTCAAGATTTTTCACCTGAAGTGATGATTCAAGTTTCTCCAACAAAGCCTTTAGTTGAATATTTTCTTGGTGAATTTTTTCATTTTTATCCAAGAATTCCAAAATCTCAGTGTCAGACTCGTATTCTGAATCAGAATTTGAGTTGGTAAAAGTTTCTGCAGTGAAAGCTGAAATTTTTGTACACACTTCAGAAGTATGCATATCATTGACCAACTGATATGATTTTTCTTGTACTGAATCATCTGAAACATTAGAGACAGAATGTTGTTTCTCAGATCTTTTGCTCTCTTCACAACATCCTTGATCTTTTATGTAATCAATGATCTATTAAGATCAACATGATTAGGACAAATATTAGAGCATAGCTCGGTTGAACTCACCAAGCGTTGGTATGTCAAGTTTGGTTATTGAAAAAGCGGGGGTCTAACAACACCACCCAATATTTCGCTTAACAATCTGTATGGACTAACTCCGAAATACTTTACTAGAGAATCAACTAGACAGTCAGACTCAATCTAGATAAAAGTATCTCAAGGAGTTAATATCTCTCTCTTGATTTGATTTTTACTCAAGCTAAAAAAAATAGCGAGTCTTTATCAAATACAAGGAATAACTTGGACGGTACCAAAGACCAATGTCCAAGGATCAATCAATATCAATCAACAACCAAAGGTTGGATTTCCAATTGATGATCACAAACGCACAACCTGTTTTATTTCAATTATATAAAATATAATGCGGAAAAGAAATAACACATACACCAGAAATTTTGTTAACGAGGAAACCGCAAATGCAGAAAAACCCCGGGACCTAGTGCAGATTGAATACACACTGTATTAAGCCGCTACATACACTAGCCTACTCCAAGCTAACTTCGGACTGGACTATAGTTAAACCCCAATCAGTCTCCCACCGATCCAAGGTACATTTGTACTCCTACGCCTCTGATCCCAGCAGGATACTGCGCACTTGATTCCCTTAGCTGATCTCACCCACAGCCAAGAGTTGTTGTAACCCTAAATCACAGACTTGATAATAAACAGATCTGTCTCACACAGAAAAATCTATCAAAGGATAAATCTGTCTCCCACGGATAAACCCTAGGTTTTGTTCCGTCTTAAGATATCAAATCAAGGTGAACATGAACCAATTGATAATCCGGTCTTATATTCCCGAAGAACAGCCTAGATTAATCAATCACCTCTCTACAATCCTTCCTGACTACACAGGCGGTTTGTCGAGGAATCACAAACAGTGAGACGAAGATGTTTATGAGTTCTTTATCTTGCCTATCGGATAAATCTCATGATCTCAAGCCAATCAATCGATTGTACTCGTACGATAGAATATGCAAGATCAGATCATACAACTACGATAAAGTAGTATCGGTCTGGCTTCACAATCCCAATGAAGTCTTTAAGTCGTTAACCTGATTTTAGAGAAGAAAATCAAAGGTTAATGGAGATCGACTCTAGCGGGCGCACTAGTAGCACACAGACGTGTGGGGATTAGTTTTGCACAATGCTAGATGTCTCCTTTATATAGCCTTCAAATCAGGGTTTTGCCTTAGGTACAAAGTAATCCTTATTCACCATTAGATGAAAACCTGATTTAGATTCAAGCTAATATTTCTCCACCGTTAGATCGAAAACTTAGCTTGTCACACACACTTGGATAGACGTTTACTGGTTTTGTGAAAACCATTCCCAAACGTGTACGTGTATGTTGGTTCAACATAGTAACCCAAAAGGTTAACCATATGAGCATTTCATATCAACCTTGTTCTTCTTCACCATAACTAGTTCAATTGACTCAAATTAACTAGTTAAAGAGTTGTTCAATTGCTATGAGATCTTATGTAACTACACAAGACACAATTGAAACAAAGATGATTCGATTTGATTGAATCGGCTCATGACCATTATAGCCACGGTTTGCATAAAGCAATCCTTAGTAATTTAATTTTTTATGTTCAGAGCATTGATGGTTATTTTCAATGATGTTGTAGTAAAAGGTTGAGACTTGTGAAGGAAGAGTTTTTTAGACTTAATTTTTATAAATAAAAATAACAAACTCAATTAAAAAGTGTTGTAAAAATTATGGAGAGACCGGGGCTAGGATTCCACCATTGGTCGATATTAGTGATTTAATAAAACAATAATTATGCAACTCAACATTCAAATTGATTCTAATAGTATTGCCTAGACATGTAGATTTTCAAAAGAATAGATGTTAATCCAAGCATAGAATATCAAAACCCTAAAGCAAGCATATTCTATCAAGAGAAAATACACCTAACTAATTAAAATCATACAATCAAGTTTTAATTCAAAGCAAAAATCATAATAGAGTTGTTATAATTAATTAAAAATAGAAATGTATCACTTTTACCGAAACAACGGCTTCCTCCATATCCCCAAGGATTGGGGTCTAGCTCCGCATATTTGAAACACACTCAGAATAATTTTTCATTGCTCAAAAGTGTTTACAAGTGATGAAATGGGAGAAAATAATGATTAAAACGGGTTTGCTCTAAACGATCCCCAAACTCTCCGTCTTTAAATGTGCTCTCTAGCTCTCTATTTATACACACAAGTACACATTACTCAAATATATTCTTCATTAACTCCAAAATCTTCTTCTTTTTAATTAAAAATATCTTCAGGAATTTTTCCTTCTCTTTATTCTCCATATTTCTTTACTAAACTCATATCTTCTTTAATTCGCAGAATACAATCCAAGATAAAATCTTCCAAGGATATCTCTCTTGTTTAATACAAGATAACTTCCTTTTTCTTCAAATTCTTCCTGTTTATAAGGCAAGAAGATATTCTTATCTTAAAGATAATAAATCCTTTACCAGTGGAACCAAATTTCCCGCAAATATTCTTTTTGAATGTTGAAGATGAAGGGTGCCTCTTATCCTTCTGTTGGGGTGCCGATAGTAATTTGGGTGCTGAGAACAAATTTGGGCTGCACATAACCGCGGGTTCCCCTTAGCCAAATCTGAGGTCCACTTAGCAAATGTCCTCCGGGGGTGCCCTTAGCAGTTTTTCGAGCCGATTCTTCCAAAAACGTTTATTTTCCAAAAATACCTACAAACACACAAAACACCAAAATAAGTACAAAATCGAGTACCAACATAGAGAAAATTGAGGACAATTTAGACACAAAAATGTGTCTATCAAATACCCCCAAACTTATTATTTGCTAGTCCTCAAGCAAATTTATTCTAGAAAATAAAGTCTACACTTAGCATGTGCAGCAAGCCGTTAAACCGCTAGGTGGCCCTAGCGGCGGAGTGTTGTCTCCGGGGGGTTTACCAGAGGTGTACCCACAAAACCTTTACTCCAGACCCTAGCTATCTGCGCAGAACCTTGGAAGGCACTAAAGAATCTCCTTGGTTGGCATACTTATTGACTACAGGAGGAAGTACCCTGATGCGAAATTCCAATTGATGTACACGAGTTTGCACTCAAGCATACTAAAATTCATATAAAGTGACAGAGCTCTACTCAGATAGTTTATGGACATCATAAACCGGAGTCAACCAATCACATGGATAGATTAAGAAGATGGATGTAGAGAAAAACGTAGATGATGTTGAATAAGGTGAACCTATCCTAATGGACTGGGATACTGGTCTGGACTAATATCAACACACTGGCAAATACAAGGGAACCAATGGTCGATAATCCTAACTCTAGGTCAACTCACTGCAAATACAAGGGTACCAGTGGTCGACTTTATTGTATTTATTCTGGTTGGTCTGGTGGTCTGGTCTCAAATTTATTTTTTTTTTGTATCTCAGTCACTCTATTTCACCCTAGTAATGGTAAAAAGAAAAAAAAAGTGATAAGGATTCTTTCGATGTTTCCATAACGAGGATATGGCGAAACTACCGTGTTTTCTTTTCTAACACCTGAGCTCTGTGCTTTTATGAATAGACTCTTCTAGATGTTTCTATCTAATCAGATTGGTTCCTCAACTCCTACGACCAAAATGTTCCCATCCACTTAGATTGATTAGTGCAATCCTTAATAGGCATAAATTTCTAGGCTCTGGAGTTGCAACTAAAAAGTTTCTCCCATACCCCCAAACTTAGATCTAACATTGTCCTCAATATTCTACAGATAAAATTAAAAGCATATGAACAAGGAGAAACTGTTACCATTTGAAGCAAAAGAGTTAAGGAAAGATATTATCGTGTTGCATGAGATTGGGTTACCTCCCAAGCAGTGCTAAGTTTAAAGTCTTCAGCCAGACTAAGAAAGGATTAGTCACCACGAAGAATCATATAGCAGCAGCCGGAATAATTGCGAGTCATCTGAATCAAAAAGTGTTATCCAAAAGAAGAAAAAATTGTAACAGACCATGAAGATACCGAACATACCCTTATTTAACTTTAAGACAAAAATATCTAGTTGTGGTTCAGGTTCAGGCTCTATAAAAGGGTCTAGATAAAAGGTTTTCATTGGCTGGACTTCCTCAAAGGAAGGATCCTGAAGGTCAGGTTGTAGAGTCTGGAAATACTCAACTAAGAATTTAGAAGCACATAAAAGTAACCTGAATAACTGGGGATCCTCTAAGTCAATCAAATTTGACTTACACAGCTGACCATAATGAACGTGGTGGTCTTCCTTAAACAAATGTGTCGACCCTAATCTCTTAAAGTAATTAGGTTTAGTCTCAAAACTCAACAACCGACACATCTGAAATTCAAACGTTCCCACAATTGGAATAAAAGTTTTTGGTGGGAAAACAAAATCAATGTGGGTATCATAGCCTGGGTAAACCACATCAACCAGAGGATGGGTTTCTAACAACTGAACTTCTCCTGGACATTATTAGGTTCAGGAGAGCTAGTATGAAGGTAATCTGGCACAATGGATGAGGCACATATATCAAGTCCCAAGTGAGGGATCTCTGTAAGAGCTAAAGGTAAGGCACAAGGAGAATGATAATCACCCCCCAACTTAGAGTTTTGGGTATCTCTATATAGACTAGCTACAATTTCCCTAATTTCTAGATCATCGGAATCCTGAAAATGGTCAATTGCTTCGTGTAGATTATACTCAGGTGATGCATCCTCACTCATATTTAAAAGCTCTACGAGTTCATCTTCTTCGTCTAAGACTAATGTTTCTAAATTGCTAGACTCTAAAACAATATTCTCAGAATAAACTCGTTTCTCTAAACTATCGTTGGCTTTGTAATCATAAGGAAATACTACATCGTCTAAAACGGGAGTATCTCTAGTAAAATCCTCGTCCTTTTGAATAGGTGAATAATTATTAAAATTATTTTGATTTGAACAAGAAACACTATCATTATTAAGTTCAATTGGAATAACAAATTCCTGATCACTATGCCTACTTATTTCAAATTCTTCATCAACACTATCCTCATAATAATCATTATAATAACATGAAAATGGTTGGACCTCATCTAAACAAGTAGTGTTACCAATTTTATCCTCGTCATCTTGATTATGTGAATAACTATCTTCATTCTCAAAGGTATTATTGGATACACTATTCTCAAGTCTACGTGTCGACTCAGCTATCCTCTCAAGGGTCTCCTCCAAAGAAAGTTCCCTTAGTGTTGGATCTAAGTTTTGAGTTAATCTATTGAGGATATCTTCTAAAGATTCAGTCGTTGTTGCATTCCTTTCGTCCATAACTACGTTATTCACCTCAGCTAACTTACATATCGATTCAACTAACTTTCATGTCGACTCAGCTAAACTCATGAGAAACTCTTCAAGAGAAGGAATAGGAACTGAAGAATCATAAAAAAGACTACTTTTCAAAAGTTTGATTGTATCCTCTAAATACGAAGAACTAGTATTATAATCTTCTTGCTCGTAAGACTGATGCGCATGCGGATAGTAATTGGGCTCACCATGGTATGACCCAAAATCTTGAAAAGGTTGGCGTTCCCAACCACTATTCACACTATGATCATAAAAAGAGTAATGTCCATGTTGCTCGGTTGGATAATCATTGTATTGGCTATACCAGTTCGACATCCTAACTGCAAGGGGATTCTAAACAAGCACAAAGAAGGCTGACTCGACCATAACAAGCCTATTTTATCTAGCAAACAAAAAGCATGATGGCTCCACTTAGATTGTTTCTAGACCAGCTTTTAATCCTTCGAAAGGGAATTCGTTACAATTTAAGAAAACCCTTATGGAATCAATCCGAGTAAAAGTAAGTTGAATAGAGGCGAGAGAAGCTGCGTGGAGCTTTGATACCCAAGGCCTCACCACATTACAAGGAGGCGCAGTCACGCATTCAACTCACGGAAACCATCATGAACTTCGAAGTATGCTTAAAAGAGTAACCAATATTTTTCGAATGACTTTCCTATTAAGCTCGTTACCCTATCGGTCTCGTTCTAGTCAAAATTTTAGGCCTAGGTTCGCGTTTGGTTTCGTTTTCCTAAGGCGGGCAAGAAGAGAACGGTGATGAAATCCGAACCCTTATCTTGTATGGCCAGTCCTTGCCCTTTACTAGGAAATTAAAGCAGTTGTATTCAGTTCCTCGACATATATTCACACGAAGGAAGACAATAACTCGCTGACAGGGGATTCGCGAGTGTTTCGACAAACTTACCTCCCGTTCCAGATGGGGGATGAACCGCTGAAGTCGACTCGGGGCACGACTCCTATGTCATGTACGAACCCGAGGGGCCGAGGCGATATCGCAATCGCCGTCCTTCTCTGCAAACAGTTTAATATTTAATACTACCCTTCCGTAGGGTTTAAAAAAAATGTCCAAAGTCCAAGTCCAAAAAAATAAAGTGCAAAAGAAAAAGAAAAGTCTAAAACAAAAATAATATCTAAAAAAATAAAAATGTCTCTCTTTTTTTTTCTCTTTTTTTTTTATTAAATAAAAAAGATCTTCTTCTTTCACTCCTTTCGCTTTGCCTTTTACTCCAAGTCTTTAAGTATTCACCAAAAGCTTTGGCAAAATATTCTTTCGCTCCAATTCCAAAGGAAAAGACAAAACTCCAAAAACGTAAAGAAGAACAAATAAAATAAAACAAATAAAAACCTAAAAAAAAAATCTAAAAACTCTAGCCTAAAGACAAGTCCGCGTCGGCGGCGCCAAAAATTGATGTTTATTTTCAATGATGTTGTAGTAAAAGGTTCGTTGAGACTTGTGAAAGAAGAGTTTTTTAGACTTAATTTTTATAAATAAAAATAACAAACTCAATTAAAAAGTGTTGTAAAAATTATGGAGAGACCGGGGCTAGGATTCCACCATCGGTCGATATTAGTGATTTAATAAAACAATAATTATGCAACTCAACATTCAAATTGATTCTAATAGTATTGCCTAGACATGTAGATTTTCAAAAGAATAGATGTTAATCCAAGCATAGAATATCAAAACCCTAAAGCAAGCATATTCTATCAAGAGAAAATACACCTAACTAATTAAAATCATATAATCAAGTTTTAATTCAAAGCAAAAATCATAATAGAGTTGTTATAATTAATTAAAAATAGAAATGTATCACTTTTACCGAAACAACGGCTTCCTCCATAGCCCCAAGGATTGGGGTCTAGCTCCGCATATTGGAAACACACTCAGAATAATTTTTCATTGCTCAAAAGTGTTTACAAGTGATGAAATGGGAGAAAATAATGATTAAACCGGGTTTGCTCTAAACGATCCCCAAACTCTCCATCTTTAAATGTGCTCTCTAGCTCTCTATTTATACACACACATACACATTACTCGAATATATTCTTCCATAACTCCAAAATCTTCTTCTTTTTAATTAAAAATATCTTCAGGAATTTTTCCTTCTCTTTATTCTCCATATTTCTTTACTAAACTCATTAATTCGCAGAATAAAATCCAAGATAAAATCTTCCAAGGATATCTCTCTTGTTTAATACAAGATAACTTCCTTTTTCTTCAAATTTTTTCTGTTTATAAGGCAAGAAGATATTCTTATCTTAAAGATAATAAATCCTTTACCGGTGGAACCAAATTTTCCCGCAAATATTCTTTTTGAATGTTGAAGATGAAGGGTGCCTCTTATCCTTCTGTTGGGGTGATAATAGTAATTTGGGTGCTGAGAAAAAATTTGGGCTGCACATAACCGCGGGTTCCCCTTAGCCAAATCTGAGGTCCGCTTAGCAAATGACCTCCGGGGGTGCCTTTAACAGTTTTTCGAGCCGATTCTTCCAAAAACGTTTATTTTCCAAAAATACCTACAAACACACAAAACACCAAAATAAGTACAAAATCGAGTACCAACATAGAGAAAATTGAGGACAATTTAGACACAAAAATGTGTCTATCAAGCACATCTTTAGATCATAACCTCTTAAGTTCACAAACAAGTTCGCGGACTTAAGTTAATCGGTTGAGTTTTCCAAACTCAGCAGAAATTCTCGGAAAGAGAACTTCCGCCAGTTCACGGACTGAGTTCGCGGACTTAGCACACAAACGAGTTTTTGGAAAATCCAGCAGAAATTCTCGGTCGAGAACTTCCGACAGTTCGCGACTGGGTTCGCGGACTTGGCAAGCCAATTCCACAATCCTCCCGATTTCTCTTGATCAACAAAGTTCGAAAACTTCGGTTCAAGGAATACATGGTTATGTAATGTAAACTCTCATTTCAATCATTAAGATATTCTCAGAGGACGCTATGTAGCCGTTATTCACATACCGATTCACGTCAGAGCAATTCTCAAAGTGATTGAAACTTTTCAAGACTTTCGTTGCTAGGTGAAGATAAACTTGATCAAAGCGAAACGCTTTACCAACACACGATTTCGAGATAAAAGATAAGCAATGAATGCTCAGCTCGAAATGTCAAATGTGTATGATCTAGTCTATATAGCATACGACTTTTGTCTCATAAGAAGTAGGAGATAAAATAGATAGACTTTTGAGTGATAGATAAGTTCAAGTCTCCACATACATTTTTGTTGATGAAGTTCCACAGTTCCTTGTATAGATCTTCGTCATTGTATGATGAATCGCCATGAAGTCCTTGAGCTCAACTACACTTTTCTATCCTAGTCCGAGACTTAGCTATGTAGGCTAGAAATCAAGACTCATAGTTTTGATCACTAACATTGACAAACATGCTTGAGATAGAAACGCATGCGAGGTCGACCGATCTATGCTCTAACAGTTATCATATTTTAGTGTGTCAAAACTCATCTAAAGTCGCTTGATTATATACTAGAGTCAACTTCGTTTAGGTTAGACTAGAAAGTCTAAGAATGTTGATACATACAAGTATTACTCTGAATACCTGAAGAATGTGAAGAAGTAACGAACTACAACGACGACATCATCCTTCCACTTGAGGTTAGTAATATTGACTTGAACTGTTTCATTCCTAACATATCTTTCAAGTCGTGATATATTAAAAACATAACTGCGAAGCTGTATATACTGCACATATTATATAATACTCTAGTGATGTGACATAGTCATATTTGTATGATCATAATATTAGGGAATTAGACTATGAAGTATAGCGCTTATCTTTTGAACTTCGTATATATGACATCGACATAATCTTGTATATACTGTTATGATTATGTGAATGGGTTATGGTGAAGATTTCATCTTAGGAAACAATGTTTTACATTCGTTTAAAGGAAGTAAATTCATGAAATTGTTTTACGAATCGAAAGGGAAATCATTAAGCTTATTGGTACAGTTATTCATTGCAAATATTTGGATTACCAATACGTGTGAGATGGTAAAACCGATCGTAACTATGTTATGTATCTTGGTATAACTAATCACAATGCATGGCTTATGATTTGGTATGACTAGTTGAAAAAGCGGGGGTATAAAAACCACACCCAATATTTCGCTTAGCACTCTGTATGGACAAACTCCAATATACTTTCTAGAGAATCAACTAGACAGTCAGACTCAATCTAGATAAAAAGTATATCAAAGAGTTTATATCTCAATCTCTCGTTTTGATATATACTCAAGCAAATAGAAATCTGCGAGTCTTTATCAAATACTAGAGAGATAACTTGGATGGTACCAAAGACCAATATCCAAGTGTCAATCAATTTAAATCAATAACCAAAAGGTCGGATATTCTAATTAATTGAACAACGCACAACCTGTGATATTTCAATTATATAACAAAATATAATGCGGAAAAGAAATAACACAGACACCCAAATTTTGTTGACGAGGAAACCGCAAATGTAGAAAAACCCCGGGACCTAGTCCATATTGAACACACACTGTATTAAGCCGCTACAGACACTAGCCTACCCCAAATTAACTTCGGTCTAGACTGTAGTTGAACCCCAATCAATCTCACACTGATCCAAGGTACAGTTATGCTCCTACGTCTCTGATCCCAGCAGGATACTACGTACTTGATTCCCTTAGCTGATCTCACCCACAACTAAGAGTTGCTACGACCCAAAGTCGAAGACTTTAAAAAACAAATCTGTATCACACAGAAAAGTCTACGGTAATAGATAAATCCGTCTCCCACGAATATACCTATGAGTTTTGTTCCGTCTTTCGATAAATCAAGGTGAACAGGAACCAATTGATAAATCAGACTTATATTCCCGAAGAACAACCTAGTATTATCAATCACCTCACAGTAATCCTAATCGACGCGGCGAAAAAAGATATTGTGGAATCACAAACGATGAGACGAAGTGTTTGTGATTTCTTTTATATCTTGCCTATCGGAGATATCAATCTCAAGCCAATTATTACAATTGTACTCGTACGATAGAAACAACAAGATCAGATTACACAACTACGAGAAAGTAGTATCGGCCTGGCTTCACAATCCCAATGAAGTCTTTAAGTTTGAAAAAGCGGGGGTCTAACAACCACACCCAATATTTCTCTTAGCAATCTGTATGGACAAAATCTAATATACTTTCTAGAGAATCAACTAGACAGTCAGACTCAATCTAGATAAAAATATATTAAAGAGTTTATATCTCAATCTCTCGATTTGATCTTTACTCAAGTAAATAGAAATCTGCGAGTTTTTATCAAAGAAAGATAACTTGTGTGACGGACCGGAAAATTACGCCTTTGGCGCGTCTCCCTGCAGGCCGTAACTCCCCCGGTGCGCCATGATGAAGCTACGATCCGGGCCTCATCCCCAGGAAAATGCACGTCCATCTTTCCCTTGCAAGCATGATCGTGGAGCATGATGCAGCTAACTTAGCTTCCACACCGTTCCAAAGTCACCCTTGTCCGCAGGAGGGTATATGGCCATAAGGTCGTTGCCAAGATTTCAAGCCATAGAGGTTATGGCCAATGCGTATTACACGCATCACTGGCTGTGCCTCAACGTAGAGAATTCATCACTGAATTTCCTATCTGGATGAGCAACCGTCATCTCTCGAGTCATATCCAGACTTAAGGCATAAGCCTTGGACTTAGCATAGGTCGCTCTAAGCCTATTGCCATTCTCTTACTCCGCTTTACCGACTCTTCGTAGCTTGATAGGAAGTATGAGCATCCACTTGTTGGCATGCAACATTCCTCATCAAGTCTGGACGTAATCATCTCTTGCGTCGAGCTACCAAGCCAGATGATATGAGAGGCCAGAATGTCGCAATCATCTTCCAATTAGATGATATGAACGACAAAGTGCTGGACCGGAAATGTTGCAGCTCATTACAGCTGCCTACGTACCCTTCCCTACTCTAAAGGGATCAAGCACAGACCGTAGTTCATCCTCGAAGGGACAGAATATTAAGCCAACTCGTTTGCATGGCCGTGGCCAAGCAATAATGGTAATGGCCTAGTCCGTATAGGCCGTTCCGTCAAATACATCCAAGTGATGCATCGTCGAGTCCGTGGAATGGCATAGTGATGCCTCAGTATCATATGCTCCATTCGTAAGGCTAAGCAACTTAGAATGAGCCTTAGGCATCATTCATAGCATTCCGGCTAAGCTGTGAAGCTTACTTGGTACATGGTCCGCATATGCACCTTCAACCAACTACCCCTCCCTATATATGTTAATTTGACATTTTTACAACTCTGATTAGGGGACCAAAAATCTTTCATCAACTCCCCGTTTACTATTCATGGTCGTTGCCATGCATTTTCCTGAATAACCATCCAAGATGGTTGTACATTCAGTTCTGGCTCACATGCTAGTTCCTATGCCCGGCCAGGATGGCTAAACACTTCCTGAGCCAAACCCGATGATGGGCCGTGATGGCTGTCTTTCCGGCTTTGTCCCATAGGCCACTCAAATGTCAACTCGATATTCATCCAGGATGCCTGTATTATAGCTTTGGCCCGTAGGACACTCCTATGCCCAGCCGTGATGGTTGTACATTACCAACTCGATGTCCAGCCATGTTGGATTCCACTGCCAACCCGATGTCCAGCCATGTTGGTTGTACATTTTCCATGTGATGTCCAGCCATGTTGGTTGTACATATTCAAGGCCATCTACCCAACTGGCCTAATGCATCATTTGATGCAAGATTGGCTCTTGGCCAATGTAGCCTCCAACTAATGTCATATTGGCCTTAGCCAATATGCATACGCGATGTGCCTTACTTGGCACCGGATATTGTCCCTGGGCCAAATGCATCTCACATGCAACGGAAGCTTTGGGTGAAGCTTCATCTCGAGCAATGGCGCATATTTTAGCATGCGCCATGCTAAAAACACGGGGTGTTACAACTTGGATGGTACCAAAGACAAATATCCAAGTGTCAATCAATTTAAATCAACAACCAAAAGGTCGGATATTCTAATTGATTGAACTAACGCACAACCTGTATTATTTCAATTATAAAGATAAAATAATATAATGCGGAAACTGAAATAACACAGACACCAGAAATTTTGTTAACGAGGAAACCGCAAATGCAGAAAAACCCCGGGACCTAGTCCAGATTGAACACACACTGTATTAAGCCGCTACAGACACTAGCCTACTCCAAATTAAGTTCGGTCTGGACTGTAGTTGAACCCCAACCAATCTCACACTGATCCAAGGTACAGTTATGCTCCTACGCCTCTGATCCCAGCAAGATACTGCGCACTTGATTCCCTTAGCTGATCTCACCCACAACTAAGAGTTGCTACGACCCAAAGTCGAAGACTTTAATAAACAAATCTGTATCACGCAGAAAAGTCTACGGTAATAGATAAATCCTTCTCCCACGAACATACCTACGAGTTTTTTTCCGTCTTTTGATAAATCAAGGTGAATAGGAACCAATCAATAATACCAGACTTATATTCCCGAAGAACAACTTAGTATTATCAATCACCTCACAATAATCTTAATTGACGCAGCGAAAAAAGATATTGTAGAATCACAAACGATGAGACAAAGATGTTTGTGACTTCTTTTCTATCTTGCCTATCGGAGATATAAAATCTCGAGCCAATTATTACAATCGTACTCGTAACGATAGAAACAGCAAGATCAGATCACACAACTTCAAGAAAAGTAGTATCGGCCTGGCTTCACAATCCCAATGAAGTATTTAAGTCGTTAACCTGGTTTAGAAGAAGAAACCAAAGGTTAAAGGAAAATCTAGCTTAGCACAACTAGTATCACACAGAATGTGTGGGGATTGTGTTTCCCAGTTGCTAGAGTGCTCCCTTATATACACTTTCAAATCAGGGTTTGCAATCAATGTTAGCTAAGTAACAAAGCATTCAATATTCACCGTTAGATGAAAACCTGATTAGATTCAAGCTAATATTTCTCAACCATTAGATCGAAAACTTAGCTTGTCACACACAAATGAAATGTCCAATTTTGTGTTTATGAACCGTACCCAAACATTAACATTTGTTGGTTCAATAAGTCAACCAAATGGTTAGCCATATGATCACTTTCATATCAACCATATCCTTCTTCACCATAACTAGTTCAAATGACTCAAATGAACTAGTTAGAGAGATGTTAAATTGCTTAGATCTTATGTAACTACACAAGACACAACCGAAGCAAAAATGGTTTGATTCACTCGAATCGGTTCATGAACTTTATAGCCACGGTTTGCAAAAGCATTCATAAGTTTAAATAAACATGAGTTCAAGAACAACCGGTTTAGATATAACCTACTCAAGTTCGCGGAGGACTGGGTTCGCGGACTTAAGCTCATGGAAGGAGTTCACAAACTCCAGCAGAAATTCTCGGGTCGAGAACTTCCGCCAGTTTGCGGACTTAGTTCACGGACTTGGCTCACGCCACTTCCATTTCTCTTGATAAACAAAGTTCGCAAAATTTGGTTCAAGGAATAAGGACTTATACATATATGTGTTTCCACAGCAATGCTTATATCCTACCAATGGTTATGTAATCTAAACTCTCATTTCAATCATTGAAACATTCTCAGATGACGGATATAGCCGTTATTCACAGACCATTTTTCGTCAGAGCAATTTTCAAAGTGATTGAAACATAACATGACTTTCGTCACAAGTTAAAGATGAATTCGGCTAAGGCGAAAGCTTACCAACACATATTTCGAGAAATAGATAGGCGAGATAAACTCGGCTCGAAATAGCAAATGTGCATAATGAAAGTCTATACATCAAAACGACTTTTGTCTCAAGAGTAGGAGATAGAATAGATTGACTTTTGAGTGACAGATAAGTTCAAGTCTCCACATACCTTTTAGTTGATGAAGATCCACCAGTTCCTTGAGTAGTCCTTCATCTTGTATGATGATTTCCATGGAGTTCTTGAGATCAACTACACTTTCTATCCTAGTCCGAGACCTTTAGCTATGTAGGCTAGAAATCAAGACTTATAGTTTTGATCACTAACATTGATAAACATGCTTGAGATAGCAACGCATGCGAGTTCGACTGAGCAATGCTCTAACAATCTCCCCCTTTGTCAACTTTAGTGGCAAAACTATTAATACATATGGAATACAAAAACTAAATAAATTAACTTTTGTAGCTCCTATTCCACATGCCTAATCTTCAACATTACTTGAAATCTTCGTCACTTCCAAGTACTCCAATGATCCCAAAGGTTGTAAGTTTAGCATCATCGTTGTTGAAAATTCGTAGCTATAACAACAAGAAAACAATAGTTCTCAATCATTTTTATACAGTGTCATAGTATCATTACACAACGTCAAATTTCAATTGTATCACAACTTCAACAACAATACTATGGTGATATGTATCACTATCCCTTAGTCAATACTCCATATAACATGGAAACCACTCCCCCTTACATAATGATCCGAAAACCATATGTATTTGTAGTGTGAACTACATATTAATTCCCCCCCCCCCCTTTGTCAATAAAATTGGCAAAGGTACAAGAACGGGATCCTAATGAAATTTCTGAAAGAGACATTTCTTGACCAAAAGAAAGCAAAAATATCAACTTGTTCTTTAGATGCAATCATAAATCCGAAGCTAAATGCATTCATCAAGGAGTTTATAAAGATACAAGATAACCCCTATAATATTCCACAGTTACACTCCCCACAAAGATTTGGCAATTAAACGCAAGTTCAAAAAGAACTCTCCCCCATAAAATGTCATTCCCAAGGGAACAACAAGAGCGACCTTAATTTCGAAGGAAAAGAAGGATTTCTTTGGACATAACAAATCAAATACAAGTATGAACTTGAATCCTAAATATTAAATTAATCACAAGAAGTTCATGATTAATTTAACCAAAAATGCTCAACATAAGTAAACTTATGGAGACTTAAAAGAGCTCAATTAGATTAATCACAAGAAAACCCATAATTAATCTAATCGAAATAGACAACCAAATTGAACAGAAAAATAATCAATTTAATTGGTCATGCTCGACATAAAAAAACTTACGGAGCAACAACTAAATAACCACACAAGATGATTAATTTAGTTGAAAATGCTCGAAATAAAGTACCTCACGGAACAACAACATAGTTAATCAAAAATAATCAACTTGGTTGTTTAATGCTCAACATAAGACACTATTACGGAGCCTCACAGTAATACATAAAATATGGATCAGGGAAGATTAATTACTGCGGAATACACAAGGATTCATTCTATTTTCCATCACTATTTGCATAACGACATTTAATAGACATAATCCTTGCAAACAAAAGATTTTAACCTATCTTCCATCAATAATTGACAATATAGGCTTAACTTTTGTATTTGTCAAAAGTCCATTCATTCTTTCATCAATACATGGACATCAATTCATGAACGACTTTACTTTTGACAAGATATGGGACAATCAAGTTCACGGACGCAAACACACATATCCCATAAACAATTGCAATATATAAAACTATAAAGATTAATACTGCAAAAATCATCTTCCAAACAAGTTTAGGATTTAAACCAATAAATCTAAAAACATGAAGATGAAAACATTGGACATAGCTATGTGTAATCACAATAATGACTATTCCAATATCTAGTTATTCTTCTAATAAAACAAAACAAAAAATAGAAGATTTACTAGGAAATAAGAGAAATCAACAAGCTAGGTAACAAAAGCAGACTCCAATGCCATGGCCGAACACGAACTAAGGTCAAATAGACAGTTCAGGATCCTCACGAGTCTTGGTGTCTTTAAGCTTGTGATTAGCAGCATCCATTGCATCTTCAGAGAAGATATTCTCCTTTTGAAGATCATTTATGTGAGATTTTATGAGACCAAGGTCAGATGAAACCTTTTTCAACTCAGTTTTCAACACATCAAGACTTTTCAGAGTATCAACGAGCTGCAGTTTTGCTTCCTCAAAATACTTAAGAAAGTCATGGACCACTTCAGCAGAAATCATATCATCCTTCTGAATATTCTCATGAGTATATGCATGGTAACACGAGGCATTAGGATGATTTTCATCTACAAGGGTTCTTTTCTTCCTCCCTTCGGATTTAAAACCAATACCTTTATCAAGAAAGCCTTTAGCAAAACCACACGATTGTGAAGACGACGACTTTTTTGATAAACCAAAATAACCTAGAGTACGCAAACGTGACTCAGAGGTTTGGTATTTATATGTTTTCTTAGGGAAGAAGACCTTTAGGGTTTCCAAACGGTTGACTCGTGATGGTAACAAATGTACACATACGAATACAACATGACCCATAAAGAATAAAACAACAAAAGAACTTTTGCTACATGAGAAATGGCTCAACAAATTCCTTACCATGGGAGAAATTTAGAGCACACTTGTAGCAGCTCACAAAGATGCAAAAGAAATGCAAAGAGAGAAACGATAAAAAAAAAATACATCCTAGGCAATATTGTCTGCAGGCACTAGTCTAGCTATAAACGATAAGAGGATAACTCAACTAAGCAGAGCACCAAATTGCCATAGTATACCTGATTTTTACACATCTTTCTCGACAGGATTTTTATGAGCAAGTTTTTAACCCTCGTGATTAATTAGCACAAGTATGAGCTCTGAGCTCATTAAAAGAACTGTGTTTATGATCGAGTATCTTTTTCCTTCTGAATCTAAAGAGATATTCCTTTTTATGTGAGAAATTATCATAAAACTTACTGTCATCAAAATACGAGACATAGTTAGAGTTCTTACCAGAAGAATTTTGACTTGCGGAGGATGACAACCTGTTGACAATTTCTTTATATCCTTTGATTATCTCCATCAAGTTATCATCAATTTTTCTTCTTTCTCCTGGAATTTCGTTCACATTAAGGGAAATGTTATTTCCAAAGGAAACGACTTGATCCTTCCTTGGACGATTCTTGTTAAGACTATTATTCTGCTTTAGAGCATTTGAGGAACTCATTGAACTGACCTTCCTGGTAACATACACAGGGTAAGTACGAAAACCAACTGGTTTAGACATACGAATGTCAGTTACACCTTTGATAATTAAGTCTAAGGTGTGTTGAAGTTGAACAAAGGAGGTTTTATTCAACCTAGAGTTTCTCTTTTGTTTAGCAGAGCCTTTTGCATTGCAAAAGAGGCATACTTTCTGATCACAAAAGTGATTAGACAAGACAGTCTTAACAACCTCGTTAGGAGATTTCTTCCTTCCATGTGATGTGGAACATCCTTGATCAGTAGGTAATTCAGACACATTCTTTGCAACAGGAAGGGATTCCAATTTTACTTATGGAGATGGAACGTTTTTAGGCTTAGCAGAAGTGCTTGGTATATTAGACTGCTTAGAGCATCCTTGAATAGAGAGTTTACTCAAGCGATGTTCAATTTCCAAAGCATCCTTTTTGAGGCTAGCCTCAGGAGTCATACATGAAGAATGATCTTCAGTATTTTCTTTGAATTTGCAGTCTCTTATTACACCAAGCAGAGCATCGACATGGTGTTTTAACAGATTAAATCTATCATCTTGGATTCTAGCAAGATTTAGAATCAAGACACTCTCTTCAGCTGTTTCCCGTTCATTTAGAGAGATAGACTCTTTTGAAGGGTAATCGGAAATACTCATGTCGTAGCCTGTCTGTCTTGTTGGAACACATGGTTCGTCTATATTCGAGATTGAGGAATCTTTCTCTTTAATAGAATTAGACAAGACATATCTTTTATTTCTGGTGACGTGTTTATCAGAGATACTATCGTCCATCCTCAGATCGCTACAAACACAGACTTGTAAGGTCTTGAACGTGTTTGCCTGCTCTGATACCAATTGAAAAAGCGAGGGTCTAACAACCACACCCAATATTTCGCTTAGCAATCTGTATGGACAAACTCTAATATACTTTCTAGAGAATTAACTAGACAGTCAGACTCAATCTAGATAAAAATATATTAAAGAGTTTATATCTCAATCTCTCGATTTGATCTTTACTCAAGCAAATAGAAATCTGCAAGTCTTTATCAAAGAGAGATAACTTGGATGGTACCTGATGGTATTTTTCAATGATGTTGTAGTAAGATGATTCGTTCACTCAGACTTGTTGAAATTATTTTTAGGATTAATAAAGGAAAAACACTAAAAATATACAAATTATGTCACAAGATGAAGAGACGCTGAGACACGGGATTTCACTACTTTTCATATTGTTGTGGTTCAGTCATTACTTTTAGACAATAAAGCTCAAACAAAAGAAGTTGTGACTCTAGTTCTTTGCCAAAAATAGATTTCGTAAAATATTATTTGTAAGTTAAAAGCATGACGCATCTAAAGTATTTAGAACTAAGCATGCGGCATCTAACAAAATAAAAAATAATTAATAGAAATCATAAAGCAATTAAATCTATGAAAAAAGTCAATAAAATAATTAATTCATTTACCACAATCATGAAAAGTTGCTTCCTCCATTGTCCCAGTGATGGGATCTAGCTCCGCATGGTGAAAAAACACTCAAAGGAATTTTTCATTGCTCAAAAATTTGCATACAAGGAGAAAATGGAGAAATAATTCAAAACCGGGTTTGTAACAATTATATTTGTTACAAACCAGAGAACTACGACCCATAGTATGTGTCACTGATACTGTTGCTCTAAGACCGACGTTAAGCGTCGTTGTCACTGTTGGAAAACGACTGTCTTTGGCAGTATGTTCTTCGTGTTCTACAGCAGCAGAAAAATATTCTCTGCAACTCGTCCAATCTCCTCTCTGTAGCTCTCTATTCTCTTCCCCAACTCTCCATCCTCTCTCCAAGACATCCCAGAACCCTTTATATACCCGCATCATCCAGAAAATCTTCGTCATAATTCCCAATAATCTTCTTTTATTTCTCGGGAATATTTTCCTTTTTTATCTATTTTTTAGCCAACCACGGGTGTAATTCATTTCTGCACGCGTTATTCTTCAGCTCAACCAATACAACACAGTTCAACTAGATGTGTATACGTCTCAGATAACGTTGAACTTGCAGCAGCCACATTAAAACTTTCCGAGAATAATTCGACCTCTGTTTTGCCGAGTGTATATCCTTTTATTTTTTCACACGCGTCTTCTGAGATGGGTAATTTCAAAATATTTTGCAAGATCAAATCGAATCAAACAAGATACACAATTTCCAAATCTCCACGCAACTGCCAACTATACTTCAAAACCAAAACCCGAGAAATAACTCTCTCCCTGTTTCACCCAACACCGTATTATCCAACCCAAGTTTGTTGATTTGAAGGCCTACACCATCCCTGTTAAGCCCAAAAAGGTCCACTGAAACCAATTACGACTATTGAATCTCCTCCAAAACCTCCAAAAATCCGAACCCTAATTTTGGTCGGTGAGAAGCAATTTTCCCGCCACTTTTGAATTTTAAATTAAAGAAGATGACCTCCCCCTAATCCTGTATGGGTGTCCCATTAGTACTTGCCTAATGGGGTGTAAACAGTAAAGAATGTGCCCCTTATCCAAAACTGAGAGTCCGAATAACATGTGCCCTCCGGCGGGTGCCTATATCAACTTTTCGAGCCGAATTTTCCAAAATGCCTACAAACACATAAAACACCAAAATTAGTACAAAATCGAGTGCCAACAATATATAGTATTAAGATCAAATTAGACACAAAAATGCGTCTATCAGTACCAAAGACCAATATCCAAGTGTCAATCAATTTAAATAAACAACCAAAAGGTCGGATATTCTAATTAATTGAACTAATGCACAACTTGTATTATTTCAATTATAAATATAAAACAATATAATGCGGAAACTGAAATAACACAGACACCAGAAATTTTGTTAACGAGGAAACCGCAAATGCAGAAAAACCCCGGGAGCTAGTCCACATTGAACACACACTGTATTAAGCCGCTACAGACACTAGCCTACTCCAAATTAAATTCGGTCTGGACTGTAGTTGAACCCCAACCAATCTCACACTGATCCAAGGTACAGTTATGCTCCTACGCCTCTGATCCCAGCAAGATACTGCCCACTTGATTCCCTTAGCTGATCTCACCCGAAACTAAGAGTTGCTACGACCCAAAGTCGAAGACTTTAATCAACAAATATGTATCACACAGAAAAGTCTACGGTAATAGATAAATCCGTCTCCCACGAATATACCTACGAGTTTTGTTCCGTCTTTTGATAAATCAAGGTGAACAGGAACCAATCAATAATACCAGACTTATATTCCCGAAGAATAGCTTAGTATTATCAATCACCTCACAATGATCTTAATCGACGCAGCGAAAAAAGATATTGTGGAATCACAAACGATGAGACGAAGATGTTTGTGACTTCTTTTCTATCTTTCCTATCGGAGATATAAAATCTCGAGCCAATTATTACAATCGTACTCGTAACGATAGAAACGGCAAGATCAGATCACACAACTACAAGAAAAGTAGTATCGGACTGGCTTCACAATCCCAATGAAGTCTTTAAGTCGTTAACCTGGTTTAGAAGAAGAAACCAAAGGTTAAAGGAGAATCGACTCTAGCTTAGCACAACTAGCATCACACATAATGTGTGGGGATTAGGTTTCCCAGTTGCTAGAGTTCTCCCTTATGTACATTTTCAAATCAGGACAAAGCATTCAATATTCACCGTTAGATGAAAACCTGATTAGATTCAAGCTAATATTTCTCAACCGTTAGATCAAAAACTTAGCTTGTCACACACAAATGATATTTCCAATTTTGGGTTTATTATTCGCACCCAAACATTAACATTTGTTGGTTCAACAAGTCAACCAAATGGTTAGCCATATGATCACTTTCATATTAACCATATTCTTCTTCACCATAACTAATTCAAATGAGTCAAATGAACTAGTTAGAGAGTTGTTCAATTGCTTAGATCTTATGTAACTACACAAGACACAATCGAAGCAAAAACGGTTTGAATCACTCGAATCGGTTCACGAACTTTATAGCCACGGTTTGCAAAAGCATTCCTTAGTTTAAATAAACATGAGTTCAAGAACAACCGGTTTTAGATATAACCTACTCAAGTTCGCGGAATGGGTTCGTGGACTTAAGCTCATGGAAGGAGTTCACAAACTCCAACAGAAATTCTCGGGTCGAGAACTTCCGCCAGTTCGCGGACTTGGCTCACGCCACTTCCATTTCTCTTGATCAACAAAGTTCGCAAACTTTGGTTCAAGGAATAAGGACTTATACATATATGTGTTTCCACAACAATGCTTATATCCTATCAATGGTTATGTAATATAAACTCTCATTTCAATCATTGAAACATTCTCAGATGACGGATATAGTTGTTATTCACAGACCATTTTTCGTCAGAACAATTTTCAAAGTGATTGAAACATAACATGACTTTCGTCACTAGGTAAAGATGAATTCGGCTAAAGCAAAAGCTTACCAACACATATTTCGAGAAATAAAGAGGCGAGATAAACTCGGCTCGAAATATAAAATGTGCATAATGAAAGTCTATATATCAAAACGATTTTTGTCTCAAGAGTAGGAGATAGAATAGATAGACTTTTGAGTGACAGATAAGTTCAAGTCTCCATATACCTTTTAGTCGATGAAGATCCACCAGTTCCTTGAGTAGTCCTTCGTCTTATATGATGATTTCCATGGAGTTCTTGAGCTCAACTACACTTTCTATCCTAGTCAGAGACCATTGGCTATGTAGGCTAGAAATCAAGACTTATAGTTTTGATCACTAACATTGACAAACATGCTTGAGATAGCAACGCATGCGAGTTCGACCGAGCAATGCTCTAACAAAGTCGTTAACCTGGTTTAGAAGAAGAAACCAAAGGTTAAAGGATAATCGACTGTAGCTTAGCACAACTAGTATCACACAGAAGGTGTGGGGATTAGGTTTCCCAGTTGCTAGAGTTCTCCCTTATATAGTCTTTCAAATCAGGGTTTGCAATCAATTTTGGCTTGGTAACAAAGCATTCAATATTCACCGTTAGATGAAAACCTGATTTAGATTCAAGCTAATATCTTTCAACCGTTAGATCGAAAACTAGCTTGTTACACACAAATGAAATGCATGTTTCTAGGCTTGTGTAACCGTACCCAAACTTGTACATTTGTTGGTTCAATAATAGTTAACCAAATGGTTAGCCATATGATCACTTTCATATCAACCATATTCTTCTTCACCATAACTAGTTCAAATGACTCAAATGAACTAGTTAGGGAGTTGTTCAATTGCTTAGATCTTATGTAACTACACAAGACACAATCGAAGCAAAAACTGTTTGATTCACTCGAATCGGTTCATGAACTTTATAGCCACGGTTTGCAAAAGCATTCCTTAGTTTATATAAACATGAGTTCAAGAACAACCGATTTTAGATATAACCTACTCAAGTTCGCGGACTGGGTTCGCGGACTTAAGCTCACGGAAGGAGTTCGCAAACTCCAGCAGAAATTCTCGGGTCGAGAACTTCCGCCAGTTCGCGGACTGAGTTCGCTGACTTGGCTCACGCCACTTCCATTTCTCTTGATCAACAAAGTTCGCAAACTTTGGTTCAAGGAATAAATACTTATACATATATGTGTTTCCACAACAATGCTTATATCCTACCAATGGTTATGTAATCTAAACTCTCATTTCAATCATTGAAACATTCTCAGAGAACGTTATATAATCGTTATTCACAGACCATTTTTCGTCATAGCAATTTTCAAAGTGATTGAAACATAACATGACATTCGTCACTTGGTAAAGATGAATTTGGCGAAAGCGAAAGCTTACCAGCACATATTTCGAGAAATAGATAGGCGAGTTAAACTCGGCTCGAAATAGCAAATGTGTATAATCTAAGTCTATATAGCAAAACGACTTTTGTCTCAAGATAGGAGATAAATAGACTTTTGAGTGATAGATAAGTTCAAGCTCCACATACCTTTTAGTCGATGAAGATCCACCAATTCCTTGAGTAGTCCTTCGTCTTGTATGATGATTGTCATGGAGTTCTTGAGCTCAACTACACTTTCTATCCTAGTCCGAGACCTTAGCTATAGTAGACTAGAAATCAAGACTTATAGTTTTGATCACTAACATTGACAAACATGCTTGAGATAGCAACGCATGCGAGTTCGACCGAGCAATGCTCTAACACTAGTTTTTATTAATTGGTGTAACCGATCCTAAGTAATCACCATGAGATGGTATGATCGATATATGTAATTGGTGTGACCGATCCTAGTAATTGATGTGATCGATCACAGAGTGTTGTGTGATTGATCCTTGTAATTGGTAACCGGTCCTGGTAATTGGTGTAACCAATCCTGGTAACTGGTTTGACCGATCACAAGCAATACCATGGAAATATGGTAACCGGTCCTGGTAACTGATGTATCCGGTCCTGGTAACTTGTGTGACCGATCACAAGTATTTCCATTTTGAGATATAATTGATCCTAGTGATTGGTAGAACCGATTGAACCCATGTATGTGATTTGATATTTGATCAATCACGTAGTTATCTTGGAATACATGTGAACCAATTATAAACTTGTTTGGAATTGTGGTATAACCGATTCCAAGAATGTAAATCCATGTAAATATGAATAAGGATTTAGATGGCTCCACCAGAAACAACAAGAAATGAAGTTTGCCTGGATCTTAAGATAGTTTTCTAGAAATGCAAACTTAGGTATTTATAGACCAAGGATGTATGGGCACCAAGGAATTTCCAAAACCGAAAATATTCTCAAGATATGCAATGAATATCAAAATTCGGTTTTCCTAATTCCAACAAATGCTGGTAATTAAAGCATATAAAACCAAAAACCTTAATCAAAAGATTATGAATTTATTTCGGCACAGGATCTCCTTGAGTACTAAGCAAAATCTTTGAACAATAAATGATAACAGTTATTATACGTGTTCAAAGTATGTTGACATCTCTTCACTGTAAACGGAGAGGAAAGTACTAATTAGGTGAAATCTCTTACGACCGCTCGTTTAAAGACTTATGTGGGATCAAGAAGCTCTACGGGTACCGTTGGTGGGAAACTAGATAATTGCAGTGTTATTAGTTTTCGATTGATTTGATTGACTAACGGTTGTTGAAAATTTCATTGCACCTAGTTTGTTTATTCTTGAGAATCTTCTCTTCTGATATAAAATTTACTCAAACTAGATCGAAGTATCGGCGGGATCTTTAGAACTGTTTGTAGATCTAAAGACATCTTGTGATAATCCATTGTTAACAGACTCCGTTTTGTATGTGATTGATCACAAGAGATTCAAGTGGTGTTGTGCAGGTTATTATTGAAAATTAAAGAAGATTTGAAGACGAAGAAGATTTCTTATTAGTTCTCATATCTTTGTGTGTGCATAAACCTTGATCGGCTGGGATCCAACTAGAATCGTATTTATTTGATTGATTAGTTGTGTGAGATTGACATCAGTTTATAGCTTCTCGTTGAGATCTATATTGATTGATTGCGAATCTAAACTTAATTAATTTTGTAGTTATTGGATAGATTGATCTAACCAGACAAAGGAGTTTATTAGATTAAACAGAAGAGCCTTTGCGTATGACTTGAGATATCTTTATCTTGAAAGAATCAATAGAGTTGTTACCAAACAGATTTGTTGTTCCTTTACTGTTTGGAATACGATCCAAAGGAATTGTACCAGTGCGCCACCTTCGAAGTCGGAAGCGCAGTGATACTGAGGAAACTAAGTGAATTTGATACGTGTGTATCTTCCTATCTCCGGGAACTAATAAACCTCAAGCTAAGTTGAACGAAGAATCCTGTATTAGGAAGGAATCCTTATTTGGACAGAATTCCTAGTTGGGTTTGTTTTAGGCAATACTCTTAGGTAGGAAATAGATTCCTAAGAGGTTTGGGAAACCAAACCAAAGTAAGTAAGTATACTTCGATAAGGGAATATTTCCTAGACAAGGTAACATTTCTAGATAAGAAAATATATACTTAGAAAAGGAAATATTCCTAGATAAGGAATATTCCTAGAACAAGGTAATATTCTTAGAAAAGGAAATATACCTAGAAAAGGAATTAGATTCCTAGAAGGTTTTGGGAAACCGTTAAAGCTATAAATAGAGATGTTTATCTCATAGCTAAGACAATCTAGAGAGTGTGGTTTTACCCCTGGAAAAGGAGGTTTAACATGCACACCTAGAGAGAAGTTTGTGAGGAAATTGATTATTGCAAAAGCAAGCTTAGCAAACAGTTTAAGATTGATCCACTGTTTAGAGAGATTGTGAGCGTAACAAAGAGAGAATTGCAATAGTTTTATTGTTCATAATCTAGAGAAGATATATTTCTTCGAATATGGTTTCTGTTGTTTTTCTGTTTTCTAGTTATTCGTCTATTATATTCTGAATTCCGCCTCTATAATAATAGTCGCCAAGGTACAAGGATCAATACAGATCAAGTTGGTATCAGAGCAAGGTTCGTTCTTTTAGGGAAGATTCTTGTGGTTTATGGTTTTCACTAGGTCTCTCTACGTAAAACTTGGTGAGGTGCTCGAGAAGCTAGAAGACGTTAGGAGAACAAGGGAATCAAAGATGGGAAAGTCAATTGATGATCCTAAGCATAGCGAACCACAAACTATGGGAGAAAAGGTGGTCGAGCTACAAACAGACACACAGTCAGTTCAAGTTACCCTTAAGGAATCGACTGAAGGTATTCGTTCTCATACACCCAATCAGAAGGAGAAGAAAAAGACTACGTCTCCATCTGGTGTTTTTGAAGAAGAAGAAGAAGAACCGCTCAAAGAAGATTGCATCATGGAAAGAAGAGTGAATAAGACAAGACGAGGAGATATGGACGCTTTTCAAATTAGATGTCGAGGTCAATTTTCCAGCAAGGAGAGATGGTTCAGTAGGGTGAAAGGAACTCTCGGATTCCCTAACCACCAAGTTTAACTTTCACAGGAGTTCAAGTACTTGAAGGGGGGCGCATGATACATGTGTATCTTCCTATCTTCGGGAACCAATAAACCTCAAGCTAAGTTGAAGGAAGAATCCTATATTAGGAAGGAATCCTTATTTGGACAGAATTCCTAGTTGGGAAAGGGTTTTGTTTTAGGCAATACTCTTAGTTAGGAAATATATTCCTAAGAGGTTTGGGAAACCAAACCAAAGTAAGGAAGTATACTTAGATAAGGGAAGATTTCCTAGACAAGGTAATATTTCTAGATAAAGAAATATATACTTAGAAAAGGAATTATTTCTAGATAAGGAATATTCCTAGAACAAGGTAATATTCCTAGAAAAGGAAATATACTTAGAAAAGGAATTACTCCTAGATAAGGAAATAGATTCCTAGAAGGTTTTGGGAAACCGTTAAAGCTATAAATAGAGATGTTTAGCTCATAGCTAAGACAATCTAGATAGTGTGGTTTTACCCCTAGAAAATGAGGTTTAAAACGCACACCTAGAGAGAAGTTTGTGAGGCGATTGATTATTGCAAAAGCAAGCTTAGCAAACAGTTTAAGGTTGATCCACTGTTTAGAGAGATTGTGAGCGTAACAAAGAGAGAATTGTAATAGTTTTCTTGATCATAATCTAGAGAAGATATATTTCTTCGAATCTGGTTTGTTGTTTTTCTGTTTTCTAGTTATTCGTCTATTATTATTCTGAATTCTGCCTTTATAATAATAGTTACTAAGGTACAGGGATCAATACGGATCAGAACTAGGGGTAGTTGCTTGGTCTCAACTATACGAAGTTGGTGTAGATTTTGTATAATGGATTAATTTTGAGAGTATTCAATTCTGGACTAGGTCCCGGGGTTTTTCTGCACTTGCAGTTTTCCTCGTTAACAAAATCTTGTTGTGTGATTTACTTTTGTTTTCCGCAATTATATTTGTTTATATAATTTAAAGTAAATTACACAAACGTTAACTCCGATATACTTTATAGTGATCTTATAGTGTTTGGTTAAGTCCGAACCTATTATCAAGTATCACACTTTGGTAGTCGTATTGTCTCGATCTCGTATCCATAGACAATCACACAAAGTGTGAATTCCGATTAGTTGCATTGTCTCGACTCTGTCCATAGACGATCACTTTCGGCAAGAGAATTTATAGGTTGAAAAAGAAAACTTTTGTTGTATTTGGGCACCCTCGTATTTTCAACAATATTCATCAGCCCAGGACAAGTTAAAAGATTCACTTGTATTGCTCACAACATTGAACGCATACATTCTGACTATGTTCAAATCATGATCAAGTATTTTTAACTTTCCAACAAGTGAGTTTCTGGAAAGTGTTTCAATGTTATTTCCCTCAACGGTGGCATGTTTCTTAGAATCAAATCTAGCTGGCAGTGATCTGAGAACTTTCATCATAATGTCCTTTTCAGGAATAATCTTACCCAATGCAAAAGATGCATTAACAATTTCTGACACTTTGTGATTAAACTCATCAAATGAATCTTCATCATCCATACGAAGGTTTTCCCAATCAGAATTTAGGTTTTGAAGCCTAGCTTCCTTCCTAGAGGTATTCCCTTCAAATGCAGATTCTAAGATATCCCAAGTATCTTTAGACTTATTGCATTTAATCACATGGTGCTGAAGATCTGGGGTAATGGCATGGATGATAGCATTTAATCCATCAGAATTTTGCTTTGCAGCGAGAATCTCATGATCTTCATACTCACCAATATCCTTTGCAACAGTGGAGGTCTACTGTAACCATTGGAGGATTATAGCCATTAACTACACGAACACATGATTGAAAATCACGCGCTTGAAGAAAGGCACGCATAACAATTTTCCACCATAAGTAATTCGAGCCATCAAAGACTGGCAGTACGTTTATAGAGATAACACTTCTATCCATAGAGAAACACAGACTTATGAGGTCTTAGCGTGTTTTCCTGCTCTGATACCAACTGAAAAGGCATGGGTATAACAACCACACCCAATAATTCATTCAGCAATCTGTATGGACTAACTCCAATATTATTCTGAGAGCACCAGCTTATAAAGCGAGCTCAGCCAAGAAAGATATCAAAGAGTTCTATCTCTTTTTCTCAAACCAATCATCAAATCAAACATATAGAAATCTATGAGCCTGATTGGTATGAGAAATACTTGGACGGTACCAAATACCAATGCCCAAGTGTCAATCAATTTATATCCAACAAACAAAGGTCGGATTTACCAATTGATTGAACTATGCACAACCTGTGATATTTCAATTATATAAAAATATAATGCGGAAAAAAAATAACTCAGACAACAGAAATTTTGTTAACGAGGAAACTGCAAATGCAGAAAAACCCTGGGACCTAGTCCATATTGAACACCACATTGTATTAAGCCGCTACAGATACTAGCTTACTACAAGTTAACTTCGGACTGGAATGTAGTTGATCCCTAACCAAGTCTCACACCGATTAACGTAAAGTCGCGTTCCTTACGCCTCTAGAACCACGCTGGATTCTGCGCACTTGATTCCCTTAGCTGATCTCACCCACAACTAAGAGTTGCTATCACCCAAAGTCGAAGACTTATAAAAAAATCTGTCTCCCACAGATAAGTCTATTCTGATAGATAAATCTGTCTCCCACATAAATACCTACGAAGTTTTGTTCCGTCTTATGATAAATCAAGGTGAACAGGAACCAACTAATAATCCGGTCTTATACTCCCGAAGAGCATCCTAGAAATATTAGTCACCTCACAATAACTTAACTATATGGTAGTAGAAGAAGTTACTGCGAAACCATAAAGTCTGAGACGAAGAACTTTGTGATTACTTTTTATATCTTACCTATAAGAGATAAATCTCGAGCAAATCTTAGAAAAGATAGTTCTCAATACGATAGAACAAGTAAGATCAAAATACGCAACTACAGAGAAAATAATTAGATCTGGCTTCACGAATCCCAAATGAAGTCTTTAAGTCGTTAACCTAATATGGTTTTGAAAATACCTAGGTTAAAGGAGAATCGACTCTAGTACGCAACTAGGACACGGGAAAGTGTTGGGATTAGGTTTTCCTGAGTTCTCTCTTATATAGTCTTTCAAATCAGGGTCTGCTTTCAATCAAAGCTAATATAGCTTAGTAATAAAGCATTCAATATTCACTGTTAGATGAAATCCTGATTTAAGATTCAAGCTAAGTGTGCTTAGAAATAAAGCAATTAATCTCCACTATTAGATGGTCTTACCTTGTTACAAAAAAATGAAATACACCTTTTTTAGATATGGGTAACTGTACCTAAACGTGTATATTGAGTTGGCTCAATAACAGTTAACCTAAGTTAGCCATATGAACACTTTTGTCTTAACCACATTCATCTAACACTTCTAGATCAACTATGAGGAACAATCAATTATTAAAGATAATTAAATGAATCTAATTTTGTTTCCCATAGAGTTGTTCAATTGTTCACTTTCTCATAGAAATATATCTGAAGAAATTGAAACAAAATCGGATTGCTTCGTAATCGTACAAAATACTTATACAAGAATCAATTCATGAACACTAAGCCACGGTTTGCAAAGATTGCATTCCTTAATTCATAAATGTTTTATTTCATGAGTATGAGAATCATACTTAACCGATTTTAGAACTTAACCACTTTGTTCGCAAACCAGGTACGCAAACAACAGCTCCGGACCTTGGCCATGTACAGCCGTTCGCATACTAGGTACGCGACCAACAGTCCCAGACCCAACTCAGGTAGAACCATTCGCATACTAGGTACCAAAAAAGGTTCCCAGACCTTGACAGTTAAAACCATTCACATACTGGGTACGTAAACACGGTTCCCGTACCTGAATCACTACAAAACAGTTCACATACTAGGTATGCATACCATGTTATATCCATACATGGTTAAATGTTCTAAACTCTCATTTCAATCATCCAAACATCCTTAGAAGACGACAATAGATGTCTCACACAAACTATTAGCTTCAAGTAATTTTCAAGTGATCGAATGATCAATACAAAACTTTCCAAGTCGTCATCAAATGATTGTCTCACACAAATCATATAAGATGTTTCAAGGCAATTTCCACATGATCATCTTTTGACTTAATATTTAGTTTCCAACAAATAAATTGTTGGAAATAAACTCGGCAAGAATAATGATGAACATAGTTAAAGAAAAAACTTCCAACACATAGTTTGAGAAATAGATAACCGAGTTAAACTCAACTCGAAATATCAGATGTGTATAATGTACAAGTCTATATAACTATACGACTTAGTCTCATTGAGAGATAAAAATAAAATTGACTTCTGAGTGATAGATAAGTTTTCTCTCCACATACCTTTTGTTGATGAAGTTCCTCCAAGCTCTCCTAGGTAGATCTTCGTCTTCAATCGATGAACGACATGAAGTTTAAAGCTCAACTACACATTATATCTTAATCCGAGACATAGCTATAAGTAGACTAGAAATCAAGAATATAGTTTTGATCAACTAAACTTGACAAACAAGCTTGAGATAGAAACGCTTGCGAGTTTGACAGAGCAGTGCTCTAACAATTATTAACAGAAAATGTGGAAGTAACAGTCAGATCGTCATTAGATATATTAGAAGGAGGAAGAGTAGAAGGGGTAACCTGATTGGTGGAGTCGGGACCACCATTAATATGTGAATTAGTTGTACGAAAATTAAGATTAGATCCTTGGGTAGCATTCAAATTCAGCTAAGCAGCCTCATGAGAAAAATTATTGCAGACACCATTGTTGGATGAAGAATTATCGGTAGGCACATTGAAGTTTTCATGGGGATCAACCAGGGAATGGGTGTTGAGGGTATAATTGGAGAGTTTGAGGGTAGAGATATCCCCAAATTTAGTGGATAAGAGGACAAAGGTTTGTATAATCTAGTTCAGAACAATTAGCATTTTCGGGAATGACCACAATACTAGCCAAAGTAGAAGAACTGGCTTTAGTACGTTTACAAAAATCTGCTCTGGGATTTTTTTTTTTTTTTTAAGATTAGAGAAAGAATCATGCTCAACACAAATAAATCCCACTTCATCTCTAAAGATATTAGTCTTCTAAGTAGGAGTAGTTGTAGTTTTGAATCTCTTAACTGAGTTGGAAGTACGAATCATACCTGAGCTAACCAGTTCAGGAGTAAGACTCGAGTCAATAGATTTGTCTGTCTGATTGGAGATTTTCTTTAGGATGAATGGCGGACCACTTGCCAAAGGAATAAGGTGTTGAGTTTGAACACGACCCACATCAAAAAATTTCAGAGCAGTAGATCTGTTACCAAAGAGGCCCACTTTGAGCTTGTTCTTCAAGGATTCATGGTCAACTATTTTACTACTTTGAGCAACTTCAATTGCTTTACCTTTATCTTTATCATTCCGACTAGGAGTATCTACTTGAGTATCTTGAACAACTTCTGCTTGGATCATTATAGTATTGTCCAAAGCCATTACTGGAATAAATTCAGATGGATGCACTGGAGGTTGAGATGGCATCATAAGTTTTGAGACCCTTGGTAAGCTGTATTTGGTGCCAGACGAACCTTCTTCTTTTATAATATTCTGTTTAACTATCCAGTTAGGACACACTGAATTTTTGTGATCAATGATGCGACACTCTGTACCCTAAAATATCTGCATTCGATGAGGAAATGATATATTTTGTCTCTAGTAACCTGAGGGATGCCAGCCGGTAAAGCATGTTGAACAGAGATACGATCACAGACTTTGACATTCTTTTTTAGAGGATGATTACCATAAGGTTCTTTTGCTTCAATGAGTTCTCCAAGCTTGAGAGTAATCTTCTTAAAATCTTTAAATTCAGTGCACTCTTTAGGTAAATTGCACAAGATTAGCCACATTATCTCTTCTGTAACCGATATTTGATAGTTGAGTGGCCAACCAGGGGATATGGATATTACAATCGATGCTATAATGGATACGGATACCAAACATAAAATTTGTCATGTATTGGATTGGATGTGGGTAGTGCTAAAATCGGTCCAATTCGGACCATGCTCACCCCTCTCAAGCAATGCGTTGAAATGTAAATCGCCAGCTGAAACTAAACTAATCGTATTGGATAACATCAGGTTAAGCCCATTAGGCCAAGCACTATGGTGCCCTATTTCTCTACCCTATCCCTCATATGTAGGGAAGAATTCAATTTCCCAACCATTATGGTCTCCCATATCCCTACTTGAGTAGGGTTATCCCTGCCCTACTTAGCAAAGTGGATCAGATCTGATCCGCCTTGTAGGGAAGGGAAATCACACGAAAACTCATCGTTTGGCAGTTGATACGACTACTAAGTTTCCGTAGCATTTTACATGGAAACTGAGTTTCCGTTCCCGTAAATTTAATTTTTTGACCTTTTTTCTTTTACACCTCTCTCACACCCGATCCTAACCATCCATCATTAATAACGACTCTATCTTCTCCACCGTCGGATCACAACGGTCATTTTTTCCAAATCTTCTCAAAAATCCTCTATAAATACAACTCTAATTCTCTATTCAAATCACCCCAAATCCTCTCTTCTTACAATTTGTTTTCCGCACTAAAATCTCTCAAATTTTCTTATTTAAGAGTTTTAAATTTTGTTTTCCTCATCAATGTCGGAGACTCAATGGCAAAAAAGGAAACATATAGCGAGATTGTACTTCGGAATATTTTCACATTGTTACTCAGTAATGTGCTCTAGGTGAAAGTAGTTTTGAAGATAAGAATAAGTTTTATAAAATCCTTTTTCAAAAATTTGTGGAAGCTTGTGGTGGGAATCTACACGAGCTTACTATAAAAAGCGTTCGTAATAGGTTTATCGTAATCAAGAATGAAGTGGATAACTTTTCTGAATGTGTTGCAAGAGCCGTTGCAAGTAATCCGGACTTGGACTCTAATAACAAGGTATGTTCTCTAAATATGTTCATTATAGTTGTTGTATATTTTGTTTGTAAATAGTTTTATCTATGCGTATCTTATTTATGATTTGTTTACATTGATGTAGATGATAATTGCGAGAAGCTATTATATTGAAATAAACAAAAAAAACCTTTACTCGAGATAGTGAGTATGAGATACTTAAAGATGTACCAAATGTACAAGTAGGTGTATCTAAAGATATGGATCAAGATTTTAATCATATGTCATCTCAATATCATGGAAATTTCTTAAATATGTTTAATACTCAAACCCCATCTTCTCAAAATACATCTACAAACCAATTCGTTGAAACTCCATTTGCAAATCAAATTCCAAACACTTATAATGTCCCTAGAGGTATCCCTTTTCCATTATAGTATGAACCTAAGTACAATACCTGGAACGTCGTCAGGTGGATTTACAGAAGATAAACGCAAGTCGAGAGCTTCGAAAAAACCCTAAATTAATAAAAGGGTTGATGGACCAAGCACACCCGCTACACCATCATCGCAAGACTCCTAGAAGAGCGGCGCGGGCAGTAAACTTGTTGATTTTTCTAAAAGAATCCCGAATGACAGTCGCACCTCGTCAGCGACAACAAAACCAAATTATAGAAAGGTTGCTAGAGACAACACAACAACAAATTGAACATAAACGAGAGAAGAAAGGGAAATAATGCAAATGGATCTGCAATCGCTGGCTCCAAATGCAAAAAAGTAAAACAGAATGCATATTGGCCAAGAAGTTGGAGAGGCAACAACATAATCAGTTCCATTTTTAATTAAAAGTTTGTTTTAGTTTTAAGTTATTGAGTTTAGAATTTTATTTTTAATAGCTAATTTTAATTTATTTTTTAAGTAATGTCGTGTTCCAGTTCCGGTAATGTGGTTTCCTTTATCTCAGTAATATTAATTTTTATATTTCTAATTACGATGATTTGAATTTTATTTTCTTATACCAACTGATGTTTTGTGACGACTATGTTATCGGCTACTTTTTAACGGCTAATTTCCAACAACTACTTTCAATGCCTATTATAAATTGTCATAAGCTTCCTCAACACAAAAATCCAAAATAGGACACTTAGTATCCTCTGTATCTCCTTTTTTTTTTTCTTCTGAAGATAACATAGTAATGGTTGGGTATACCGTAGAAGAAGATGTTGCAATCACCACAATGTTTGTAAATGCTGCTACTCTGCCTATTGAAGATGTTCAACAACTCTCCGCCCATGAAAAATGGACGCTGGTGTTCGACGGCTTTGTACAAGCGTTTGAAAATGGTAATAACCGAACCTGACGACAAGTTCAACAACAAATTTCTCAAATTCAAATAGCGGTTCGCAAGTACGTTAGAATTCAAAGAAGGATTCATGGTTACGCCCCAAAACACATGACAATTGCGATTACTGTAGGTCATCATAAATAGTTATGAAATTTGAAATGTTGTTTCCAAATAGACACTAACCTATTGCTTTATGTTTGTTTTACGCAGGAGGAAATGGACAAATTTGTGTTCCAACTAGATACTCGTACAAAATTTACATGTTATGAGTGCTACTTAATCTTTAAAGATAACATGGCTAACATTCCTGAATACAATCCGGAAATGAATGCTGGTGATTCCCCAGAAGACGGACCCGACGATTAGTATATGCGGTTGTTGTTTAAGATTTTGTGGGTACATCTTATGTAAACCCTCACGAGACTATAACTCCTCCACTAGGGTCACCTAGGGGTTTAAAGGCTTGTTGCACATGCTAAGTGCAACCGTGATTACTACGACAAGTAACCTAGGTTTTTATTCAATAATTGTAATGTACTTTATAACAACTACTTTCAAACGACTATATCCCAACGGCTACTTTATAACGGCTATTGTATAACGGATACTTTATAACGACTACTTTATAAAGGATACTTTATAACGGCTACTTTATAACGACTATTGTATAACGGATACTTTATAACGGCTACTGTATAACAGATACTTTATAATGACTACTTTATAACGACTAGTTTTGACGAATATTATAAATTGTGTTATCTATCTCCAAACAACAAACACTTACTTTCATACACTTTGCAAAACTCTTAACCACCTATTTCAATACCTCTTCATACGAACACAAGCATGGGATCATTTGATCCAATTGAAGATTTGGCAACCATCAAAGCATGGTACAACGAAAGTCGAGTAGTAGATCTCTCCCCTGTAATGGCAGTGCCCGAAACCTTTTGAGCGAAGATATATAACCATTATAGATAAGATTAAGGTATTCCAAAAAGAAGAAGTCTTTAACAAATTCATGATAGGTACCAAATTATCCAAAAAGGCGTATGCGATTTTATAGCTATTAAACAACATATCGTCAATGCCAGCCATATTAGCTGTCCCTCAACAATTTGTAAGTATTTTAAAATTATTTTCGTAGAAATATAAATTGATTGATTTTAAATTATAGCAATAAGTATATTCTGTGGTGTTATTGTAGCATGAAGTCGTTAAAGCGCGTTATTTTGAGGAAAAGGGGGAAACATTCACATTTGATGAAAGCTATAATTTCATGATATCCAAAATCCCAGAGTATCAATCGCCGGACAATTCATCTGGTTCATCCAATGAAGATTGAAAGTATAATAAATGTTTGTGTAGATTTTGTGGGTAAATCTCTATGTAAACCCTCACGAGACTATAACTCGTCCACTAGGGTCACCTAGGGGTTTAAAGGCTTGTTGCACGTGCTAAGTACAACTGTAATTACTACGACAAGTGATTTGGATTTTGATTCAATAGTTGTAATCTTGTTGTCTATTTTGTTGAATTTCAATTTTAGTTATGTTAAACTTTAATCAAATAAAAGATAGAATATCTGAGCATATCTAGATTGCAAGAACACATAAAGATAGAAGATTAAGTAAATATAAGATAAAACATTTAAATTTAATCATTCTTCAGGATTGTTATTCCGAAGACTTGATTAACATCTGCAGAAACACATAAAGACAGAAGATTACATAAATATAAGACTAAACATTCAAGTTTAATCATTCTTAAGGATTGTTACTCCGAAGACTTAATCAACATATGATGCAGGAACATCTCGGCGATAAAGCTATATTTCGTCGGGATTGTAGGGCTCATAACTTGCTTTCAATAGCTGATAACATTCATCACGAGGAAAATTGTTGCTTGTCTGGTTAAGATAGTCTAAACGAGCAGCACTTTTCTGAAATTTTAAAAAAGAAACATAACTTAAAATAGTTATAATTTTAGGAAATAATAGAAATTTGTTATAAAATTCTTACCCTTTGTTCATATGACATTCCAGGATTACGTATGTTAACTTCAGCCTGAATTGTGACAAAAGTGATGACCTCCTTGTTGATAACGCCCCACATAATTTTAAGACCTCATTTGTTTCTCGCATTTGGATTTCCGGATATGTTATCAAAAAATTCAAATACATTCTTTCAGAACTGGTTGCTACTGGCTTGAACTGTATTCAGAATATTGTTTGTTGCTTCAATCCATGCTTGCGCAAGAGCAACATCTTCTTCTTTGCTGAATCTCATTTTTATAAAACAAAATAGAATTGAATGTTTGGATAGCTTCATTTGGAAAATGATTTGCTATATATAGAGATATGATGAGAGCATATATAATTAAAAAAAAAACAACTAGCCGTTATACAGTAAAAATTACCAGTACATATAAAACCAAAAAAGTAGTCATTATACAGTGAAAATGACCAGTACATATAAAATATAAAGATAGCCGTTTTCATTAAAAAAAGTCGCTAAGGGATTTGAAAATTGTCCGTTCAATTATTTCGATTATACGGCTCCGGCATTTGCAACCATGTTATTCATTACCCTGATGTTGGTACGTTGTTGTACTTTGATTGAGTTGTTCAAACAAATTATAAGTATGGTAGACATAATCTTCTTGACTATTTGGAACAAAAGAACTCGACGACGGTACCGAATCACGAGATTAGCCTGGGGTAGATGACTCACATGTATGTGGTGGTAGATACTCTCTGACAAATCTCTGATGGAAATCTGAACCGTATTTGATTTTGTGTTGCAGTTCCTTTGTATGGTCGAAATAGAATTGTTATAGAGCCCTGTTTTGTTGTTGCGCATCCTGATATGCCTCGCACCACATCTCATGTATATAGTAAACACCGACATGAGTTTAATTCTTTTTCACAAATAAAAAATATAAGAATTAAAGGCCATATGATACTCAAAGTTGTACCCTGATTGACATTATAATTGGGTTTAGGATACTGTCCCAAATACTCCATTCCAATAGGTATATCAACCGCCTTAAAATCCGGGTCGCATATTCGAGCTGTCGGATTTGTTGGTGGATATGGGAAAAGATGACGATCGACGGGCTCCAACTCTTCTATGTATGTGCATTTGCGTGGTGGTGCTGGTTGGCGTACATAAGCTTCGGGGTCTTGCGTACCATACACATCTTTGTTTCCTTCATGTACAATTAAACCTGAGTACTTCCCAACTGACCTCTTGCTCCACCACAACTTATACTCATGATCAGGTACTTCCACATAATGCAAGGGATTAAGTGCAATGTCGGCGTACAAGTAGTGGGTGTTGATGTCTATTGTTGAATCAGGAGGATTGCACGACATTACTGTCATTCCAAGAAATTGCTTGAGAAACCGTTCCCCCGGGTACAAGGAGTTGTGACCAAAAGGATCATAAAAGACCCTCCGTGATCCAGAGATTCGTTTTGCTTCTACCACCTCAGGGTTAGTTTTCCATTCCCTGTCCTCCCACGACGACCATACTACATAATTGAATGAGAAGTTGTCTATCTGGTTACGCACAACAATCAGTGAATGGGTACCTGTATCACTCTGTGTGCCTCTGTTCAAGTCTCTTTTGTCTTCTTCATTTAAACTACCCGCCGACCACGGATCTGTAACTAACTCATTCTACGGCTTTACATAAGGAAATAGACATCGGAAATATGACAAAACCAAGGCTACAACATTATTAGTTATTATGAACGACTAATCGCATTATAAGGTCACCAATAATAAACAAGCAAAGAAAGTAAATTTACAAGTGGGTATGAATTTGTACCATCAATAGATACGAAAAGAAATGCAACTCAGGCGAGCTGCTCGTTACTCCAGTACTCAAGCCCCATAACATACTACCGTACAATGCCGAACCCCAATCATAAGAACTGAACACATTCAAATCCCTCATTATACGTAGCCATTAAATCTCAACAACATCGTTCTTGTTTGGGAAAAGGACGTTCCCAAAACACCACATCAAAAACCATCTTGCAATTTATTCCTCAAATACAACATCGTTGTCTAGGTCGACTCTATGGTCAAGAAACATTTTAATCAACTCTTCTTGATCCCCTTGCATCTACTCACAACTTTTTTTCCCAAGTCGATAAAGTCTTCTTGTCTAACTTCTTGTATTCCTGTTATGACTCTAAATTCTTGTCGTCTCCTTATTTTTGTTGTAGCTTTCGCGTCAATATATGAGAGCAAACAATCTATGGTTTCGAGAGCAATCTGATGCAATTGGTCAGTACTCATATCTTCCAATGATATGGGATTTCCTTGGCCAATAGGAATTCCGGTAAGTTGTGTGAAGTCTAATGGGATAAACCCTATTTCAAAACTTGGGAAGTGAAATGTATTGGTGGTATGCCACCACTTTTCAAATATGCCACTAGTTGGGCAGTTGTTTTGTAGTTTTGGATAATGTATTTTGAAAATTGAACCAAACCCACAGTCTCTACAATTTGTCTAGCATGTGGTGAGAAAGCGGGGGTACAACAACCACACCCAATAATTTTCTTAGCAATCTGTATGGACAAACTCCAATATACTTTCTAGAGAATCAACTAGACAGTCAGACTCAATCCAGATAAAAAGTATATCAAAGAGTTTATATCTCAATCTCTCGATTTGATATATACTCAAGCAAATAGAAATCTGCGAGTCTTTATTAAATACTAGAGAGATAACTTGGATGGTACCAAAGACCAATATCCAAGTGTCAATCAATTTAAATCAACAACCAAAAGGTCGGATATTCTAATTGATTGAACTACGCACAACCTGTGATATTTCAATTATATAACAAAATATAATGCGGAAAATAAATAACACAGACACCAGAATTTTGTTAACGAGGAAACCGCAAATGCAGAAAAACCCCGAGACCTAGTCCATATTGAACACACATTGTATTAAGCCGCTACAGACACTAACCTACTCCAAATTAACTTCGGTATGGACTGTGGTTGAACCCCAATCAATCTCACATTGATCCAAGGTACAATTATGCTCCTACATCTCTGATCCCAGCAGGATGCTACGTACTTGATTCCCTTAGCTGATCTCACCCACAACTAAGAGTTGTTATGATCCAAAGTCGAAGACTTTAATAAACAAATATGTATCACACAGAAAAGTCTACGGTAATAGATAAATCCATCTCCCACGAATATACCTACGAGTTTTGTTCCGTCTTTTGATAAATCAAGGTGAACAAGAACCAATTGATAACCCGGACTTATATTCCCGAAGAACAACCTAGTATTATCAATCACCTCACAATAATCTTAATCGACGCAGCGAAAAAAGATATTGCAGAATCACAAACGATGAGACAAAGTGTTTGTGATTACTTTTATATCTTGCCTATGGAGATATCAATCTCAAGCCAATTATTACAATTGTACTCGTACGATAGAAACAACAAGATAAGATCACACAACTACAAGAAATTAGTATCGGTCTGGCTTCACAATCCCAATGAAGTCTTTAAGTCGTTAACCTGGTTTAGAAAAAGAAACCAAAGGTTAAAGGAGAATCGACTCTAGCTTAGCACAACTAGTATCACACAGAAGGTGCGGGGATTAGGTTTCCCAGTTGCTAGAGTTCTCCCTTATATAGTCTTTCAAATAAGGATTTGCAATCAATGTTAGCTTGGTAACAAAGCATTCAATATTCATCGTTAGATGAAAACCTGATTAGATTCAAGCTCTCCTTCACACTCCATATGGTTGTTAGAGTCATCCTAACATACACAAACTCATTCCAACTCATGCAAATCCCGTGACAGTCTCCATACAATGACGTGCTCCCTGTTTTGCTCCACAATTTGATTCAGCCAATTCTGGCCCGAGATAACACCTGAAATAGCTTAATATGGTTATATCACATCTTTCCACAAAGTTTCAGCGATTGATCGATCAAAACATCTGCCAGTTGAAGAACAAAATTTCCCGCCAAAATGAAAATTCAAATTTTTAAAGATGGTGTCCCCCTATCCGATCCCGGGGTGCGAATAGCATCTGCCTTTTTGGGGTGACCTGGGTTGCCCCTTAACCAATGATGAGAGTCCGAATAACAAATGTCCTCCGGGGGTGCTCCGTGCAACTTTTCGAGCCGAATTTTCCAACAATAATTATTTTCCAAGAATACCTACAAACACACAAAACATCATAATAAGGACGAAAACAAGTACTAACAATACGAAACATTGAGGACAAATTAGACACATAAATGCGTCTATCAAATACCCCCAAACTTATTATTTGCTAGTCCTCGAGCAAAAATAAAAAATAAAACCGAGTTAATCTCGGGAGTGTTTACCAGAGGTGTACCCACAAAACCATTACTCCAGACCCTAGCTATCTATGCCGAACCTTGGAAGGCACTAAAGAATCTCCTTGGTTTGCTTACAATCACTGACTACAGGAGGAAATACCCTGATGCGAAATTCCAATTGTTGTACACGAGTTTACACTCAAGCATACTAAAATTCATATAAAGTGACAGAGCTCTACTCAGATAGTTGCACTATGTACATCATATTCGGAGTCAAACTAATTATATGGATAGAAAAAGGAGATGGAAATAGAAAAATGTAGATGGTTTTGATGTTAACCAAATGATCGATGTTTCACATATCTGTCTGAAGACCACTGCCAGAATGAACCTATCCTAATGGACTGAGATACCGGTCTGACTAATATCAACACAACTGGCATATACAAGGGAACCAGTGGTCAATAACTTAAATCTAGATCAAAAAACTGGCAAATACAAGGGAACCAGCTGTTGACTACACAGAACAATAACCATTTTTTTTAACTTAACGGCATGAATAGATCTTTTTGATCCAAGCGCATGCTTCTTGTCAGCAGATTACACGATAGTTCCCACGGGTCCTGCATTCCACGCTTGGTTAGGCGACAGAAACAGGGAGAGCACACACATATTGCTATCCAAGTGTTAATACTTATTCCGATTGGTATAACTGGTCCGGTCTCTTTCTTTTTTTTTAGTAACTCAGTCACTCTAATTCACCCTAGCAGTGGTAACAACTGGAATCGTGTGCCCCACCTAATCACTTAGAGAAACATTAAATGAAAAAATAAAATAAAAAAAAAGAAATGAAAAGGACTCAACGAGATATGGTGCAACTATCATGTTATTTCTAACACCTGAGCTTTGTGCTTTTATGAATAGACTCTATAGATGTTTCCATCTAATCAGATTGGTTCCTCAACTCCTACAACCAAGATGCTTCCATCCACTTAGATTAGTTAGTGCCATCCTGAATACGCATAAATCTCTAGGCTCTGGAGCGTATTTATTTATTGCAACTAAAAGATTTTCCCATACCCCCAAACTTAAATCTAACATTGTCCTCAATGTTTCCAATGATAAAATTAACAGCATGAACGAGGAGAAATTGTTACCACTTGAAGCAAAAAGCGTTGAGGAAAGATATTACCGTGTTGCGTGAGATTGGGTTACCTCCCAAGAAGTGTTAAGTTTAAAGTCTTCAGCCAGACATCAAATACCTCAAAAAGGATCTTCACCTTCCAAAGTCATATACCAATAGCCGAAAAAGTTTTGGGTCCATAAACCAAATAGAGCTAACACCAATATGAGACAGCTGCACTGGTTCAGAAAAATGAACAGAAGGAGCACATCCTCATCTAAGGTTTCTTGAAAGACAATCAGATCTATCCAGAGCCTCCAGTTGGGCTTCATAAGAGTGTCTTGAAAAATAGATTCATCCGAAAAACGGGTTTCTAATATATGGATTTCCTCCTGAACAGTATCAGGCGGATCAGGTTGTGGAGTCTGAATAGACTCAAGCGATACCTCAGATGCACTAGGCTTGAGTCCCAAGTTAGGGACTTCTACTGGGATAATTGACAATCTCTACCCCCAAATTTAGGGTAATCACTATTCTCCGTAAGACCTTTAACTATGGCTTGAATTTCCGGATCCGGAGAGTATTTAAAATACTCTAGAGATTCTTCTAGTTCACTACCCCCAAACTTAGAGTTTTGGTTGTCTCTAGATAAACTAGTCACAATATTCCTAATTTCTAGACCATCCGGTTCATGAAAAAGGTCAATTGCTTTCTCTGAGTTATAATCAGGTGGTTCATCCTCTAAATTCTTTTGAGGTATACTAGCTATAGGACTTATATGTTTCATATCATCTATGGTCATCCCTAGAGTTTCCTTATTGTGTTGAAGCACGGTTACTGGCCTAATCTCATGATCACTATCCAAATCGGAAGTTATAGGCAAAATCTCAGATGGGCCTACAAATGCATAATTGGGGTCCAACTTAGAAGGATCTTTAGGCTCTTCGAAATAAGGGCTTAAGGTAGATTCGGTAGCTAGTAATGGTTCAAAACTAGATTTCCATCTATCAGTATCTAACATAGGAATGGAATCCAACAGAGCACTTACTTGTTCAATGTTGCTATCATCGTCGAAATCCATGCTAAAACGGGCTAGACAACTCTCTAATGGATCTTCCGATTCGGTGTTTGGTACAGACTTCGAAACTAAGGTTCCTATCATGTTGACCTCTTCAATGCAAGTGTCATCTATCTCAGAATGTACATTAAAAATATTCAACTCAATAATCATATTACCAAAAGATAGATTCATAATACCATTTCGACAGTTTATGATCGCATTAGACGTGGCTAAAAACGGGCGATCTAAAATCACTGGTATTTGGTTCTCTGGGTCAGGAACATGTTGGGTATCTAGGATAATAAAATCCACTGGATAAATAAACTTGTCAACCTCTATGAGAACATCCTCGATCACACCACGAGGAACTTTAACGGACCTATCAGCTAACTGAAGTGTTACCTGGGTAGGTTTCATCTCACCAAGTCCTAGATTAAGGTACACATGGTTTGGAAGTAAGTTCACACTGGCTCCTAAGTCAAGCAACGCTTTCTCAACACGATATTTACCTATTGTACAAGCAATGGTAGGGGACCCTGGGTCTTTATACTTAGGAGTAGTGGTATTCTGAATAATAGAACTCACATAACTAGCTATGAAGGCTTTCTTCTGGACACTGAGCTTACGCTTTCGCGTATACAAGTCCTTAAGGAACTTGGCATAAGAGGGAATCTGCCTAATTGCATCTAGTAATGGAAGTTTGATAGTTACCTACTTAAGAACCTCCAATATATCATTAAAGTTGGACTCCCTATTAGTCGTAACTAGCAGCTGGGGGAACGGGGCTCTGGGAACAAAGCCGGGCTCATCAGGACCCTCATTGGTCTTTTTAGAGACTCTATCAGTCTCCTCATTTTCTGTCTCAGAAGGGTGAACTACAACATGTTCACTATCAGGCATGGCAACCTTATTGTCAACTTTCTTTCCACTCCTAAGGGTTGTAATAGAGTTCACATGATTGTACGATTTCTCTGCTTTAGGATTGGGTTGAGTTTGACTAGGAAACTTACCTTTTTCCCTCAAAGATTCATTTATCTGAGTAACCTGGTTTTTTAACTCAGAATTAGCTTGGGAGTTAGCATAACCTATATTTTTACTTTCTTTTATCCCTTGAGCAACCATTAGGTTGATCTTATCAGAGTTTTTAATAAACGAGGCTAGAGTGTCTTCTAAACTTGTGATCTTTTTATCCGAAGGGTTGTGAAACTGGGGTTGACCTGAAGAGTTCTTAGCATAACCAAAACCTGGGGGAGGCTGAGAATTACTAGACTGACCTTGATTCTGGCCCTTAGACCAAGAAAATTTTTGATGGTTTCTCCAACCAGGGTTGTAGGTTTCTGAGTATGGGTCAAACTTCTGACGGTTCTCAAACCTAGCGTTGTTATAGACAGCATGGGCTTGTTCTTCACTAACATGACCTTCCCAAAACGAGTTATTGGGCTCTACTCCACAACTAGAGACTTGAGCGGCTCTAATCCTATCATCAGGTTCAACAAGAGACCTATAATTAGGCTGATTCAATTCCAAAGCTTCTAACCTTCTAGACAAAGCAGCAAACTTAGCATCTGACTCGAAGCTTGTATCTACCACATTGGTGCTACTTCTATTGACCAAGAGTCTTTTAAGGGGTTCAACACAAGACTCCCACTGTTGGTATTTTTCAGCGATAGCTCCTAAGAAGGTAAAAGCATCATCAGCATTTTTACTGGTGAACTCACCAACGCACATAGACTCGACCATGACTTTGGTCGAATAGTCTAAACCATTATAAATAATCTCAACAAGTTTCATTTTATCAAATCCATGGTGGGGACACTGGGATAGGAGATCATTGAATCTCTCTAAAAACCTATAAAGAGACTCTTCCTCTTGTTGCACACTAGCACTAATTCTCTGCCTAACAACTGCAGTTTTATGCTTAGGGTAGAATTTCATATAGAAAGCAGCAACAAGTTCCTGCCATGTTTCAATGGACTCAGGTGGTAGTTTGTTCAGCCAGGTCTTGGCTTTATCTCTCAAGGAAAAGGGAAACATCTTAAGTTTCAAAACTTCATCGGTGAGGTCTTTTATTCTAACTGTCCCACAGATTTCCTCAAAGTCCCTAATATGAAAATAAGGGTTCTCATCATCTTTTCCTAAGAACATAGGGATCATCTGAAGAATACTAGGTTTTATCTCGAAATTAGCTGTACTGGCTGGCAATTTAATGCACGAAGCTCGGTTGGTCCTAGTTGGGAACATGTAATCTTTCAAAGTTACCATCGCTGGCACAGCTGAAGTAATAGGGGTACCTTCCTCACGAAGAGACAGATTTTCAAAACTGAAGTTTCCAAAAATGGGGCTCTCAAAAGAAGAGTCTTCGAGCTCCCCGCTTTCACAAGAAGAACTTCTAGGCTCGTCACTAATCAAACGGCCAAAAGTATTTCTTTTCCAAGCCCTTTCGGGCATACACTAAAAAAAAAAAAAGAGAAAAGTTCTAAAAGGAAGGGAAGTTCTATGAAAACACAAACAAGGCTGACTCCACCACAGCAAACCTACTGATTTCTAGCAAACAAAAAGCATGATGGTTCCACTTAGATTGTTTCTAGACCAGCTTCTAATCCTTCGAAAGGGAATTCGTTACAATTTAAGCAAACCCCTCTGGAATCAATCCAAGTCAAAGTAAGTTGAATTGAGGCGTGGGAAGATCAGTGGAGCTTTGATACCCAAGGCCTCACCGCTATCACAAGGCGGCGCAGTCACGCATTAAACTCACAGAAACAATCATGAACTTCGAAGTATGCTAAAAGAGTAACCAATATTTTTCGAACGACTTTCCTACTAAGCTCGTTACCCTATAGGTCTCGTTCTATTCCAAATTTTAAAGCTTAGGTTCGCGTTTGGTTTCGTTTTCCTAAGGCGGGCAAGAAGAGAACGTTGATGAAATCCGAACCCTTATCTTGTATGGCCAGTCCTTGCCCTTTACTAGGAATTTAAAACAACCGTTTTCAGTTCCTCAGCATATATGCAAACGAAGGAATACAGTAACTCGCTGACAGGGGATTCGCGAGTGTTTCGACAGACTTACCTCCCGTTCCAGACGGGGGATGAACCGTTGTCGTCGACTCGGGCCACAACTCCTATGTTGTGTACGAACCCGAGGGGACGAGGTGATATCGTAATCACCGTCCTTCTCTGCAAACAGTTTAATATTTAATCTACCCTTCCGTAGGGTTTAAAAAAAATTAATGTCCAAATGTCCAAAGTCCAAAGTCCAAAAGAAAGGTCCAAAAAATAAAGTGCAAAAAGAAAAAGAAAAATACAAAATAAAAAGAATTCCTAATACAATCTAATAAAATAACATTCTCTTTTTTTTCTCTCTTTTTCTATAAAAAAAAAAATCTTCTTCTTTAGCTCCTTTCGCTTTGCCTTTTACTTCAAGTCCTTAAATATTCGCCAAAAGCTTTGGAAAAAATTTCTTTCGCTCCAAATTCCCAAAATATGAAAGGAAAAGACAAAAACCCAAAAATGTAAAGAAGAACAAAAAAAAACTAAAAAAAAATAAATCTAAAAACTCTATCCTAAAGACAAGTCCGCGTCGGCGGTGCCAAAAATTGATGGTTTTCCAAAAGTTGTTATAGATAGTGATAAAAGGGTTCTTTTCAGACTTGTGAAGGAAAGAATTTTTAGATTTAAATAAATATTGCAAATTTGATTCAAAAAGTGATGTCAAGATTTTGGAGAAACTGGGGCTAAGGGTTCCACTATTCTATCAATTCCAAAGTGATATTATTATTATTATTATGCAATTTCCCATTTAAGTGATTCTAATTATTGAAAAAATAGATTTTATAAAAGAGCAATTGTAAGTTGAAAGCATGGAATATCAAGAACTCAAAGTTAAGCATATACCATCAATTAAAATAACAATTGCTTAATAAAAATCATTGGAAAAACTCTTTTGTTCTAGGCAAAAAATCATAATTTAAATTGCATAAATTATTTAAAATATAAATTACCACTTTTTCATTGTCAGAATAGCTTCCTCCGTCGCCCCAGAGGATGGGTTTAGCTCCTCATATCAATCATGGTCTCAAAAGATTGGTCTATGGCTCAAAAGATGATCAAAAGAGTGAAAAGGTATGAAACTGTGAGTTTGTAACAGTTATAATTGTTACAAAACTCGCTGTAACGGAAGAACGAAAGTGAACTGTTGCAAACATTATTAATTTTTGGAATAATTGTTACAAAACTGTTACAAAGTGTTTGGATTTGAAAGTTTAGGTTACGGTTTCTGCGACTGTTTTCAACTATCGAGTTCACTATTCACCTTCTTCCCCGACTGCAACTCGGCAGTTTCTCTGTAAAAAATTTTCTTTGTTTCTGAGCTTCCCTAAACCTCCCTAAGTCTCGACAGACCCTCTCTGAGTTCCCAACACCCTATATATACTTCACAGGGCCAAAATATCTCGCCATAACTTCATATAATCTTCCATTATTCTTCACTGTCTGTTTAGGAAATAATTTAGATATTTGATTTCTCCACGAGTTCTGAAGCTGCCAAATTACTATATTTATCTCCTTCACACTCCAGATGGTTGTTAGAGTCATCCTAACATACGTAAACTCATTCCAACTCATGCAAATCCCGTGACAGTCTCCATACAATGACGTGCTCCCTGTTTTGCTCCACAATTTGATTCAGCCAATTCTGGCCCGAGATAACACCTGAAATAGCTTAATATGGTTATATCACATCTTTCCACAAAGTTTCAGCGATTGAATCGCACAAAATCACGTCCAAAAATCGATCGAAACATCTGCAAGTTGAAGATGAAAATTTCCCGCCAAAATGAAAATTCAAATTTTTGAAGATGGTGTCCCTCTATCCGATCCTGGGGTGCGAATAGCATCTGCCTTTTTTTGGGTGACCTGGGTTGCCCCTTAACCAATGATGAGAGTCCTAATAACAAATGTCCTCCGAGGGTGCTCCGTGCAACTTTTCGAGCCGAATTTTCCAACAATAATTATTTTCCAAGAATACCCAGAAACACACAAAACACCATAATAAGGACGAAAACAAGTACTAACAATACGAAACATTGATGACAAATTAGACACATAAATGTGTATACCATTACACACAAATGAAATGCACGTTTCTAGGCTTGTGTAACCGTACCCAAACTTGTACATTTGTTGGTTCAACAATAGTTAACCAAATGGTTAGCCATATGATCACTTTCATATCAACCATATTCTTCTTCACCATAACTAGTTCAAATGACTCAAATGAACTAGTTAGAGAGTTGTGCAATTGCAAGGAAATCTTATGTAACTACACAAGACACAATCGAAGCAAAAACGATTTGATTCACTCGAATCGGTTCATGAACTATATAGCCACGGTTTCCAATTTGCATTCCTTAGTTTATATAAGAATGAGTTCACAAACATCGTTTTTAGATATAACCTACTCAAGTTCGCGGAATGGGTTCGCGGACTTAAGTTCCCGGACGGAGTTCACAAACTCCAGTAGAATTTCTGGGTCGAGAACTTCCGCCAGTTCGCGTACTGGGTTCGCGGACTGAGTTCGCAGACTTAGCTCACACCACTATTCCGGTTCTCTTGATCAACAAAGTTCACAAACTTCGGTTCAAGGAATAAGGACTTATACATATATGTGTTTCCACAACAATACTTATATCCTCTAATGGTTATATAATCTAAACTCTCATTTCAATCATTGAACATTCTTAGAGGACGTTGATATTCTATAGTTGTTATTCACAAACTATTTTTCGTCAAAGTAAGCAATTTTCAAAGTGATTGAAACTTGTCATGACTTTCGTCACTAGGTAAAGATGAACTTGGTTAAAGCGAAAGCTTACCTACACATATTTCGAGAAATATATAGGCGAGATAAACTCGGCTCGAAATAGCAAATGTGTATAATCTAGGTCTATATAGCAAAACGACTTTTGTCTGAAGATATGAGATAAATAAACTTTTGAGTGATATATAATTTCAAATCTCCACATACCTTTTAGTCGATGAAGATCCACTGGTTCCTTGAATAGTCCTTCGTCTTGTATGATGATTGCCATGGAGTTCTTGAGCTCAACTACACTTTCTATCCTAGTCCGAGACCTTAGTTATAGTAGACTAGAAATCAAGACTTATAGTTTTGATCACTAACATTGACAAACATGCTTGAGATAGCAACGCATGCGAGTTCGACCGAGCAATGCTTTAACAATCTCCCCCTTTGTCAATTTTAGTGACAAAACTATCAATAACATATGCAATACAAAAAATAAATTAATTAACTTTTGTAGCTCCTATTCCATACGCTTAATCTTCAATATTACTTGAAATCTTCGTCACTTCCAAGTACTCCAATGATCCCAAAGGTTGTAAGTTCAGCATCATCGTTATTGAAAATCCGTAGTTATAACAACGAGAAACAAGAGTTCTCAATCATTGTTATACAGTGTCATAGTATCATTACACATCGTCAAAGTTCAATTGTATCACAACTTCAACAACAATACTATGGTGATATGTATCACTCCCCCTAGTCAATACTCCATCTCACATGGAAACCACTCCCCCTTACATAATGATCCGAAAACCATACGTATTTGTAGTGTGAACTACATATTAATTCTCCCCCTTTTTGTCAATGAAATTGGAAAAGGTATAAGAACGGGATCCTAATGAAATTTTCGAAAGAGACATTTCATGACCAAAAGAAAGAAACACATATCATCTTATTTAGATGCAATCATAAAGCCAAATCTAAATGCATTCATCAAGGAGTTTATAAAGATACACGATAACCCCTATAATATTCCACGACCGCACTCCCCACAAAGATTTGGCAATTAAGCACAAGTTCAATTAAGAACTCTCCCCCATAATATGTCATTCCCGAAAGAACAACAAGAGCGACCTTAATTTCGAAAGAAAAGAAGGATTTCTTTGGACATAACAAATCACATACAAGTATGAATTTGAATCCAAAATACTCAATTAAATTAACCACAAGAGAACCCATGATTAATTTAATCGAAAATGCTCAACATAAGTGAACTTATGGAGACTCAAAAAAAATACAATTAGATTAATCACAAGAGAACCCATAATTAATCTAATCGAAATACACAACCAAACTAATCACAAAAGTAATCAATTTAATTGGTCATGCTCGTCGTAAGAAAACTTACGGAGCAACAACTAAATAACCAAACAAGATGATTAATTTAGTTTAATATGCTCGACATAAAGTACCTCACGGAACAACAACTAAGCTAATCATAAAAATAATCATCTTGGCCGTTTAGTGCTCAACATAAGACACTTTACGGAGCCTCACAGTAATACATAAAAATATGGATCAGGAAAGATCAATACTGCGGAATACACACGGATTCATTCTATTTTCCATCACTATTCGCATAACGACATTCAATAGACATAATCCTTGCAAACAAAATATTTTAACCCGTCTTCCATCAATAATTTACATAATAGGCTTAACTTTTGTATTTGTCAAAAGTCTATTCATTCTTTTATCAACACATGCATATCGACATACGAAAGACTTTACTTTTGACAAGGTATGGGACAATCATAGTTCACAGACGCAAACACACATATCCCATAACAATATTGCAATATATAAAACCATAAAGATCAATACTGCAAAAATCATCTTCAAAACAAATTTAGAATTTAAACCAATAAATCTAAAGACATGAAGATGAAAACGTTGGACATAGCTATGTGTAATCACAATAATGGCTATTCCAAACTCTAGTTATTCTTCTAACAAAAACAAGAAAATAAAAGATTTACTAGGATAACTAATCTCTAAGAGAACATGATTTGAAAAACTCTAAACTCGGTCAGCAACTAGAGATTGAATATGGACGAGCTCATCAGTTGTTTTCTTCAGTTCGTTTTTCAGAAAATCAAGATTCCTTGTTGCAATTCCGAGTTGTTCACGTACTATCTCAAAATCTCGAAGAAGATTTCCTACCAGTTGTGATGACATCTGAACTGGTAGGTTGTTTTCATGATCAATAGCATGATGAAATGTTATGAAAACAGGATCCTTGTGAAACTCGATAGTCTTTTCCTTCTTGAATTCAACATCTTTGTTGCTTCCATTCATCGTGCTCCAAAAAATTCAGTAGAATTGTTTGACCTTATGGAACAATGTATCACTTGATGACACATATATATAAAGATGTTCCATAAAAACCCTAGGAAACATGACGTCCGTGTGGGTCAGGTGTTCGTGAACTCGTGGTCACAACACTTACGTGACCAAGGAGAATGGAAGAGCAAAAAATTTGGATGAAGGACGATTAAACAGAGAATTTTTCTCAAGAGAGGATGATCAGAATTATCTTCAAGAAAGAGAAGACAAAGGAGCGAGGCTCACCAGATTTTTTTTTAAGGATCATCAAAAAGATAGCATACAACCTTGACAACTTTCTCAAGATAATTTCTTGAGAACAATGAGCATCCTTCTTAAATTAAAATAGGGATGCTATAGTGAGCAGTCATGGTGCATTAAGATGAGCATTTTGCTCATCAATATTGACTTCTTCTTTTTCTCCTTCAAGAGGATTTAGAGAAAAATCACATGATATAGTTGAAGGAGTTTTATTAAGAGAGGAACTAGGAATACCTGAGCCAATCGCTTTTCATGTTTTTTTGATCCCCCGTTTGAGTCTGTTTATGCTTATCTTAAGTTCTGAGACTTGATTATTGATATGTAAGAAATCTGGAGCTGAAATCTTGGATTCGCGGACTTCTTCAGGGAGAGACAAGGAAATCGACCTTTCTTTATTTCTTTCTCCTATGCCTTTTCCTCTTTTTAGAGCTATTTAAGAAGTCGGTTACTCTTCTGCCGTTCTTCCTTCTACCATTTCTCGTTTCAAACGCACGATTAAGAAAAGACTTATCATAGTAGTTTTCTTGATTGTCGAAAGTGCCTTTTACTCCAACAATGTGAGAGACAGGTTTGATGACTTCTTTAGACATCCATGCAAACATGTTGTGAAGTTTTTCATTCCTTAAACGAAAACGACATCTTCGCTCAGAATGTCCTTTATTTTTGCGGTAATAGCAGTTAAAGGAATTATTCTTAACCGTTCTCGTGTGAGTAGATTTGGAAGAAGTAGAATCCTTGTTTTTAGGCACATTACAAGCTGCGAAAGGTTTTTCACATGAAGAATTATCAATAGCTTTAACAAAATTGATCTTACTAGTTTTTGGAGCGTCTATTCCATTATAGCCCAGACCACGTGTATCACGATGTTCTTTACATGCTCCGATCATAGAAGATAATTTTGTAGAGCTAGAATTGAATATACTCAGACTCTCTTCTAGTGATTTCACTTTATTAAGAGCAGCTGCAAGGCCAGTCTCCAAGGATTTCTCTTTGGCGAGAAGACTGAGTTCTTTGTCATTAAAACCTTTTTGTTGAGAGTCATATCTTGCTTCAGCATCTGCAAGTCTTTCTTTCAACACAAAGAGATTTCGAAGAAGATTATCACATTCAGACCTTTTTATGCGAACATCTTCTTCACGATCTTTAACGATAGATTTTAGGAGATTATATCCACCATTGTATCCTTTAAAGAGTTTTCTCAATTTTCTGTTTTCTTGACAAAGAGGAGTCATGTACTTACTCAAGCAAGTTGTTGACTTCTTTTCTTTCAAAGCATGGTCAAACAACTTGATATATTGAGAGACTTCCTCATCAACACTTTGTCCTTCTTCTGAATCACTGTCATCCGAAAGTTCATCCAACTTCTCATCAAGAGATTTTTTCCAGTCGAATGCAGATTCAGTCAAGGAACATGATATAGAGTTTTTCTCAGAAGCTTCAGAACTTTGAAGCTCACACGGGAGACTCTGAACTGATGTTGCGTTATCAAAGATAATACTCTTTCCCATAGAGTCAGATTGCTACAAACACAGACTTGTAAGGTCTTAAAGGTGTTTGCCTGCTCTGATACCAATTGAAAAAGCGGGGGTACAACAACCACACCCAATATTTCGCTTAGCAATATGTATGGACAAACTCCAATATATTTTCTAGAGAATCAACTAGAAAATCAGACTCAATCTAGATAAAAAGTATATCAAAGAGTTTATATCTCAATATCTCGATTTGATATATACTCAAGCAAATAGAAATCTGCGAGTCTTTATCAAATACTAGAGAGATAACTTGGATGGTACCAAAGACCAATATCCAAGTGTCAATCAATTTAAATCAACAACCAAAAGGTCGGATATTCTAATTGATTGAACTACGCACAACCTGTGATATTTCAATTATATAACAAAATATAATGCGGAAAATAAATAACACAGACAACAGAATTTTGTTAACGAGGAAACCGCAAATGCAGAAAAACCCCGGGACCTAGTCCAGATTGAACACACATTATATTAAGCTGCTACAAACACTAGCCTACTCCAAATTAACTTCGGTCTGGACTGTAGTTGAACCTCAATCAATCTCACACTGATCCAAGGTACAATTATGCTCCTACGTCTCTGATCCCAGCAGGATGCTACTACTTTATTCCCTTAGTTGATCTCACCCAAAACTAAGAGTTGCTGCGACCCAAAGTCGAAGACTTTAATAAACAAATTTGTATCACACAGAAAAGTCTACGGTAATATATAAATCCGTCTCCCACGAATATACCTACGAGTTTTGTTCAGTCTTTTGATAAATCAAGGTGAACATGAACCAATTGATAACCCAGACTTATGTTCCCGAAGAACAACCTAATATTATCAATCACCTCACAATAATCTTAATCGACCAGCGAAAAAAGATATTGCGGATCACAAACGATGAGATGAAGTGTTTGTGATTACTTTTATATCTTGCCTATCAGAGATATCAATATCAAGCCAATTATTACAATTGTACTCGTACGATAGAAACAACAAGATCGGATCACACAACTACAAGAAAGTAGTATCGGTCTGGCTTCACAATCCCAATGAAGTCTTTAAGTCGTTAACCTGGTTTAGAAGAAGAAACCAAAGGTTAAAGGAGAATCGACTCTATCTTAGCACAACTAGTATCACACAGAAGGTGTGGGGATTAGGTTTCCCAGTTGCTAGAGTTCTCCCTTATATAGTCTTTCAAATCAGGGTTTGCAATCAATGTTAGCTTGGTAACAAAACATTCAATATTCACCGTTAGATGAAAACCTGATTAGATTCAAGCTAATATCTTTCAACTGTTAGATCCAAAACTAGATTGTTACACACAAATGAAATGCACGTTCTAGTCTTGTGTAACCGTACCCAAACTTGTACAGTTGGTTCAACAATAGTTAACCAAATGGTTAGCCATATGATCACTTTCATATCAACCATATTCTTCTTCACCATAACTAGTTCAATTGACTCAAATGAACTAGTTAGAGAGTTGTTCAATTGCAAGGAAATCTTATGTAACTACACAAGACACAATCGAAGCAAAAACGATTTGATTCACTCGAATCGGTTCATGAAATATATAGCCACGGTTTGCAATTTGCATTCCTTAGTTTATTTAAGAATGAGTTCACAAACATCGTTTTTAGATATAACCTACTCAAGTTCGCGGACTGGGTTCGCGGACGGAGTTCACAAACTTCAGCAGAATTTCTCGGGTCAAGAACTTCCGCCAGTTCGCGGACTGGGTTCGCGGACTTAGCTCACGACATTATTCCGGTTCTCTTGATCAACAAAGTTCGCAAACTTTGGTTCAAGGAATAAGGACTTATACATATATGTGTTTCCACAACAATGCTTATATCCTCCAATGGTTGTATAATCTAAACTCTCATTTCAATCGTTGAAACATTCTTAGAGGACGTTGATATTCTATAGTTGTTATGCACAAACTATTTTTCGTCAAAGTAAGCAATTTTCAAAGTGATTGAAACTCGTCATGACTTTCGTCACTAGGTAAAGATGAACTTGGCTACAACGAAAGCTTACCAACACATATTTCTAGAAATAGATAGGCGAGATAATCTCGGTTCGAAATAGCAAATGTGTATAATCTAATTCTATATAGCAAAACGACTTTTGTCTCAAGTTAGGAGATAAATAGACTTTTGAGTGATAGATAAGTTCAAGTATCTACATACCTTTTAGTCGTTGAAGATCCACCGGTTCCTTGAGTAGTCCTTCGTCTTGTATGATGATTGACATGGAGTTCTTGAGCTCATCTACACTTTCTATCCTAGTCCGATACCTTAACTATAGTAGACTAGAAATCAAGACTTATAGTTTTGATCACTAACATTGACAAACATGTTTGAGATAACAACGCATGCGAGTTCGACCGAGCAATGCTCTAACATGTGGAAATCTACAAATTGCGGTATACATTACATGAAGACTGCTTACACTACTTCGATGTTTCAGTGGTTTACTCCTATCATCTGTCGAGGTTGGGAGTTTCACTTTATGCCCACTATGATCTTTTGAAGAAACCAAAATTCTATCATCCATAACACGTTGAAAAATATCGGAGTACATCTATAACACACATATACACAAAATCACCACAAATCAATATTTTTAGCTGAAAAATTCTACAATGTATTGTCTCAAGCAACAAAAAATCTTGGCCACATTATCTATCACATTACAACAAAATCATCAATTAATCCAAAATTATCCACCCCAATAAAAATTTCTCTGCCAACAATCTATCCTAGACATAATACATATTCATTTAATCATCCATCAATCCAAAATTATCAATAACAATACCATATCTAAATCAAAAATCAAACATAAACAACTAGCACTTTGATTCAATCAACAAAATATGATAAATTCAATCAACAATGTCTCAAACATTCAAACAACATACCTAAGGAAACATCATAATCAACCTAATATATCCAATTTAATCAAAATCAAAGTCAAATTAAATTTAAACCCTAAAATTAGAAACACTCACCTTGAAATATTTTGTTGATGAAATCCGAAATTGAAAAAGGGAAATAGTTCACCAGGTAGTGTTAGAGCATAGCTCGATTGAACCCACCAAGCGTTGGTATGTCAAGTTTGGTTGTCATATTTTAGTGAACCAAAACTCATTTAAGAGTCGCTTGATTAATGTACTAGAGTCAACTTAATATAGGTTAGCTTGAAAGTATTAGGATATGAGACATTACAAGTATTGCGAAGACTTGAATAAGGGAAGAAGTAAGGAGCTACAACCACAACATCATCCTTCCACTTGAGGTTAGTGATATTTGAATTGAACTGTTTCATTCCCTAACGTATCTTTCAAGTCGTGCATATTGAAAACAAAACTGCGAAGCATGAACACTCTAGATAGACGTAGTATTAAGGAATACAATACGAGGTTTATTGCTTGACCATTAAACTTTGTAGATAAGACACCGACATAATCTTTTGAATGCTATTGTGATTATGTATGGGTATGAGGTGAGGATTTCATCCTAGGAAACAATGTTTTACATGTGTTTTAAGGAAGTAAGTTCATGAACTTGTTTTGTGAATCGAAAAGGAAATCGCCAGGCGTTATTGGGATTGGTATTCATTGCATATCTTATGAACGCCCAATATGTGTGATTAGTATAACCGATCATGACTTGTTTGTGTTATTGGTAAAATTATTCACATAAGGCCGGAATTATGTATTGGTATGACTTTTATTAGTGAAACCGATCTTAAGTAATCACCTGATGGTATGATCGAGTTTGTGTGTTTGTAAGACCAACTCTGGGTAAAGGGGAACCGATCCTAGTAAGAGGTGCAACACATCACAAAGGGGAATCGATCCTTGTATGAGGTGCAGCAAGGTTTATAGCAGAAAGAGGAACCGATCCTATGGACATGTGCAACACGTTTTTAGGCAAAGGGGAACCGATCCTATGGACATGTGCAACACATTTAAGTTAGATACCATGTATATGTGGGGAACCGATCCTAGTACCTAGTTAATCAAATTTTGGATAGCTAGTGTGACTATGCACAGTACTCACATGGAGGTAGAACCGAAACTTGTTTTGGTAGAACCGTTAAACCCATGATTTGTAATTGAGTGTTTTTGATCAATCACATAGTTCTTGAAAGTCAGATGAACCAATTCTAAACTTGTTTAGAAGTGTAGCAAATCGGTTTCAAGTGTGTAAGTATGAAAGAGAACTTACAAAGTAAGGATGTCGACACACTTTGAAAACGTGCAGTAGTGCCTATATTTTATTGTTCAAAGTTATTCCTTAACAGTTAGAAGGAAGAAAATCCCAGGATCGAAATTAAATAAGTTAAGAATCTTTTAATTAAGGTTTTTAATTTTATATATGGAAAATAAGAATTAGTAATGTGCATTTACTAGTTAAAGATTTTCCAAGGAGATTTTCGGTCATTATTTTGGACAGAGCATTTCCAGGAATTACGAAAACCGAATTTGGAAATTAGATTGCATATCTTGAGAATATTTTCGATTTTAGAAATTCCTTGGTGTCCAAACTTCCTTGTCTATAAATACTTGAAGTTTGCATTTCTAGCAAACTAATCCTTCGTGACAGCAAACTTCCTCGGTTTTTTTATTACTGGTGAAGCCGCCTATTCGGAAAGGAGAGTAACCTAATTAGGCGAAATCTCTTACGACCGCTCAGTTTAAAGTCTTCTTTGGGATTGAGAAGCTCTATTAATACCGTTGGTGGGAAACTAGATAATTGCGGTTTATCTTTTGTTTTCGATTGATTTGATTCACTAACGGTGGTTGAACTTTGATTGCACCTAGTTTGTTTATGCTTGAGAATCTTCTCTTCTGATATAAGATTCACTCAAACTAGTTCGAAGTTTCAAAAGGGATCTTTAGACTGTTGTTAGTGCTAAAGACGATCTTGTGATAATCCATTGTTAATATACTCCGTTCTGTGTGTGATTGATCACAAGAGATTCAAGTAGTTGTGTGCAGGTGTTTATTGAAGGTCTAAGAAGATTTGAAGACAAAGAAGAGATAAAAGATTTCTGACTTGGGTTTATAATCTTTGGTGTGCACAATACTTGTTTCGGTAAAAATAGGATCCAACTGTAATCGGTTTATCCTTGTGGTAGATTAGATTGATTAGTTGAGTAGATCGGCAACAATACAATTCTTTGTGATTAAAAGTATTGATTGCAATATCTTACGATTACTTTGGTAATCGAATATAAGATAGATCTAAGGACCTGACGAAGGAGTTTATTTGAGATAAACAGAAGAGCCTTTGTCCAACTCATATCACTTGGTTGAAGAGAGTTGATACCAAACAGATTTGTTGTTCCTTTACTGTTTGGAATACGAACCAAAGGAATTGTTCCAAGTACGTGACTTATTGATAAGTTGGAGGCATGGGAATATAGACGGAACTAGGTGAACTATAGGTTTATTTGCTTGGTCTCAACTATACGAAGTTGGTTTATTTTGTATAGCGGCTTAATCCTGAGAGTATTCAATTCTGGACAAGGTCCCGGGCTTTTTCTGCATTTGTTGTTTCCTCGTTAACCAAAATCTTGTTATGTCATTTACTTTATATTTCCACATTATAATTGTTTTATTATAATTAAAGTAAATTACACAAACGTTAATTCCTATTTACTTGTGTTTGAGGGCAAAAACTGATTATGTTGTTTTTGGTAAATTTGGGTGTGTTGATGAGAAACGAATTCAAACCCTAAACAAATGTACTACACGGGAGTACTTTTATATTCGAGAGATCAATCTGTAAGACTCTGGCCTAAACCAAGAAATGGCCGTTCCAGATTCAATTCGGTCACAAGGTGAAGGAGAAGGGTTGATCTTAGGGAGGGAAGCGAAGGTGTTTGAGATCAGAATGTTGAATTATGAAGGTGTGGCTGTTTTATGACTTGTATCAGAAAATGGTTTCTGGCTACTTGTGTTGATAACACTTGTGTCCTCTTTTCGAAATAGATTGAAAACCTATTTATACAAGTCATTGAGCGCACCCAGATCTCTTAGGAAGTGGAGGAAGTTAAGTAGTGGAGAAGTGGGTTTGTGCGGAAGGTGGTGATCATCATATTTCCGTTATAAGGGAAGACTGATCACACGTTCACCCACTACTCTCATTACTGTTAACCGTCCGCCTGTTCTGACACTTTCTCGTAATGGGCGCATTGCACGCCGCACGCTGTAAACCGCCAGACCAGTACCCCAGTGAGTATCCCCCAGTTTGTGATATGTTTGATGTCTCGAATGAATGGTTCAAGTCATGTGACTTGACGCTAAAATAAGCACATAGTGCTTTTAGGTTAAATGATAAGTTATTCGTGAAATCAATATTATAGCATCGCTTATAATCGATGTATATAAAGCATCGCTTTCGAATAAGCAGCTGAAAAAATAATCGATGTGATAGAAGCATCGCTGTTTTAGAGCTCGATCGAATCAGTCACAGATCAAGTGTCTTAAAAGTAGCACAACCCGCCCTCTTTGGGTGATCGTTTGAGGACCCTATGGGTGAGTTATCACCTAGTCGATCACTCCCTGTGGAGGAGGGGCGGCCGGTGATCATAATGCTACCCTGTTGGTTTCCTGAAAATAAATCTACACCATCCAACTAGGCTAGCAAAGTTGCATGGACGAGATGATTTGCGGCAGCTACATATTGCCGTTGACGCAATTTTAGGGTTTAGGGGCCGCGCGGCCAACCCTCTTTTGAGCGAGCGATTCGAGGCACTGAGTGCTAGTTCGACTAGGTCGATCGACCATGTGCAAAGATAGATTGCCAGTGAGCATGCTTTCATCTCCTGGGCCATCTAAAATTAGATCTAAGCCACTCAATTCGGCTGGCGAAGATGGATGGTCGTAATCGATTTGCAGTAGTAAGATGTTGCCGCAAACACCAATTAGGGTTTCAAAGAAGCCGCGTCCACCCTAGTTCAATCGAAAGATTTGGTGTGCCATTGACTTCCATGAGCAAGTCGATTGGTCAGGGATAATATTAGGCCGGTGGTGAACGCATTGGCACCTCCTTGATCATCTGAAACGCGATCTAAGCCGTCCAACTAGGCTGGAGAAGTTGGACGGGTATGACGGTTTGCGACAATAATATACTGTCGCAACCCAAAATTAGGGGTTTGAAACATCGTGTTTGTCCTAGTTCGGGCAAACGATTTAACGCCCTATAGGCTTGCCACGGGCAGGTCGATCGACCAAGGGGAAAGTTGGACCGCCAACGAACACGCCGACACTTCCTTAATCGCTTGTGGGAAGATCCAAGCCGTCCAACTAGGCTGGCGAAGTTGGACGATCGTGATGTTTCTGAGACCGTTTTGGCCGGTCTAGCTCGTTTGAGCTTTCTTCTTCAACATCGCGATCACCCATGTTTGGGTTAGCGTTTGAAGCGCTTGTGAATGAATTAAATAGGATTTGATCGACTAGAGCATTAGTGGGCTCGCTGGTGGTCAATACGGTGATTGCCTAGTTCCACTAGGAGTAATCTAGGCTTGCTGAATCGCGCGGCCAAATCGTGTGGCCGTGATCATTTTTGAGACTGATATGAACAGTCTACATTTCCCTTAAGGAATTTAAACGCGTTCGATCGCGCTAACTTTTAATTAAAAAAGTGTGTAAACACGCTGATCTCTTTATAGAGAGTGGTGCGGCCTACGTGAGTGTTTTCATGCAGGTCTTAATACTGACACTTCGGGAGATTCATGCTAATCAGCTGAGAGCGAATATTAATCGTCATGTCATGCCAATATTGAGAGTTCGGCTGGGAACATTGCATAGAAAAACACTAGGCAGGCTCTGGCATTAGTGAGTAATGCAACTAGGAGCTTAAATACTCATTAGGATCTATACTAGTAAACAATTCATCTAGTATCTTGAGTTTCAATATAATGTGAAGAGAGACATAGGCACTCATCAGATTCTGATATATTCTCCAAATTTCTTGCGAAATATAGATATATCAAGGTCTACTACTTCTGATGCCGGGTCAGGTAGACAGACTTTTACAGTTTTCGCCCTAAGCTAAAAACCACCATCAATATTAAGTCTCCTGCTTAGCACGTAACAATGACATTGTTGTGGGGTATGCACTAGATGGTGACAGACGAAAAATAAAATTGAAAAGACGAAGCAGGTAGATATTATCAGGGAATCCAAATCGGCCTTCAGCAGCGGGATCATGCGGCCAGTGTATTTCGTAGTAGCGTGTTGCTAGCTCAGCTATGGGGTATGGGTACAGAGAGCTCAGTCATCCATTCCCATTCATAGAGCAAGAAGGTATCATTCGTCTGTTCAAACTCTAGAAACTCCGTTTGTATGAAAAGGGGTATCAACCCTCTTCTATCTTTGTTGCTCGTTTGGCTCCATGCTTTCATCTGCAGTGGCTGGCTCCTCTTCATCACTGTCAGCAGCTCGATCATAAGCGTGCCAATCGTCAGCGGCAAGGTAAGTTCATCTTGTCTTCGTATCTTAGCTGTGAGTGTAATATCCATGGGTGGTTGATCAAACTTGGATATTTAACTCGGTGTGAATGACTTTCTTTGATAGCGGCGGTAGAGCGAGCGTCAACGGAAACAAGGCAATCTCCAATAGTTATAATCAACAACAAGGCGATCCAGGAGAACTCAAGGTAGGTGCTCTTTTCTATTTTGCGCATGTAGCCATCCAAAAGTACCATCGATCTTCTCCAGAATGTGTAATAAGGTTCTAACTCCAGAAGAATGAGTATCTAACCTCTCCAGTGGGTTTCGAAATTTACCAAACTCCATTGCGCTCAATTGCAAGAGGCCTTGACTTTAAGTTGATTAGTGTCTGGACTGCTGAGTTGTAATTGAAATTTTCTTTAAACTCTTGAGCATTGACTGGCACGAAATTGTATTTATTCCGACTCTTTAGCTCATAGACCTATTCTTTCCTTTCTGACTGCGATGATGACATGCTTGGAAAGCTTGTATGGGCAAGATCTTCCGGATCCATTGAGTGAAGTAGATAAGCTGAGAGGCGTTCCGTTGCCGACGTGCTTCTATCAAGTCTTCAAGGAATTCGTTCCAAGCGACATCCTTTGAATCATCTTCTGAATCTTGGATTGTTGTATGGAATGGATGCGATGAGAAGTCCCCAGTTACACTTCTGTCTGGTCACTAGAGCTATATTTTTGAGTCGGCTTGGGAATCAATGCGGTCTTGTAAGGAGGTGTAGATGTGTACTAGATCCGATGGCGTGGCCGGATACGTGAAAATACCTCTGCGGCGTACTTCAGAGTCTTTGATGCAGTGTAAGGCTTCATGTTGAGAACTTCCTGCAGCTCGTAAAGCTTTGACAGTGATGATGTTATATCAGAAATAACCTGGTTGAGGGACGTGAAGGCATCCCGTGCTGGCAGTCCCCAGGTGTAATTATCCTGAGCCTATTTTCTCTTGAAAGACGTACTTCCATTGCATTTGCTGGTAAGGTGGTTGACGAATTGATGAAGGCGGCAATCTTTTGGATTCGTCACGTGTTGATCAGAGTCGTGTTTGATAGATTTGTATTGTATCCAAACTTTTGGAAGCTCAGGCACCCCACCCCTTCTATAGAAAATTAGAAATCTAGAAACACCGATTCTGATTTTGTCGGAGATATGGCAGACATGATGCAGTTGGTCTGTGTGGCTTGCTGAGGTGTTGAAGCGGCTTCGGCCTATGAAGAGAGCGCTGAAGCGGTTTCGGGAGAGAGCGCTGAAGCGGCGGCTTCGGGAGAGAGAGCGTTGAAGCAGCTTCAGGAGAGAGTGTGCGTTGAATCGGCTTAAGGAGAGAGCGTTAAAGCGGCTTCAGGAGAGAGCGTACATTGAAGCGGCTTCTGGAGAGAGCGCATTGAAGCAGCTTCAGCAGAGAACGTTGAAGCGGCTTCTTCTGGAGAGAGCGTTGAAGCGGCTTCAGGAGAGAGCATGTGTTGAAGCGGCTTCTGGAGAGAGCGTTGAAGCGGCTTCTGGAGAGAGCGTGCATTGAAGCGGCTTCTGGAGAGAGTGTTGAAGCGGCTTCAGGAGAGAGCGTCCGTTGAAGCGGCTTCTGGAGAGAGCGTTGAAGCGGCTTCAGGAGAGAGCGTGCGTTGAAGCGGCTTCAGGAGAGAGCGTGCGTTGAAGCGGCTTCTGCAGAGAGCGTTGAGACGGCTTCAGGAGAGAACTCTAGTGAGGGCGCTCTTAACCCTTGATTTCGAAAAATGAGTTCTTCCAATTCTTCTGAGGCGATACGATATGGCAGATGGGAAGACGAGACACAAATAGTGCTGGCCGACAAGTCGTGTTTTCTCCTCATGGGAAAGAATACCGTTTCTATTGTAGCATCTCAACGCATGCAACGCTCTCTCCGGTGATTCGAAATAGGGGAGATAACAATAATGATTAAGGATTCGACCAACCTTCAGTTTGATTTTTCCTTGCAAATTACATGTTTCTTGATTGACGGTATCTCTTGTGTTGAAGAAGTCCTTGACTGACGGCGAAGTAATTTCATACCGAGCCTCAGTCCCCAGTTTATGTACGTGGTTCTATCCTACATGGTCGATGGGTTGACCATGATGAGGGTATCACCCTCTTGCATTCATGTTGATGACTATGTACAAAACAAGTTGGCTAGAGCTTGGATGTCTACGATCAATATCCTTGACAGGGACGAGTTATGACTACAGGCACAAACCTTGGCAGTGACGAGTGGTGGTTACGGCCATGGATCTTGAAAGGAAAGAGCAGTAGATACGAGCAAGAACCTTGGTCGGCCACGACCATGAATATGGACGGGCTTTGATAAGTCACTTATGTGAGTTTATTCTTCCTTCTTTATTTTTGGTGAAGCAGCTCCTCCCTGATTCCTTGCGTGCGGAAACTCGCCTATTGTTGCTTGCATGAATGCTCCATCATGGTCTGTACGGTTTCGTGGACGGAGTCCCCAGAAACTATCCTGACCGGAAGAGGATCTCTGTACACTCCTTCAGCGCTTAGTTGAAGTTCTCCTGCATCCACCTTCTCTTTGAAAATGCGCTTCAATTTGTTGCAATCGCTGGTGGGGTGATGGACGAACCTATGGCAACGACAATATTTTGGATTTGCCATTTCTTATTCGGTTGGAGGTCGTCTGGTAGGAGGTAGCTTGATGACACCATCTTGAATCCACGCTTCTAGGATTTCGATTACCTCTTCAATTGTACACGGGAAATTATAGCAGCCTCTCCAATTTCTTGTTGCTGTGCAGGCGTCTTAGTCGCAGCTTTCCGGGTTTGAGTTGTCTGCTGTGCTAGTGCCGCACGTTTGGGTTGTTGATAGCCGTTACCCAGATGCATTCACTAGCGATTATCTGGAGGTTGGATCTTTTATTGGAAGGACACTTGCTTTCCTGAACATCTTTACGAGTTTCTTCACTCTGGGACGGTTCAGATCGACTGAGTAAAGCAACAACGGATCTCTTAGCAGCTTCTGATGCAATATGGGAATTGATATTTTCCAGGAAGGACGCAAATAATGAAATCACCTTTTCATTGCGAGGACTCTGATGAGAACGTGATAAATCCCACAAGTCTTCTTTCGGAGTTTGAGGAAACATCACTCGATCTTCATGAGCAGACACGTTAGGTTGGTGGCTTCCTTTCCGTTCGACGTGAGCATAGGCTTCATCTTCCTCACCAGGAATAGGAATACGAATCTTGGAAGAAGGACTACCACCATCAGTATTGATCCAAAATGTGGTGGCGTTTCCTTTAGAATGAATGCGCGTTGGTTCCTTTGATAGTTGATCCGTGAGGAATTTCAAAAGCGCAAATACTCCGTCATGCGTCTTGACAATAATAGCTTGATTCCTGACAATAACATTCAGGATTTTCATCAAATCATGAATAGTTGTTAAATATTGAGACTCCATAGCCTCGATGAGGGTCTTGAATTAAGGAACGGATTCAGGAATAACATGTGAAGTATTGTCAGTGCTGGGAGAAGTAAAATTGGGATTGAGGGTTTCTGAACCATTCCTAAGATCAACCATATTGAGAAATTTAAGAAATTGAAAACGGGATAGGGGAAATGATTTTTTTTTTTGCAACCGAGAGATCAATCTCCCACTGTGGTCGCCAGTTGTTTGGGGGCAAAAACTGATTCTGCTGTTTTTGGTAAATTTGGGTGTGTTGATGAGAAACGAATTCAAACCCTAAACAAATGCACTACACGGGAGTAATTTTAGATTCGAGAGATCAATCTGTAAGATTCTGGACTAAACCAAGAAATGGCCGTTCCAGATTCAATTCGGTCACAAGGTGAAGGAGAAGGATTGATCTTAGGGAGTGAAGCGAAGGTGTTTGAGATCAGAATGTTGAATTATGAAGGTGTGGCTGTTTTATGACTTTTATCAGAAAATGGTTTCTGGCTACTTGTGTTGATAACACTTGTGTCCTCTTTTTGAAATAGATTGAAAACCTATTTATACAAGTCACTGAGCGCACCCTGATCTCTTAGGAAGTGGAGGAAGTTAAGTAGTGGAGAAGTGGGTTTGTGCGGAAGGTGGTGATCATCATGTTTCCGTTATGAGGGAAGACTGATCACACGTTCACCCACTACTCTTATTACTGTTAACCGTCCGCCTTTCCTGACACTTTCTCGTAATGGGCGCGTTGCACGCCGCACACTGTAAACCGCCAGACCAATACCCAGTGAGTATCCCCCAGTTTGTGACATGTTTGATGTCTCGAGTGAATGGGTCAAGTCATGTGACTTGACGCTAAAATCAGCACATAGTGCTTTTAGGTTAAATGATAAGCTATTCGTGAAATCAATATTATAGCATCGCTTATAATCGATGTATATAAAGCATCGCTTTCGAATAAGCAGCTGAAAAATAATCGATGTGATAGAAGCATCGCTGTTTTAGAGCTCGATCGAATCAGTCACAGATCAAGCGTCTTAAAAGTAGCACGACCCGCCCTCTTTGGGTGATCGTTTGAGGACCCTATGGGTGAGCTATCACCTGGTCGATCACTCCCTGTGGAGGAGGGGCGGCCGGTGATCACAATGCTACCCTGTTGGTTTCCTGAAAATAATTCCACACCATCCAACTATGCTGGAAAAGTTGGATGGACAAGATGATTTGCGGCAGTTACATATTTCCGTTGACGCAATTTTAGGGTTTAGGGGCCGCGCGGCCAACCCTCTTTTGGGCGAGGGATTCGAGGCACTGCGTGCTAGTTCGACCAGGACGATCGACCACGTGCAAAGATGGGTTTCCACTGAGCATGCTGACATCTCCTAGGCCATATAAAATTAGATCTAAGCCACTCGATTCGGCTGGCGAAGATGGATGGTCGTGATCGATTTGCGGCAGTAAGATGTTGCCGCAAACACCAATTAGGGTTTCAAAGCAGCCGCGTCCACCTTAGTTCAATCGAACGATTTGGTGTGCCATTTACTTCCATGAGCAAGTCGATTGGTCGGGGATAATATTAGGTTGGTGGTGAACGCATTGGCACCTCCTTGATCGTCTGAAACGCGATCTAAGCCGTCCAACTAGGCTGGCGAAGTTGGATGGGTATGATGGTTTACGACAATAATATACTGTCGCAACCCAAAATTAGGGTTTTGAAATAGCGTGTTTGTCCTAGTTCGGGAAAACGATTTAACGCCCTATAGGCTTGCCACGGGCAATTCGATCGACCAAGAGGAAAGTTGGACCGCCAACGAACACGCCAACACTTCCTTAATCGCTTGTGGGAAGATCCAAGCCGTCCAACTAGGCTGGCGAAGTTGGACGGTCGTGATGTTTCTGAGACGTTTTGGCCGGTCTAGCTCGTTTGAGCTCTCTTCTTCAACAGCGCGATCACCCATGTTTGGGTTAGCGTTTGAATCGCTTGTGAATGAACTAAATAGGATTCGATCGACTAGGGCATTAGTGGGCTCGCTGGTGGTCAATACGGTGATTGCCTAGTTCCACTAGGAGTAATCTAGGCTTGCTGAATCGCGCGGCCAAATCGTGTGGCCGTTATCATTTTTGAGATTGATATGAACAGTCTAGATTTCCTTTAAGGAATTTAAACGCGTTCGATCGTGCTAACTTTCAATTAAAAAAGTGTGTAAACACACTGATCTCTTTATAGAGAGTGGTGCGGCCTACGTGAGTGTTTTCATGCAGGTCTCAATACTGACACTTCGGGAGATTCATGCTACTCAGCTGAGAGCGAACATTAATCGTCATGTCATGCCAATATTAAGAGTTCGGCTGGGAACATTGCATAGGAAATCACTAGGCAGGCTCCGACATTAGTGAGTAATGCAACTAGGAGCTTAAATACTCATTAGGCTCTATACTAGTGTACAATTCATCTAGGAGCTTGAGTTTCAATATAATGTGAAGAGAGATATAGGCACTCATGAGATTCTGATATATTCTCCAAATTCCTTGCGAAATATAGATATATCAAGGTCTACTACTTCTGATGCCGGGTCAGGTAGACAGACTTTTACGGTTTTCGCCCTAAGCTAAAAACCACCATCAACAACTTGATAAGCAATCCTATTGTGTTTGGTTAAGTCCGAACATTTTTATCAAGTAAACATACTTCGTTGTTGTATTGTCTCGATCTCGTATCCATAGACGATCACACGAAGTGTGAACCGATTAGTTGCATTGTCTCGACTCTGTCCATAGACAATCACTTTCGGAGAAAGGACTTATAGGAAGGAAAAGTTTTAGCTTGAGGTATATTTGGTACCCTCGCCTTTTCAGGTAGTAAGGAACAAACCCATTGAATTTTAGCTTCTGAATCGCACCCAAAAGTCTTGAAATCGAAAGGGGGTTGATAGGGTTTTAGAGAGGAAAAAAATAAAGAAGAAGAAGGAAGAAGAAGAAATGGCGAGCAAAGCGAGTTCTGTGAACTTAAACCTATAATACGACTACGGTCAAGTCAGCGAATTGACTTACACAGAAACTCAGTAGTCGTATAACACTATGCATACGGAAACTATCGTGTAGGGAAGGGATACATGAACACCGTAATGAGGCTGCCTTCCGGGCCCTTCCCCACAAACGAGGGATAGGGAAGGAATGCCATGCACCCTATGGCTTGGCCTTATGAAGTTGGTATGCTCGCATCATTCCCCCGGGTCCCCTGTACACCAAAGAAGAAAAGAAAGATCCCCTCGCCTCTTTAACTCTGCCAAGCGACATTCAGTAACACTCTCTTCCTCTCTTTCTAAAACCAACACTTGACGGGAAAGAAAGAAGTCCATTTTGCTTTCCCAAAAATCTTACTTGATCAAAAGCAATGCTAAATTCAAATTTTAGGAAGTTTTCATTACCAAAACCCTAATTTTATTCATTTATATTAAATCGATCTCATTATAGAAATGGCTTTCATGGCTGTTCTTGAGGCAGATCTACGAGCTCTTTCTACAGAAGCTCGCCGTAGATATCCTGTAGTTAAAGAAGGCGCCGAACATGCAATTAGAAAGGTTCTTATTTCTTTCCACAATTTGATCTGTTATTTCATTTGAGATCTGTGATTTACCTCGAAAATATGATAATTTGTTAAGTCGAATTTTGGTTTTCGTGAAATTGTAGTTGAGATTGTTGTCGAGTCCGGCTGAAATTGCACAGAATGATGATATATTGAAGATATTCTTGATGGCTTGTGAGGTTAAAACTGTGAAGATGAGTACTATTGGACTTTCATGTTTACAAAAGTTGATATCTCACGATGCTGTTGCACCATCAGCATTGAAGGAGATTTTATCTACCTTGAAAGATGTAAGTTCCTTATCCTCTTGAGATTGTTTTTCCACTCCAATCTAACTAAGTATTGATAGGAGACTGAAAATGGTAGTGGCAAGTAAGTCCATGGGAAGAAGTAGATATAGGTTTATACAATTGTTGCACACTTGAAACTCAGAAACGTGCAAACTGTTTTGTAAGATATGTTTACATATCATTCTCACCATTACTGTTGCCAAAACTGATTTGGTATTAAAATGGCATGTGTATAAGCTCCTGCATTGTTTGTCTATGGATTATCTGTTACTTGATGTACTTTGGAAAGAGAGTTCCACAGTTGGACATGTATAACATCCACATGCATGAGTGCTTTCTGTGTCAAAATCAACTGCTTTGGAAAATGAAATCCTTGTCTTGTAAGCATTTCTGCTTTGTAGCTTCGTAGCAAGTAGACTCTTTATATTCTCCTTTCACGGTGTCCAAAGAATTTTAGACTTCAATTGTTATGTTCACCACCTCCAAGTGGCGAGAGACAAGAAAGAACAGGAGGTATAATACTCCACGGTTATGTACAGGTGTTTGCATTTTCAGAACTGAGTATCCATTTTGACTTGAAACAGTGATACACTGTTTTCTTTTCCTTGGATCAAGGCTTTAAAATGCGTTTATGCTGTGCAAGGCAGTTTCCTCTGAAGAGGCAAGGCGGTGCCTTGAGCCGTAGGTTCTCCTCGAATTGTTAGCCTTATCGTAGTACCTAAAGGCGGTGCCTTGATCGTCTTACTCATTCACTTCTTTGTTCTCTGTAGTTTGGCAGTAGTGGAAGAACTATAAAGTTACCCTTCTAAATCTTAAAAAAAAAAAAAAAAAAAATCTTATAGTCACGTTAGTTTTATTCGGACTTCTCCACAAAAATGCCTCGGGAGGACCATTGAAGATCACATTTTTTGGGTAAAAGACGGACCTTGTAGAGGCATGAAAAGACGTTCAGAGATACGCGGAGTTCGCACACCCTTGGCTGATTTTTAGAACCATGCTTTCGATCAGTTTGGCCCATTCTTTGCCTTGAGAACTGTAGACATCTGGTTTGTCTATTAATATGGTGTGCATGGCAGCTTTAACCATAGATTGATAGGTGACCGTACGCAGTACTTGCTGAAATATTCAGTCAGCACGCTCATTATTACTGCTCCAATTTAGCTGGTGGTTTCTTTCTTATTCCATATACCATTGCATTTAAACTTGCGTTCTCTCACAAAGTAAGCTTGTGTTACTTACGATGTTGCTGATTTGATAGTATTTAATGTCAAGGCTGATGCCCACTTGTGTTATTATTTCAGCATGCTGAAATGGCAGATGACATTGTTCAACTGAAGACTTTACAAACTATACTTATTATATTCCAGTCGCGATTACATCCTGAAAATGAGGTGATTCCGAGTTGCACACTTTCTAGTTTTCTCCATGCCTTCAGTGTTCACTCTTTTTTATTTTTTATTTATTTAGCGATGATGGTTTTTACCTACCGTGCTTCCATGACTTTTCTGCATACCGTAAACTGCAAACGTGGTTTTTTGAACTCCGTGCAGAGCAGCAGATGTGCTGATAATCCAATATGTTTAACTAGTTAATGTTACCCCTATAACTAGCTTTGAGTAGACTGTTTTTACTGGAAAGGAAAAAAAAAGTAAAGAATAAACTTATTTAAGCAAAACTGTGATTACATATATGTTTGTTAATTACTCATGCATGTGTGTTAGGGCCCTCCATAATTGACATGAACATCCATTTGTGTGTCATATTCAAGTAAGAGGCTGCCTGTCGCAGATGAACAGTTATGGTGCCAGCTTATTTGTATGAGTACGATCTTAGTAATGCCAACTTGAGTTTGTTTTCCTGTTTTCTAGGGTTTGTTCCATAAGACTCCTTGTGTTTTAGCTATTTTCTTATGATGATTTTAATTAGCTAAGGAAAATAATTAAAAAACCAAATAAAAGATCCCAACAAGAACAAAGAAAATAAAACAGGAGATTTGGGAGGTAATGATGTGGATAGCTAGAATACTTGATATACAATATCTTTTTGGTGTTTGAATAATTTTAACATAGCACAACATGGTTTACAATTCTCAGGACAATATGGCCCAAGCACTTGGTATATGTCTGCTTCTCCTTGAAAATAACCGGTCATCTGATAGTGTGCGCAAGTAAGTTGAAGTATAACTTAATATGTGACCAAGAATAACTTGTTATTTTATTGTTAATTTGTTCCTTTTAGTTGTCTTGGCTATATCTCCATTCTATTTTCTGTATGTACTCAATTTGATTTTAGATTATTTTCTGTAGTACTGCTGCAGCTACTTTCAGGCAAGCGGTGGCGTTGATTTTTGATCATGTTATCGCTGCTGAGTCACTTCCTGCTGGTAAAGCGGGTGCTGGAAGTCATTCCTCTCGATCCAATTCAGTCACTGGTGATCTCAGTCGCAGTATAAACCGCGCAGAGTATGTAACTGCAGATACCATTTGTCTATTGTATTCTACTCTTGTAAGCTGCTACATACTTGTTCAGAGATCATATGTAGAGAGAAACTTGCATGGTGTTTTGAAACTTTGGAATTATGTTTATGTTCTTGCTTCTGCTGGCGCACATGTTGACAGGTCACTTGAAAATGATTTTGCTTCTGGAGGGCCACTGCCAGTGCGAGATAGTTTAACTAAAGCAGGAAAAATTGGGCTTCGCTTGCTTGAAGACCTGACAGCACTAGCTGCAGGTGGATCTGTATGTGCTGATTTTTTTATACCAGCTTCTTTGCTGGCCTGATTTTTTAAATTCATACTTCTATTCTACCATCCAAAATTATGAAATTCTTCAAAGTTCATTCTGGCAGTTGTTATGCATCCATCCCTATATTAGTCGCCTATTAGTCTAATTAATACAGCATTTACTGATTTCTTATCAATGGTTGTTTGTGTGATACTAGGCAACGTGGTTACGCATTAACTCTCTTCAACGGACATTTGTACTTGATATACTAGAGTAAGGAATCTATTCCTCTTATGTTATTTTCATATAAACAAGTTGACTTCCGAATCATATAGCAATTGCACCAATATTTGTTTCAATATCTTTATTATAATAGACTTAATCACGCTTCAAGTTAGTTTATATAAGGGATAGATAGCTATACTTAGTTGATCAACTAGTTATTTGTATGTATGCAAGTTAAATTAGGAGTGGGGGTATTATTCGTATCTGACTCGTAAGTGAGTCAGACCAGTGGACCAGTTAGAGTTGACTCAGCTGATCAGACATGTTGAGTAAGACCAAATGACTGAATAAGTTAGCTAGTTAATTTGCATGTATAATTTCTTTGTGTGTCTTACTGTCTTTGTCTGCTTTATTATTCCTTGTAGTTGTAGTTCGCAGAGTGTTTGTGTACTGTTATAGAAACCTAAAACTTTCTGGAATCTAGTATCTTTTGAGTTTAAGGAGAGTTACTTTTAGTTGGATGTTCATCATGCTGCTATCCATTTTGTGGTTACTTGCAGTTGCTATTGCAACTTTTAAGTAACACCATATGAACTAGAGGCATGCTATGCAAAAAAGGAGAAGCTCATACTCATAAGTTTTTCTTTGTGTGAATGAATCTAGTCATTGATTGCGAAATTTGCGTTTCTACAGGTTCACTCTGTCAAATTATGTCGCTATATTTAGGACTTTGGTGCCATACGAACAGGTAACTGCCAAATTCCTGTTGCATGATAAATGTATCCTGCATAAACCCCACTTAAAGCTTACACTGTTTGGCACGTTGTGAACCTATCCATTTTATAACGATCCAGGCTTACTGATGAATCATGTAATTACTAGAACTTATGCTTCGTCACATTTTGATTTATAAGGCACTTCTGTATTTCTTGGGTCATCTATTTTATGCGTTTGTCTCATGCCTTAAAATTGAGATAGCTTTCTTTTGTTCTCTTATAACTAACATCAAATACACTAGTGGTTCTCCCACTGACAGCCCTGACAACATCTGATATACACCATGTTGTGTAAGACTCATGCTGCAAAAAGTGTTCTGGTATCATGGTGATAAATGTTTGTCAGTCTAAATTTGGTTTACACCATGTGGAGTAGAACTCACGATGCATACCCCTATAGTGTTAGGGTATCATGATAAGGAATTGATGATAAATAATTGCCTATCTAATTTTTGTCATGTATGTATTCCTTTCTCTTTGTAAAAAATAAACTACTCTAAATAACTTGCAACAGCCATTTTTTTATGGATCAGATAGTTGTTTCTCGAATATTGTACCAGGGTTTATTGTGGTATTTAATATGTTTTTTAAAAATAAATAAATAAATAATAATGTATAAAGCGTATTTCGAGCCTTACTCACCTTGGGTTAAGGTTTATGCTCACTATTTGGACTATGAGTCGCATATTCATCATTTCATATGTAGACATCTAGCGCCATCTGTTTTTTGTTTGGTTTGGATTATCAAGCCTTCGTTTGATGTGACATTATCAGGTCTTGCGTCATCAAATCTGCTCACTTCTCATGACTTCACTCCGGACCAATGCTGAGGTAATTTAAGTTAGATGATATGAATTATTATAGGCATCAATTTTTATTTTGTGAGCAGATCTACTAATAAGTTTTTGCTTTTGTGCACTTCGAATTCCATGTGTATTCAGCTTGAGGGTGAAGCGGGAGAGCCTTCTTTTCGCCGTCTGGTCTTGCGATCGGTCGCTCATGTTATAAGACTTTACAGTTCATCCCTTGTCACCGAGTGTGAGGTATGATTGCATTAGTTGGTTCCTCATTGTTTTTGGTCAGTGAACTGGTATATGTGTCAAGTTAAATCACTGGTTTTAATCTGATATACAGATTCTTAGTTTGATTAAGCATGTCTGGTTACTAGGAATAACGTTTTTTGTTGCGTACTGCAGGTTTTTCTTAGTATGTTGGTGAAGGTAACTTTTCTGGATTCACGACTGTGGCACCGCATTCTTGTTCTAGAAGTATTAAGGGTAAAATTAATAGCTCAGACATATTTTTACTTGCATATCCCCTTCACTCAATGTCAGATTTGGTCATCTGGCACATAGCAATGTAGGATCTTCCTAAAAAAATCAGAAACCTTGCTGTTCTGGCAGGGATTTTGCGTGGAGGTACGGACATTAAGCCTCCTTTTCCAGAATTTTGACATGTAAGAAATCTACCTTGAGTATATAATTTACCGCCATTCTAAAGTTTATGACCATGATGAGTTGTTTCATCGCATTATCCTGTTAGAATAAATGTGCTCTTTAATCATTGAGAGTGAAATTGAAGATATCATGTTTTTGCTGGGTTGGTTCATGTTTTAAAATGGTAGAGCCAGCAGAAAGTTGTCTACACTAGTAGATTGGGTACCTGATGTGTGGGAATCACACTCTGTCAGTGTGAGTTTAGTAGTGTGAAGATAGAGGTTTGAAATTATTGCCTAAAAGATTTCTGGAGAACAAGTTAACTTATATGCTGTTAAACTTCATGTATGAAAAGGCAACTTTGAGAAAGACAAGCTGAGGAGGGACCGAAAAAAGTACAATTACGATAGTAAAATAATTTGAATTTGTAGCCTTTACGGAATAGTTACTTGTAACTTGTAAGCTATCTATTGGGTGTATTGTTGATTGAGGTAACTTATATTTTAATCTGCAGCGACGTAATTGTGTGCTGAAACTTGGTAGAGTTTAGGATGTTGATATTACACTCAAACAAAAGTTGATGTCTCATTAGCACATTTTCATAATTCTTAATTTATATGGCTTGTAGGAATCCCAAGAACACAAATGTTGTCGAGGGTATGATTAAAGCTCTTGCTAGAGTTGTTTCAAGTATACAGGTGAAAGTATTCTTCATTTGCTGTATATTTTATCTATGTATGTTTGGGAATTTGGGTTTATTTTTCATGAACCACATCACGTGCCTTTGGCTGATATTAAAACTGTGTTTGTCTACCTCATGCTATGTTTAGTTTGGTAGCGGAAAAGGAAAGAAGGGGTTTAATGGCTTAGGATACATGGCTTAGCATGTTCCTTTTTCATCTCAATTGTGCTGATAAAACTATAGGACTAGGGGGTTCATTCATCGCACTCCTTTTTTATTGATGCTTTCTATCTCCCCATTACTTCCTTGACGTTGCCTAGTTCTTATTTTAGATTCCAGATACAAGCGAAGAAAGCCTTGTGGCAGTTGCAGGAATGTTTAGTAGCAAAGCCAAAGGTATCAGTTTCTTTTCTGTTCTGTTCTGTTTTGTTTTTTTTTTCTTCTGGAAAATCTCGGGGTCTAAAAATGCACAGGACCTACTCTGGAGTTTCCAATCGTGCAATAGGGTTAAGCGAGGAATAGTTACCAATTCACACAATCAGTTTTCTAGCCGCATGGCCTTATCATTCCATCTGCTAAAAACCATGGTGGACTGTATGTTTCCTATGTTTAGGAATTTAAAACTTATTAGTGGATAACTTGACATCCAGAAACCTGTTTTCCTACGCCAAGTTTCTATGGGATTTATGCAAATTATCATGGTTTAAAAAAGCGTTTGTGGGGCGCGCTTTAGGGCGCTTTTTTGCGCTTCAGGTCCTAGGCGCTTCTAGAGCGCCGCTTTACGAATTGGCTTATGTTAGAAAATAAAGAGATGGTTTTTGAAGCCCAGTAGGTCCTGGTTCACATTTTCTAACTAAATACTAATAAAACTAATTTATGGGGCATGATGATCATGATAACGATGACTGTCTACATGATGATATGAATGATGCAGATATTCGTGGCTAGTATATTTAGATAGCTCTTGGGTAGAATATGAAGTATCAGTATGCCATATGCAAAGTTAGTTTAATTGTTCCTTTTGTTATGTCTGAACTTTCTTTTATTTGCTCTTCAGAATATATTTTAAAAAGCTCGCTTTCGCAGCGCTTTACGCTTTAGTATGAGAGCGCTTCGCCCCGCGCTTTCGTTTTTTAAAACCTTGCAAATTATCAAAACAACCATGCCAACCTTGGGTGCTACCTTGCTTTTTGACCGTGCATCTGCATTTGATGCCTCCTCCTTTGTTCTATGTCTGTAAAATGGGTGGTAGTTATATGCTTTCACTTGTTGAGGTAGATACGTCTGTTCTGGGCTGAAGGTCTATGTCAGACTAGGTTTGAATCTAGGTTTGCATCTTTTGCTATAGGGACACATTGTCCTGAATCTTTTTCGATTTCTATGTAGATACATATCCATAGCTAAGATTCTTCGCACCTTGGCTGACTCTTAAGTTCTTCTAGGAATCGAGTGGAGCCTGGACAATGATGCTTCAAATGCTGCAGTCATGGTTGCTAGTGAAGCTCATGCAATAACTTTAGCAGTTGAAGGTCTTTTAGGTGTCATTTTTACCGTGGCCACTTTGACAGATGAAGCTGTGGATGTTGGTGAGGTAAGAGTTACTTATTTCCTTAAATTATTTGTGGGGGTAGCATATGACAATTTTTTTTTTCCCTTCTTGATATATCCAGCTTGAATCCCCCAGATGTGATAGTGAACCTCCATTCAAGTGTACTGGGGAAACTGCAGTTCTGTGCACCGCTATGGTTGATTCCATGTGGTTGACCATCCTTGATGCTCTTTCCCTGATTTTGACTAGGTAGGTGCGTTGTTTGTCTGGGCTGAGCTAAAAAATGTCTTGCGGTACAGCTATAATACTTCATGCAACTAATCTCTCTGTGTTGGAAGGTCACAAGGAGAAGCTATCATATTGGAAATATTGAAAGGATATCAGGCATTCACTCAGGTAAACCCAATACACATGCTGTGTGGTTTAGCCTGTAACCCTCTGGTTATTATTTTCATTAAGTATCCTGTATTACTGTTAGGTTATGTTCATGGTTTATCATTTTAGTTTTAAAAGTGATACATACAGTATGATTACATAGAAAAGATCAGCTTCAAATAAAAAAAACATAGAAAAGATCAGCCGATTCAGCTTAGTTTTGAATTCTCAAACTACATTGTTCCTAGATGTTAGTGATGTTGACTTATTATTTGCAGGCATGTGGGGTGCTCCATGCTGTAGAACCTTTGAATTCTTTCCTTGCGTCCCTATGCAAATTCACGATCAGTATGCCAATTGAGGCTGAAAAGAGGAGGTACTTGTCCATAATTTCAGATCAGCTGCTTATATCTGCAGGTTATACATGAAGTTGATTTATTTCAATATTATCTGATCCTTCAGCAGTGTTTTACAATCTCCCGGGTCAAAGCGAGCCGAACATTCAATTGATCTGCGGGATAGTGTAGTCCTTACTCCAAAGAACGTGCAGGTGTTGAGTTTGGCTCCACATGTGTTATATTCTTTTGAAACTTTTGCTGTAGAATTTTTGTCCATTATTTTAAATTTTTGTGGTCAATTTTTACTAAGTGCCAAAGTTCCTTTCTTGTGTCACAGGCCTTGAGGACCCTCTTCAACATATCTCATCGATTACATAATATGTTGGGCACATCATGGATTTTGGTATGTCTTTGATGTTTTCCTCTTCCACTGCTTCCTTCTTTCTTACATCACATAATAACGTAGCATGATGTGTTTTGTGTTCACATCAACAGTAGATATCGAGTCTAATAACTTTTCATCTAATCATCCCATTGATGAGGTTTTGGATTTCAACGTGCTGCCTATGACAATGGCACGGTGTAAATGTAGTGATATTTGTAAAGTGCTTAAAAGTTTAGTTTGCTTGATTTTAATATTGTTATTTTTTCTCGTACTTAGCATTATTGCCAATCCTATGTAGGTGCTGGAGACTCTAGCTGCACTAGATCGGGCAATCCATTCTCCACATGCTACAACGCAGGTTTGAATGAAAATATGTTTGTTACCTTTGTCGCGCCTGTGTCGTGAAATGCTGAACCAGCAGTATTGAATGATAGCGATATACGCTATTCGTCTCTGTATAGTCATGACGTGGTATAGTGGCTGCTTGTTCTTTTTGTTTCCTTCGATTGTGGATAAGGGTGGATGCTTTTTCTCAGAGGTCATGCTCTCTTGTATACCAATTGATTCTTAAAGTGATTACCTCACAGCCAAGATGTGACGCTAATTCTTTGCTTTTTGCTTTGGAAGTTCAGTAATGTCTCTCTTTTTTTTATCAGTCACTAGGAAGGTCAATTAATCAATGGTGCGTTGAATGTTTTCTCAATATTCTTTCGAAGCCAGTATTAGAGTATCATAGTGAAATTTGTAAGTAAAATATACCAGTATGTTGCAATAACAAACAAAAATAAAATAAAATAGCTGGCACATCTGCTTAATCAAGTACAGAGTGAAATGCAAGAGCTGATTGCTGGCATATAAATCCATCGTGCGACTTGATTCTTCTTTTCTGAGGATATTTGATTCCATAACTTAGATTCGTATTTTGCATCGAGGCTTGTGAGACGAACAACCGGATCTAATCTTATGCTTCTAATTTTTTTTTGGACCTATAGGTCCCCCAATCAATTTCTATCACATGTTAAAGAACCTCTCTTCATACTGTTTTCTGCTCTGCACTTCAATGATATGTTATTGCCTGCATGTTACTAGATGTAATTTAATATTTTGTACCTTGATTGGGACATGTGTGGTTTCTAACATGGGCATCACCCTGAGCCGACGCGCTTAACTCTTTCTTGCTTTTGTATGTGCCTAGGAGGTCTCTGCTTCGGTTCCAAGGCTCACAAGAGAATCATCTGGCCAGTATAGTGATTTCAGCATCCTTTCTTCACTGAATTCTCAAGTAAGGAAACCACTGGACTTCTTGATGTCAATTCTTTCTTAAACATATTCTAACATAATTTTTCTCTGTTGAGAAGTTGTTTGAGAGCTCAGCAATGATGCACATATCTGCAGTTAAGTCACTTCTTTCTGCCCTACGCCAACTATCAAATCAATGCATGCCAGGAAACTCAAGTAATCCTGTACAAACTTCAAGTCAGCACATTGGAAGCATAACTTTCTCCGTTGAAAAAATGATATCGATACTAACAAATAATATGCACAGTACGTATCAGATCTTTGTGAGGAAATCTCCAGTTTATTTCTTTGTTTTTTTTGCACAATAACTTGCAATCGGATTATATACCATCATCTTCTATGTTGTATTTATTAGGCACAGTCGGTTCTTGATATTTGATTTGCTGCTAAAAACAGTGTTATAGAATTACTCACGACCCACAGTTGACCCGATTTACCCCCACAATTGGGTCACCGATTTCCAATTATCTCTCATGAAAGTTGAAACTCGGAATGTAATAATTCCGAGAAGGGTCAGTAGTTGAGAGCTCATAGAAATGATTTCCGTTTTTACTCAACCTTTTTCTTTCCGTATTTTTACTTGGTGTTATTGTCGATGCATTTGCTTTCTGCGCATCAAAAATATTGTGTATGTTTCTAGAAATGGCATATCCTGGACAGCTTATGAAGTCCTATTATGTTTATCATGATTATTGTGTTGAACCTATTTACTTCTTTGTTGCAAGCATAACTTTAACACTAGAGAAGTTTGTTATGCTACCATTTTGAATGATTGGAAATTAACAATTTGTAAGTGCATTCTAGAAGATAAGAGTTTTGAAAGCCAGGTCACTCACTACTAACCTGGTTTTTAAAGTTAAGATATATGGCTTCGTGTTTGTACATTTTGAAACATTTATCGAGCTTTCTGTACTTTGTCATTTCTTATGTTCTTAGTTTGCAGAGTTGCAAAATGATACATTAGCGTAGTCACACACATTCCTTTGTACTTCGATTTGCACCATTCAATATATGCTGATTGCTGAGCTGCAAGTATATCATGTTATTAGGAGTGGAGCCTCTGTGGGATCAAGTTGTTGGACATCTTCTTGAGGTAATAGCAAATGTGATTGCTCTTATCAAATATTTTTACTGCAGTATATGCTCCTATTAACATAATCTAGTATGCTGCAGCTTGCGGATAATTCTAGTCACCACTTACGAAATTTGGCACTGGAGGCATTAGATCAATCGATATGTTCTGTATTAGGTTCTGACAAATTCCAAGTGTCTCGTTTTAGACATCCAAATAAGGAAGTGAGGGCACTCTCTATTAGTTGTCTGGTTCTACGGTCCAAAAGAGTGAAGTATGTGATACTGATATACCCTTTTCTCTGTTTCAGATGGATATTACCAGTACAGAATCAAATTCGTTTGAGTATGCTGTGATATCACCATTGCGGGTCCTTTACTTTTCAACAGAAAACCTTGATGTCCGAGCTGGATCGTTGAAAATTCTGCTGCATGTTTTGGAGGTCAGTAAATAAAGAACTGTCATTTAATCTGCATTTCTGCTATTCAAATTATCTTATTGTTGTCTCTCCTAAACTTTCTCTTAGAGACACGGGGACAAGCTGTATTATAGTTGGCCTGCAATTCTCGAAACATTGAGGTTTGTCTTGGTCTTTAACTCTCACTTTTTTTTTCTTGTTTTCATTGCTGTTGTTCTTCGCTTTCTTGCTTCCTTTTCATTTTTCTTTAACTATGTTTTGTGTACTTCAATTTTAGGTCTGTTGCCGACGCATCAGAGAGGGATCTTATCCCGTTAGGATTCCAGGTATGGGTCTTTGGTTATGCTTCAAAAGTATTATGATCAAGTAATCAAGATTATGCAGCTTCTCTCTTATATTTTGTAGAGCATACGTGTTATAATGAATGATGGGCTAGCGACTATACCTGTACACTGCTTGGACATGTAAGATTCTTTGTCAAACTATTGGCAACTCGTGATCTATTATTGGGTTCATTAGCTTCTTTGCTCATCCGCGTAGTTATGGGCTGATGACATTTTATGGCATATTCCGACCCTATGCTCATTTCTGGCTAACTTTTCAGATGTATAGAAGTAACAGGAGCATATAGTGCCCAATTAACCGAACTTAATATAAGCCTGACAGCGATAGGCCTTCTCTGGACTACAACTGATTTTATTGCTAAGGGGCTCCCTCATGGGAATCCTGAACACAAGGAAACAGGTTCTCATCACTCTTGTATGACTGGTTGCTGCTGCTATAAATAAGTGACTAGAATGCATAAGCATCCGAGGAACATACATTTGAATGATGTCCATTGACTTTTCAGCATCTATCGATGGACATGCTATAAAGCACAAAGGTGATGAAAAGATTGATGAAGATGTTGAAGATAAAATTCATCAACGTTTTCCATTAGTGCGGACGAGCGATCGTGAAAAATTGCTATTCTCAGTTTTCTCTCTACTTCAAAAGCTTGGAGCTGATGAGAGGCCAGAGGTATGATGCCCATCTCTGTGGAGTTTCAATTTTTCCATCGTCTTATAGCTTGGTTAATACAAGTATCGGCAAATCTGTATGCTATCTCATTGATAGTTTTCCTTTTCAATAAATTGCTGGGAAATAATTATAAGCTCATGAGAAGCGGAAAATGTAGATGGGGGTTCTGTAAAAGGTGAGTCCCGTATCGCAGGTAGAAAACAAATAAGCTAAGAAAAGCCTCCTAAGCGAACTTGATATGCAGACCCTCTTCCCCGAAATTGATATCGGTGCTACCCGCTCATAAGTGATTAATTTTTCCTTTCAGCAACATGGGCAACGAGTCATTGTCATACCACTACATCTTCTTTCTTTCTATAAGTATATTTACCTTTATTTTTTACTTTATAGTGTTGTAAATTGAAATTCCTAGTAAATTAGCATATGATTTTAGCTTACTTGCCATATCTGAAAGCTAGTAACAAGGAAAGCTTATTTGTTTATAGTCAGTGATGATAGGTAACCTTTACACACAGTTCAGAGAAATATGGACTTCTAGTGGCGGCCCTTAGACTGGTAGTACTTATAACCCAGACTGACTATCCTTGGTGAGAAGTCTTTGAGCCTCTTGCTGGTTTTAAGACCAGTTAAGACTAGTGTGGTAGCCGTAACAGTTGCTTGACCAGCATTCTGGATTTCTGGTATTGGAGACCCTTACCTAAGTCTTCAGCCTCTTGATAGATTCTCTTAGTTCTTGCCTTTTTTGACGCCAGTGGCTGACTGACATTTGCTGTGGAAGTAGAAAAACTAGCACTATTCCTTATTGTCTGGTAAATGTTATATGTTACCTTCAGTTTCTTCTTTCAGTATTGTATTAATAAATAAATTGTTGAGAAAGATTACTTGTTATTTTAGTAAGATTAATTAGGAGTTGAGTGCATACACCTTCTCGTGTAGACAGAGCACGTCAGGATTTGTCTCCTCATAATAAAAGTTATTGGTCTCTTAGTACAGTCGTTAGTACCATTTTGGGTATATCCGTTTTTTAAAATGTGAGCTTTCGGGTTTGTCAATTTTGTTACTATTGCTAGCGACAAACATAAAAAAGGGTGACAACATGCACACATGAATGGTACATATTGACTTTGGGAAAAGACGAACGAAGATATACATGTGTGTACTTGTGTAAGAGAAGAAAGATGAAAATAAAGAACTTAAAACAAAATAAATATAACTAATAACTATGGCTGCACTGTTTCCTCTCAAACCTCAATTACTACACATGGGGCGGCATCAGTACGGCACTAATGATACAGTGATAGATGTGTATATATATAAATGCTTTGGGCCTGAAAGCGCAATAATGAAGTGGTAATTGTGATGAGATCACATGTCATTTCTTGATTGCTGTGATCCTATTTGTTCAAGACACTATTTGGACCTTCTAATGGGCAGATATAACAAGATTTAGTTCCTATTTCCCGGATTACGGATGTCTTTGAACCTTGCAAGACCCATGAAACCGAAATCAGTCTCGAGGTATTGAAGCCAACCCCTTGGATACAATTCTTTACAAACTACTCACAATTGATCTGTAGTGTTTTAAGGAATCTAAGGATGTAATGAGACCACAACCCTCCAAGAGTTATTTTTCTACATTTTATTTTTAAGAGAACTTTCTTTATTTTGCTGGGCTATGCAAAACTCCTTTTTTTGTTTCTTTTATGTTTTTTTAAGTAGTACACGTAACTTTATCGGTAACATTATTGTTATTGTTTTTTTTTATTACTTTTTCAGTTTTTCTATGTTTCTGGATTTTGTGACTTCGACATGGGTTTCATTTCTAGCCTACCCCAACTTGTTTGGGACTAAAACCTTGGTTGTCATTATTGTTGTTGGTATAAGTAACAACATAATGGAGCTGCTTCTGCTCTGTCTCTCAAAGGCGCAGAGATAGAATAATCATATTCACATGATTGTTGCAGGTTAGGAATTCTTCAATCCGGACACTTTTTCAAACTCTAGGCACCCATGGACAAAAGCTTTCGAGGCGCATGTGGGAAGATTGCCTTTGGAATTATGTTTTCCCCACATTGGATCACGTTTCCCACATGGTAATGTGTTATTACTGAGAACATGAAGTGCAAAATGGCGGATTATTTGACAAATCCATGTGTCTTTCTGGCAGGCTGCACATTCATCCACCGATGAATGGCAAGGTAAAGAACTTGGGGTAAGAGGGGGGAAAGCAATTCATATGCTCATACATCATAGGTAAAGTACATATCATTTGCTGTTCTTCTAAAGGTTCTTGTCAACTGAGAACTTAGCCTTCTTGTTATTAGGATACTGACATATAAGAACTTCTTGAAATGTCTTTACAGTCGCAACACAGCTCAGAAGCAGTGGGATGAGACGATTGTACTTGTATTAGGTGGAATTGCACGCATTCTAAGATCCTTTTTTCCATTCCTTAAAAATTTGTCCAATTTCTGGACAGGTGAGTTTATCTTTGAAACTTATTTCAAAAAATATTCGTAGTTCAGTGGGTGGGAGTCCTTGCTTATTTTATTTTTAGTTGTTTATTGTTTTAATTACAACTTTTATTTTTACAGGATGGGAGTCTTTGCTTCTTTTTGTAAGAAATAGCATTTTAAATGGTAGCAAGGAGGTTGCTCTTGCTGCAATAAGTTGTTTGCAGACAACTGTTGTTTCACATTCTCCCAAGGTTAGTAGTTTCACATTGTGCAAAAAAGGGTTTCGGTGGGTGGACGAAAGGATGAAAAGAAGTGGTTTCATTGTGGGAGTGTAACCCTTTTTTTTTTTTTGTGCCATACTTCCAAATCCACAGCTGCTGTCTTTTACAATCAACAACACAACTTTTTTTTTTCACTATTAAACGCTCATTCTAGCTGTTGGTTAGAAGTTGATGTATTATTGGGAAAAATGGTTGCAAGTTATTATTTTGAATCAAAAATTTGATATACCCCATAATTGATCTTTGTGTAGAACTTTCAGTGTAGGACAGACAAAATTGAGAAAGCAGTAGAGAGTCTAAAGACTTCTTTTTTCTCTAAAAAGCATATAATTTCAATTAGTACCATCTAATTTTCTTTAGCTAATTTCTTGCTTGAATCAGGGGAACATGCCTATGCCTTACCTCAAGTCAGTGCTTGATGTATATGAGCTTGTTCTTCAAAGAGGACCAAACTGTAGTGCTGTTGCTGCGAGCAAGGTTAAGCAGGAAATCCTACAGAGTTTAGGTAATGCATCTCAAAACGCTGCATGAGCAATTTTGCCTCAATTAATATCTGATATCTGCATAAAGATGCATTTGTTTTAATAATTTATCCCTACCATCAATATTCCAAGTAGTAAATGTTAGAAAAGGAATCATGAAGTTTAAGTTCACAGAGAACAGTGACAGACTAGTGTGACAGTTCCTTTTTGAATCTCCATCCACTGACCAAAATTATGGCGGGTGGGTTATCTTCATCGTCAGTCAAATTCAAACATATCAGCAAATCAGCAACTATAAATGCAATGGTAATGCAGAGTAGAGAAATATACACCAACATTTTTCACCAACAATGCGATTACCAGAAGAGTTGGTTTCTTCATGCTTATTGCCCTATTGGGCATATTTTTTAGCCTCTCTTTTTCTCATTGAAAACTATTTACATAAAATTGGATGTGCATACCTGACTAAATATTTGTTGCAGGTGAACTATTTGTTCAAGCACAAAAGATGTTTGATGATGACCTGTATTTGCAGTTGCTGAAAATCATACATTTGGCTGTTAGGCAACCCAAGAGTACCAGTGATAGCACTGAAGCAGATACTGTACGTCAATGGTTTCACATTATTTTCTTTTCTTTTGTTCTTCTGTCCTGCTGGTGAAGTCTTTTGGAACCTTGTTGGTGGTGCTGCAGTGCTACAAATCCCTTTTCATGTGATTTTGTAGAACTACCATTGTTTAAGCCCACGTACCTACCATCTCCTGTATGATTCTCGGCTGGCCTGAATGGTGGTGGGTAAATAGCATATTGCCAACCAATCATACCTTATTTTCCTTCAAATAAAAATCGATATTTTACAAACTAGGTGACACGAGATCGTTATTTGGTCCAATCATCTTACTGGGGAAACTTCTGTACATAATGGCTTATTATTTATTCCAGGGACATATTCCACCAGTCCAACGTACTATGCTGGAGGTTCTACCACAGTTGCGTCCATCTGATCACCTGTCCTCCATGTGGTCTCATCTTCTTCGGGAGCTTTTGCGCCACCTTCCTGGATCTGATGTCCTTTTAGCAGACCAGGAAAATGAAACAGAAGTTGACGAACATAAGCCAGGAAATGGTAAAATGGCACTTAATGTGGATTTGGGTTCTCCTTTGGACAGGCAAAAGCTCGAGGGTTCTCCTATGACACCCACCAAAACTCAAAAAATGGGTAAGTCGGAGTTTCCTAATGGGGTTGCCACTGCCTCTCAATCTCCGAAGTCAGGCTCAGCCACAACTAAGAGTGGGCCTCCAAGCATCACAAATCATTTGTTTGCTGAAAAGCTTGTTCCGGTTCTGGTTGACCTTTTTGTATCAGCTCCTAGGGTTGAAAAGTACAATATATTTCCCGAGATCATTCAAGGTTTTGGAAGGTAACCCGCAGACACTCAAATGGGAACTTGGATTATATGACATGTTTTAGAAGTAACAACGTGTTTCTTAAAACAAACAGAAGATTTTAAATTATATAGGGAGAATGCATTATAACGCTCACCCTCAAAATTAATAATTTTGTTGCATTTCTACGTGGATCACCGGTTTTCAATGTATCAAGTACTTGCATATTTCCTTTCTTTCAAGATATACTTATATTTTGGTGTCATTGTTGAATGACGTAGATAGGATGTACATTTGCTGACTGCCTATAGGCTGAGTTAAGTGTTTTTAACGACGAACAAGATATTTAGATGTTTGCTTAAGTCGGTCAAAAATCTTCCGTTTTTGTTTTGATTACTATGATTGCTTGCAATCAGCATTCTTCTCTTCAATTAAGAGGACTTGTATTGTCTAGCTTAGAGATGCATAATGACTTTGAAATTCTTATGTGAAGGTGTATGGCGACTAGAAGAGATAATCCAGATGGGGCTCTGTGGAGATTATCTGTCGAAGGCTTCAACCGTATACTTGTTGACGATGTTAGCAGGATAAGTGCTGATGGTTTGCAAGATCCAATCATAGCAAGACCTTCCAGAACACGTCTGTGGAAAGAAGTTGCGGACGTATACGAAATATTCCTTGTTGGTTCTTGTGGCCGTGCACTTCCATCCAAAGTCATTTCATCTGCAACACAGAAGGCTGATGAAACTCTCGAGATGACTATCCTGGATGTGCTGGGAGACAACATTCTGAGTGAACAATCTGATGCGCCAGATGATGTAATCCTCTCTAACGATGTACTTGACTAAGCCTAATTAAGCAGATTCCGGAACTTGTTCTGCACATTGAGGGTCTTGGTGTAAGGGGGCTCCTGGATCAAAATTGCCATCCCATTTAGATTGTCATCCCCGTGTTGAATTTTAAATAGTCAGATCGTTTTTCTATCTGACCCATTTAAATATTTTCAGAACCAGCTAGTTTGCCGACGTATATTTACTGCTTGCATTGATGTTCTTAAGTTGTACACTTTATTAATATTCAGAAATACTTTTGTTATTAACTATAAAATTGCTGGCACCTGTAGATTCTGCTGCGGCTAATTTCTACTCTGGACCAGTGTGCATCACGAACGTGCTGTTTACCCGTTGAGACTGTGGAACTCATGCCTTCACACTGCAGCAAATTTTCCTTAACTTGTTTGCAGAAATTATTTTTGCTGTGCAGGTAAATCTTTCGTTGTGTTACCATTGCCATAATTACTGTTTGTCAGCCTTTCATCGTAGTACTCATATTATCCAACAGCTTCGGTATTCAAAGAATGGACATCTGATCTGTGACTGTCAGTTGGAGGAACCTGATAAAATAACAGATTGAGTGGAAGGATTTTATTGTGTATGTATTATGTAATTGTTTTTCTTGTGTGGTCCTAGATACAGTAATAAAGCGAATGTTTGGAGCGCAGTAAGATCCAGAGTCAGCAGGATCTCAATCAGTGTACTGACTAAGAGATGCGAGTTCATACTTGATAAATTCCTAATTGATGAGAAAGATCTTGGTAAGTGATATATATAAATATATATGTTTTAACCTGCCTTGGGTTTTTGCCACCTCTAGTGTTACCTGTTGAACTGATCTTACCTTCTCACAGGTGAGCGTCTATTACCGGCATTAAGAATTGAAGAGATTGTTTATGTCCTCGAGGAGTTGTCTCATCTGATTATTCACATCGAAACAGCTTCTACTCTTCCTTTACGGCCCTACTTGATAGAAGGCCTACCGAGGATAGAAAATTACGGCTCGCGAGCGCACCTGCTTGTTCTGTTTCCATCCCTATGCGAACTTGTTATCTCAAGGTTTGATTAATATCTGCTGTTTAACATATTATTATGAACGTTCATTTTAAAACGAGTTTTAGTCCGTGCTGATTTATAGATGTCTTGGAGGTGCCACTGGTGTCTAAGGTATACTTGGCTGCTGTGTTGGTGTGATGGGATCTCAAAATGGGTTTAGATTGTTGGTCAACGACGTGTGACCTTTAGGGAAACACTGGAAAAATGTCATGGGACACAAATTAAGTCGTATAATAATATGTTATTTTAGTGTCCACTTGCCCTGTTTAAAATAGCTCGCAAGTGTCATGATTGATCGGCCTCTCAATCATGTGATTGACAGATAGTTTAATTGTATGCTTGCCATGTGGTGACTCACTCATAATCTCATATGGTTTCCCATCTTGATGATTAAATGCTGAGAAATCCTTCTTTCTAATCAGGGAAACAAGAGTAAGAGAGCTAGTGCGAGTGCTGCTTAGATTGATCAGTTCAGAGTTGGAAGTTCAAAAGGTCAGTTTAGCTTAGAAAAGAAAAACTGAATGGCCAGTAGGCCTGTTGGCAAAACTGAAAGGAAACCTTTACAAGGTTTGATTATATCCTTCTTTACTTCAGTTCTGCTGTCCAGTGTCATTGTGTATTGTATTTGTGTTTTGTACATTAATATACAAGAATCAGAAAACAATGGGATGTGCAATTTTTTTTTCCTGTCAAACATTTTTCAGGAATCCGAGTCTTATTCACTCATTGAAACCCTGTAACCTGTAAGCCAAAATTTGGTTAGTACAACAGTTGCAAAGGCATGTTTTGTACAAGTTACTGGTAGGGTAAATTTTGTGTTTACATTCTGTCTTCATTTTTTGTTTTGATAATCTGGAGGTCTGAATGTTGTGTAAAAAGCCAGATTACTTAACCTAAGAAGAGCGGTAACCTGGTCGCAGTTGTCTTTCAAAGGGTTCCAGAAGAGCGACAGTGAAGGAAACCGACTTGCTTAACATGCATTGATAGTGCCACGAAAGTGGGTAACCATGAAATGTAAACTGATTTGCGAAGGTGTTTAATCCTTTGTTGCCCTGCTACAGCTGCCAACAGACTTGCATTGCAAGTAGAGTTCAAAGAACTCCAGCGATGTGCATTGAAAGTACAACTCCAGCGATGTGCATTGGAAGTACTAAGTGGGTGTATGCGAAGTGAAAACTACCTTAGGGCCGCCTAGGCTACTTGGTTTCACAGCGTCTTTCGTGCACTTATGAAGGACAAATTCTCAGTACCAACCTTCAAATCTTTTTATAGTTGAAAACTCTTATGTTGAGATTTTACATGTCATCTAATTTATTTTTCCTTCATTACATCCATAGATCGAGCTTGTCCGTGTGAAATTAGCATTGCGTCCGTCGAGGAAAACAGGATTAAAACTCCACCCAGCTTGAAGACCAAAATGGAAAAGAGACGCACATTAAACTACTGCAAAAGCTCAACATTTATTTATAAAAGCGAGGTCCGCAACACTATTAACACATCAAAAAGCACAAAGGTTTACAACTTCACATACACAGTAAACAACTGAAACGGAGAGACTTCCCCAAGACTGCTAGCTACACCATCATTATAAAGCTAGTCTGGCATTCCTCTTTTTTTTCCCCCTTCTCACTAGAAACTGATTTCTGGGTATTTTCATCAACCTAGTCATTGTTCTGGTTGAGCCTAGCAGCAGCAACAACAGAGGCAGCCACACCACCAGGATGTGTTGCAAGATTAGGGTCGTTTCTCATTTCTGCACCCACCACCCCTTCTGCATCTCTAGGCGTAGCCTCCTTATCTGCTGGCAACTTCAAAGCCGCATCCTAGCACAAAATACAAAACCAGTATCAGATCTGTGAACAAAACCATTATTAAACCCTGCAGTTTATCAGAGAGGGATCAATCTGAATAGCACATACAGTTAGAACATCTCCAAGTGTAGTCTTGTCTTCATCTCTCGCAACACGAGTGTTATAAGTAGCAGCTGCTTGAGCAGCTGCAGCAACACCACCTGGAGTTATTACGTTCCGTCCGGTTGCCCTAACTTCTGCTGCTTGTATCGCAGCAGCATCACTCTGATCCACCGGCTTATCTCCTGCCGTTAGTGCAGTCGCTTCCAATGCTTCCCCAATTGTAATCTTTCCTCCTCCTCCAATGTCAATGTCTTTACCTCCATATGCTACCTTACCTGTCGTCCCTTGAGCTAACCCGGGTTGAACAAAGCTTCCAACAACCTATTTATTGGTAATAAAAGAAAAATGGCGGTAGTTGTTAGTTAAGTTCTCCGACTGTGCTGCTTTTTTGGTTGGGAACTTAAGACAAGGAAAGTACAGGAGCAACCGGGGACAGTTATAGCAAGTTAACGGTTTTCCAAACTATGATCTAGAGAGGGAAGTTAGAAACCTGTCCTCCAACTGCTTCAGATACAACACGACCACCTGGAAGATCAGTTTCAGAGACAGTCACGCCTTGATCAGCAGCTGCCGCAGTAACTTGACTACGATCAACAACACCAGCTCTTACATTTTGGGTAGCGGCAGATTGCATAACAGAAGCTGGACCACCTTTTTGCGTTTGACCTAGTATCGAACTCTCTGCACTCTGCATCATTGCTGCATCTCGTGGAGCTATAGGTTTTGATGCCAACTCACCTGATACTGGAAATACATCTCCATACTTGACGGGTTCTTGTTGCTGCTCATTACCTTGAGCCCTCCTTGGTTGTTGCTGACTCATGATTACAACGACTCAAAAAAAATTTACTAGTAAAAGAGTAGGTCTATTATGAGATAAACGTGTAGATCTGAGATTTTCTGGTGAATAGAGTGGTAATCAAAGCAAGGTTTGGTTTTGTTTTCTTTGGAGACTGGAACTTAGGATCGGAATTTATGTTCTGGAGATGTCTTGGTTGGTGTATGTGCACGAGCGACACCTAGAATCGAGTGTTTTAACATCATTACACGTACAACCTAATTTTATCGATGTGTCATTCAAACATTTGAATAAACATTTTATCCAAATTGTCGTGGGAAGCAGCATGAGAGGTGTCAAATACGAGGGTCACCCAAACATTACCTAGAAATGGAAGCACTTTCCAACCGGTAAACGGCAGTTTTGTTTTCACAAGATCGATTTTGTGGGGACTGTTTGGTTTCTGGCTCGTAGGGACTAGGGAGTAGGGATGGCAATTTGCCCCGCCGAACCCATTCCCGTGAGGTCCGTCACTATTGGACAATGTTTTATCCTAAAAATGAGGATGGAGATCGGGTACGGTAACTAGTGATACGGGATGGGGTTTTAGGTCCCCGTCCTTACGGACCTTACCTTTCGCATTAAGATTTAGATTTTTCTTATAAAGTGTTATCATAAGTTTCATTTATTATGTTTACCATGACTTATCTAGGTTTTTTTTTTCTTTTTTGGGAAAATGGTAGCCAAGATATCCGAATCCTCGTAATTTTCATAAAATTCATCCTCCTCATCTTCATCAAAAACATTACCAGGAACAAGTTTAATGGGGGATTGAGCTGGTTTTTCTTTATTCTGAGAAGGTCCATGAGACCCACCCTTTTGAACTTTGAGACCCAAACCGTTTATAGCCGGAGAATTGTCATCCAAGATATTCCCCTCCAAATCAGTAAGACCTTTCTAACATGGCTTTGCCCAGGAGATAAACTTCTCGCTGTGATTTCATAACATCCAATCTAGCACGGAAAGCATTCTTGGTAGTTTTGTCATGCAAAAAAATAGTTTCACTATTAGAACCTGAAAACCCCTTACTTTCCGACCTTGTTGATTCCGAAGAGTCCTTCCCATTCCCAGCTGATTTCATCCCAGCTGATTTCATAGATCTTTTAGCATCCGAAACAACACCCCATTCTTTTGAATTTTTCACTTCATTTGCCATAGCAGCAGCTTCCACAGCAGGATTGCCTTCGGATTGCTCATCAGAGTCCACACAATCTTGAACATTAACATTCTCCTCGTCATCCCTAATACCCAGTTCAACGTTAAGCACCTGAAAAGTATTTGTAGAAAAACCAGTTCAGAACTAAGCAATTCATTCACCAAAGGAGTTGAGATATCATCCACCATACTAGCAACATGTTTGTCCTGACCATTCACAGAATTGACGTTGCTATTTCTTTCTGGCCCGCACTTCTTTCCAAGCATACTTGGATTGTTGATCATGTCCTTCACCCATAAGTGCA